>NC_046154.1:165612291-165912291 GCF_011064425.1 Rattus rattus | reverse complement strand
CTCGAGATCAACTTGACAGAAGCCACAATCCCAGAAACATGATGACATTTTCCTGATGTAAAGTTATGATTTAACTTTATTTATGAATAAATTTATATAAATCGTTTAGTTATGCCAGGCATGGGACTGCGTGTTTGTAATTCCAGCACTGGGGAGGCTCAGGCAGAAGGATCAAGAGTTCCAGACTAGCCTAGACTACATGAGAGAGCCTGTCTCAAAATGTCAAGGGCTGAGAATATAACTCGTGGGTGGAGTGATTGCCCAGCATCAAAGGATGACCTCAGGTTTGATCTCAGTACCACAAACAAAACAAAATGACTTAGCTCTGTTTTTTTGGTCATATGCTAGATTTAAGCTCTTTTCTAGGGGAGGCAGGAAAATAATATATCAGTTCAAAAAGCCTTGCAGAAGACACAGGACCTTTTTCCTAGTGCATTTAGCAGTTACAAAAAGCAGGCAAGGGGTTGGGGATTTAGCTCAGGTAGGCGCTTGCCCTAGCAAGCGCAAGGCCCTGGTTCGGTCCCCAGCTCGAAAAAAAAAAAAAAAAAAAAAAAGTTTTAAAAAAAAAAAGCAGGCAAGAGCCTCTTGTTTTCTCGGTACACCAGCCAGCTCTCTGCGGATGTCCACAGCGCTCAAGGGCCACATTCTCATAGTAGGCGCTGATCACAGGCACTTACACTCTGTATGAGGCAGACGTAAAACAGCGAAGACAGAGCTCAGTGCAAGCTCCAGTAACTATGCTCAGTCTACACGGGGGGGGGGGGGGGACAGAGAGATGACATAGGTTACTAATTCAGGTCACGTATCTTATGGTATGCAATCTGTACTGGCCTGAACGGGAGTGTCCCCCATCAGCTCATCTATTTGAATACTTAGTCCCCAGTGGGTGGCACTAATTGAAGAGGTTTAGGAGATGTGGCCTTGCTGGAGAGAGCATGTAGCTGGAGGTGGCTTTGAGACTTAAAAGCTTCATGCCACTTCCACTTCGCTCTCTCTACGTGGTGCCTGTGGTTGGGATACAGTCACTCGGCTTCTTGCTCCTGCCACCATGCCACAGCCATGTGTCCCCTTTAGGACAGATTCTTATTACTCTAAGCCAAAATAAACTTTTTTTTTCTTTAGGTTGCTTTGGTTATGGTATTTTACCGCAGTAACAGAACAGTAATTAGTGCACAATAAGTTTCTAAGATTTTATTTTTTCGTTTTTAATTTTTTGAGACATGGAGGTCTCTCCATGTAGCCCTTGACTGAACTGGAACTCACTATGTAGATCAGGGTAGTCTTAAACTCACAGAGATCCACTGCCTCTGCCCCCAAAGTGCTGAGATATAAAAGTGTGACCCATTGGGATGGTTTGTCTATGCTTGGCCCAGAGAGTAGCAGTGTTAGGAGGTGAGACCTTGTTAGAGACAGCGTGTCACTGCGGGAGTGGGCTTAGGACCCTCATCCTGCACCATGCCTGCCCGGATCCTGCCCTGTTCCTGCCTTGATGATAACAGACTGAACCTCTGAACCTCTAAGCTAGCCCTGACTAAATGTTGTCCTTAGAAGACTTGCCTTCGTCATGGCGTCTGTTCACAGCAGTAAAAAACTAACTAAAATACCTACCAAGCCTGGCCCAAAATATATTTCTATATTCCTAAGTCAACAAAAGATTTAAGATACAGATGTTCCTTGGCTCACGGGATAGCACCCTACAGCCCATAGTAAGTTTGAAATATTATAGTAGAAAATGCATCTGGCCAGTCAGAAGAGTGGCTTTGATAGGACACACTTGGAATGTTTATAAGGTTTGAATCAATCCCCAGCATTGAGGGCTGGGAGCATTTAATAGATTTTACCTACAGGAAGCCATAGCTCAACCTAGCCTACACCCAGTGCAGCCTGAGAGCACTTCGGTGTAGACTTCAACTAGACAGATCACAACCCAACATGGCACCCTGTAGAGTATGGCTTGTATGGCCCAACTCACGGCTACAGATTGTTCCTCTCACCATCCCTTCCGAAGCATCCCAACACTTACATGAAATGACACCAACAGGACCAAATCTCTCAGCAACACCCCCCTCCCCGCTTCTTCCAGGGCTCTGCCCAGCAGCTGCATTGCTGACTGACAGGCTCGTTGTCCCTCCCACCTCTTGGCCAGAAGCCTCTCTTTACTTCTGCTTTGACGTCATCGCTTTACTGAGGTACAAACTGTGTGCAAGGAACTGCATATCCAGCATGGAAGTCCAAAACACCGAAGAGCGTTCCTCCCAACCCTGCAGCCCTCCCCCTCCCTTTGCCCCTGCTGTTATGGGGTCAGATTCCTATATTCATCTCTAGAACTTTCTACAAATGAGGTCGTCAGACAAGGCATGGTTTTTTTTTTATAACCTGGTTTTAGCACCTACACGTCTCCTGTTGTCAGCACAGTGCAGGGAAGGAGGCGAGAGTTATTAGTTAGAAAGCCCAGGTTGTCGGTGGGTGGAGGAAACCAGCCAGCTTGTAGAATGCTGGCAGGGGATACAAAGGGTTGGCTCTTCCTGGGGGGCAGACAAGGCAGACTTGGTTTACATGGCTTCTGTTCATCTAAGGAGAAACTTTCGCCTCTCCAACAGGATTCCGCATCATCTCCAGCAACCCATGATGAACAGAATTACTCATCTAAAAGAAATTGCTAACGCACATGACATTTATATTACTCCCACTGAAAGTTAAAATTGCACCTTATTACTCTGTAATATCTGTGATTCCCACTGCGCCACAGAAACCATCACACTTCCTCAAGTTCTGGGGGAGAAACGCACACACTGAGATGAGATTAAATACAATAATGGCTTGGTGGCAACTTAATCTTAAGGTAAGTCATTTATCAGAAAAATAAAGCTAACTGCTCAAGAGAAAAGCACATTTAGCTTCAAGGGACAAAGTTTCTTAGAAGAAAACAGAGCCGAAGATGAAACACTCTTGCCCCTAGGGTACTAAGACAGAAAAGGAAGGAACATCAATGCCTTGCCATAACCACACACTGGGTGACCTCACAGTCAGGGTCTCAGTAAACACAGGGATTCCAAAGGCAAATTTGATCTGCAGAGGACCCAAAAGCAGGGCAGCTGGTTTTCAGCTAGCAAGCCACTGAGTGTGGGCAAAAGCCAAGCACACAGTAGGTTCTTTGTAAACTCCTGTCCATTCTTTTTCTTATTCAGTCATTTCAGAGTCTTTTCCCTCAGGCAGAGGTATTTGACATGATCTAGGAATTGTCTCTTTCAAGGGATCTTTGATGAGGAGACAGAGACACGATGTCACCTTCATTCCCCTCATCTTTTGGAGACCTCAGTTTAGATCTCCACAGCCACAGACTTGTGGCTTCGACACAGAAAAGAATCTCAGTACTAGCTGGAGCTTGACCTTTTATTGGAAGCATTTTAGTTGCTTCTTGAAAGGTCCCCACAAAGAGGGAAGAGAGAGCAAAACTGCACAGCAAACAAACAGAGACCCTCCTTGGCTGCCCGGGTGGGGCCCTACCGTAATTGCAAGGTTTACATGGAAATGGAAACCAGGCAGGACCACGTGTCCAGGGAATGAGGAGGTGTAAGGAGCTGGAAGGGCAAAGATGTGCTCTTCCCTGAGCCACAGAGGGGGACGCAGCCTTGCCAACAGCTTGGCTTCCGCCCAGGGATCTGTTCCAGAGCTGTGGGAGCGCAAATGTAAACCCTACACCGTGCAGGGTATGGTTGGGGACAAGAGCCACACACAGAGGCCGGCTGCTGCCTTTGTTCTCTTCACCCTCAGCATACGGTGGCATCTCCCAGAGGCTCTGTTCTACAAGTGACTGAATGCAGAATCAACCGGAGAACCCGGACCCTTCTGCACATCACAGAAACTTACAAAACTACAAAAGCATGCTGATCCCCTAAGCTTTTTTATTTTGGAAAACCATTTTTTTTAAATAAACGTAAGTCATGCTTGGCTGGGCGGTGGTGGCACATGCCTTCAATCCCAGCACTCAGGAGGCAGAGGTGAGTGGATCTCTGAGCTAGAGGCCAGCCTGGTCTATACAGTGAGTTCCCAGATAGCTAGGTCTACACAGAGAAACCCTCACCCCCAAATACATACATACATACATACATACACACATACATACATACATACTCCATTTATGTTGACAGGTAACTATTTATTATTACACTAAACAAATCTCTAAGTACTTTTTTTTCAACCTCTCCATTTTAATTTCAATGTACCCACAAATATAATTCCATATAAAAAAGTTTCTAAGGGGTTATAAAAAAGTTTCTAAGAAGTATGGGGCTCACAGAGACTAAACCACCAACCAAAGAGCAAGCCCCTACACCTATGTAGCAGATATGCAGCTTGGTCTTCATGAGGGTCCCCTAACAACTGGAGTAGGGGCTGCCTCTGACTCAGTTGCCTGAATTTGAATCCCCTTCCCCTAGTTGGACTGCCTTGTCTGGCCTCTGTGGAAGAGGGTGTTATTAGTCCTGCTTCAACTTGATGTGCCAAGATGGACTGGTACCCATGGGGGGCTTCCCCTTCTCTGAGGAGAGGGGGAGGGGGTACATGAGGGGGAGACTGAGAGGAGAGGAGAGAGGAGAGGCATAAGAGAGAGGAGGGATGTAATTGGAATGTAAAGTGAATAAATAGATTGATTGGTTAATTAATTAATTAATTAATTAGGTGTTAGGAATGGTTATGATGCAAAGTCCTCAACCCAAGACCTCAACTACATATGCCAACCATGTACTGAACCCCTAAAAACTATTCTCTGAGGAAATTAAGTTTATAAAACGTTCTAAAGACAAAATGCTGAAAAAGGGCTGCCTTAGCTATACCTACCTTGCCTATTATTCCAGTTAAAGGGATTACCCAACTAATGGTAAACACAAGACTTTGCCAAGGGGCTAGAGAGACTGCTCAGTGGTTACAGGCACCAAGTGCTCTCACAGAGGAGCAGGATTTAGTTCTCCGCACCCACATGGCAGCTCATAGCCATCTATAACTCCAACTCCAGGGGACCGGATGCTTTCTTGTGGCCTCGGCTGTCACCAGGCATACGCGTAGTACATATACACACAGGCAGGCAAACACTAATACACACAAAATAAAAATAAATCCTTTAAAGACATCCTTGTTAAATCAGTGAGTCCCGAATGGGTAAAAAAGTGATATACTTTGCTATTAAATGAGCTGCTCGCATATATTCAAAAAGCAAAAACAGGGGTTGGGGATTTGGCGCAGTAGTAGAGTGCTTGCCTAGGAAGCGCAAGGTCCTGGGTTCGGTCCCCAGCCCCGGAAAAAAGAAAGGAAAAAAAAAAAAAAAAAAAAAAAAAAATGAGACTAGAGAGATGGCTCCATGAGTTAAGAGCAACTTGCTACTCATCCAGAAGACTCAGGTTCAAGCCCTACCATCCACAGGAAGGCTCGCTACCATCTACAACTACAATCTTACGGCATTCGATACTCTCTTCTGTCGGAGTGCTGGTGTTGCAAGGGTGAGGTCACACCTGACTTTATAGACAGATCCAGGTACCACACCCAAGGCTTTGTGTACACAACAAGTGCTCTAACTAAGCCACAGCCTCAAGTCCTGTACCCAGGTTTTCCATCAATATCTGATCAATTCACTTAGCGTGAAACGCTTGCTCAAAACCACAATAAACTAAAAAGGACTGGGCCAGTGAGACAGCTCAGCAGGTTATCTGAGTTCAACCACCCAGAACCCACATAAAGGTAGGAGAGAACCAACTCCCAAAGGTCATCCTTTGACCTCCACACAATAAATATAAAGTCTCAAAAAAATTTACCTAAAGTGAAGGATCAACTCACTAACTAGGAAGTTTTCCTACAAAGGCCAGTCTCAACC
This sequence comes from Rattus rattus, assembly GCF_011064425.1. NCBI lineage: Eukaryota > Metazoa > Chordata > Mammalia > Rodentia > Muridae > Rattus > Rattus rattus. The sequence continues at coordinate 165,906,425 of NC_046154.1, read as the reverse complement.
AGCTCTCCTCCCCCACCCCCCTCGGTACTAGCTGTACTGTACCATGCAGTAGTTGACCTAGTAAAATAAGACCACAGCCTTCCAGGGCCCCCTGGGGTGAAGAAGACGCAATGAAGGAAACAGTCCTTTAACCAACCAACATGTGCTTGGGAAATTATAAAATTGTCAGAAAGGTTTTTCTTCCCTCTTCCCTTCCCTACGACATATACAGTCAGTACAGAAAGGACGGTGTGATTTCACTGACCATGCATGAGGGCAGAAGGACTGCAGCCAGCATTGAGCTCCGAAGGCAGCTTATCTTACCAGCCCCTTAGCCCAAGAGAGCCAGGCACTTCCCTCCACTGTGAAGCAGGCGGAGTGCAGCCAGGACCAAGAGAGATGGACAAGCCAGACAGCCACACTGTCACAGGGATGACATCACACGTCACAGACACAAAAGGAAAATCAGAATAGCTTTGTGATTCAGCCATTCAAAAGTTAGTAGCCATAAAGGCAAGCGGATGCCAAGTGGGGCTATCCACAAAGGGTCCCAAGGCTGTCAATGTCTGCACCACCTGCTCCAGGGAAGGGTTGAAAGTTACAATGTAGGATGTTTGTCCTCAAGTCCTTCCCGATGGCTACTATGATGTCTAAGACCAGAGAACTAGCAACAATAGCCACCTAAACAAAGGACCACTTCTAAAGAAAGGATTGTGCTACTTGTAAAATGCCAAGAAAGGTACAAACACAATAGGAAAAACCCGCATCCTACTGTCCAGCTGAGAAATAAAAGCTGCTCTCCAGCCTCGCCCCTACCTGACACCTCCCCTCACTTTGGTTTATCATTTCTGAGTTACTCCAGACTTCTGCCTCCGGGCAGACATGTAATCTGCAGCATTACTGTGTTTAAGATCACCTTTAATTAGCATCTATCCATAATCTGAGTCCAACACTTAGGGTGGTAGGGCAGAAGGACCATGAGTTTGAAGCCAGTTTATGCTACGGAAAACCAAACAACAACAAAAAAAAAACTTCAACTTGTGCCAAGAACCTTGCCTGGATAGAAGAAAGATACCTATCTAGCGCTGCTCTCTCTCTCTCTCTCTCTCTCTCTCTCTCTCTCTCTCTCTGTCTGTCTGTCTTGCACTCTCTCTCTCTCTTTTCTCTCTGTCTCTCCCTCCCCTTCTGTGTGTGTGTGTGTGTGTGTGTGTGTGTGTGTGTGTGTGTGTGTGTGTGTGTGTGTGTGTGTGTGTGTGTGTGTGTGTATGTTGTGTGTGTGTGATGTGTGTTTGTTTGTGTGTGGGGTATGTGTGTGGTGTGTGTGTGTGTGTGGTGTGTGTGGTGTGTGGATGTGTGTGTCTGTGTGTGTGTGTGTGTGTGTGTGTGTGTGTGTGGATGTGCTGTGTGTGTGTGTGTGTGTGTGTGTGTGTGTGTGTGTGTGTGTGTGTCTCATCTGAACTCAGAGCTTGCTCTTCCTCTATCCTACACATTCTGCCTTTACAGTGAGTTGGGGGAGCCCTGCTCCCCAGTTTACATGACAAGCTCTTTACCCACTGAACCATCTCTCCAACTTAAGGATTGATCTGTAACTTGGCTTTTGCTGTTGAGGGCCAAGATTCTCTGAAACCACTGTGAAGGTAGCTGAATGATCTACCATTTAATACACGGAATTAGGGTTGGGGATGTGGCTCAGTTGAGAGCGCTTGCCCAGCATGCACAAAGCTCCAAGCGCAAGCCTCATGGCCACATTAAACCAGCCAACAAGGAAATACTGTGATCCCAGCACAAAAAGGAGACACAAAAATCAGGAGTTCAAGGCCCTTCTTGGCTGCCTTGAAAGTTCAAGAGCAGTCGAAGCTATAAGAAACCCAAACCAAAAAAAAAAAAAAAAAAAAAAAAAACCTAAAACTATCTGGGGTTAATTTGTTTCTTTTGCTAATCCTGAGAAGTGTAGAGAAGATGACAAAATAGTAAGGGAGATTAAATGGTAATTCTGATACCAGCCTTTGAAGACAAAAAATTAAATTTTAAAAATCAGTATTTTTCAACCTTGGTGGCGTTGGCTCATTTGAGACGCCTGTCTATAAACATTGCTGGGCTGGAGATCTTGTACAATGCTTACATAACGTGTACAAAGCCCTGGGTTAGATCCCCAACACTGACAATCCGGCTAGGTACAAACAGTCTCTATACTGAGCTATGTGTGTCTGTATCACCCATGATGAGTCCTTTTTACATGTTTGGAATAACAGAAAACCAAACCAGCATTGGGGCGTGAGGAGAAAAGATTCAGGAAACCAATGAGATCACATATAAAACAGCTTGTGCGTGTACAATTGCCAAGTGTAATTTAATAGTGCAAACATGCCTATTTACCTAAGGACAGAGTACAAAGATTCTGCAGACTCTTAAACAGACGCCTACCTCCATATTCTGCCATTCTCAAGTGCAGAAGAGAGCACATTTCCAGATGGACCACGAAGCATCAGCCACTGTTAGTAACATGCCTTCCAACTAAACGAATGATTAGAAATGCCAAAGTACAGAACCCCAAAATAGAGTTAGTAACACAAAAATGGGGCTTCAAGGTCAAATTTCTCCAGGAAGCAAGATACTGACATCCTTTCTCTTGGAGACACAGGACTTTCAGAGCTGGTACTGAAAAGCCCAGCTGCTAAAAAAAATTTTTTTTCACCCTACATTTCGACAGCCCCATCTCTCAGAAGATTGGGGAGCAGTCTGAGGAATGTGAGTCTAATTGAAAACTATCAAAGGGTATCTCTCTAACCAACTGCAACACCTTAAGGAAGGCACGTGTCGTTACTTACTGTGGAGCACATTAGGTATGGTGAGAACTATCTTGGTGTCTAATGCTGACTTTGTAATGTTCTGCTTGCAACAATATTCCTGCTAAGTACCTAAGTCATATGTGTGTGTGTGTGTGTGTGTGTGTGTGTGTGTGTGTGTGTGTGTGTATGCGCGCGCATGCGCACATACAGTATATGCCTTCGTGCACTCGTATGTGGGTGCATGACCAATGTGCACTCGTGCAGAGGCCAGAGGAGAACATCGGGTGTCTTCTACACTTTCTGCCTTACTGCCTGCTGACAGCCTCCCTCACTAAACCCACAGCTCTCTGGGCTTTGGATTTGTTTTTTTGTTTTGTTTGTTGTTGTTGTTGTTTGTTGTTTTTTAGCAAACCTGTCTGGTCAGTAAGCCCCAATAATCCTCTATCTCCCCACCTGCTAGCTGGTGGCTCAGAGAGGTGCCACTGTGCCCAGCTTTCGGGTGGGTTCTAGGGACTAAAACTCAAACCCCATGCTTGCAGGAAAGGGAAGTTAGTTCTCTTACTTACTGAACCATCTTCCCAGCCCTCACAAATGTCAAATTTCTTATGGATTATCAATTTCTTTCAACCCAGAACTTTGACTAAACCCTGCCACATCTCTGAATAAAGCCCGTAGCACTCTACAGTAACTCACAGCTTACCTTCTTCCACTATGACCTCACCAAAGGGGCATATATTCTAATGAGCCCAGCTCTCAGATTAACTCCTTTAAAAAGAAAGAGAGAAAGAGGGAAGAGGGAAGGAGGGAAGGAAGGAGGGAGGAAGGGAAGGAGAAGGGGGCTCGGAACAGAAGCCGACTGTAGGCTTTATAGAAGCTACAAGTTTCTCTGTATATCCAAAGCTGACTTAAAATTTGTTTTCTTTTTAATAAATTTTAATTAAAATAGAGAGAAACAGGGACTGGGGAAGAGTGCATTATAACAAAGCCTAAAATCATACCCCTTGCCTGGCAGGCATTTGAAGGGCTTGGCCTGAAACCACTGTTGTGATTACAAAAGGAATCAAGTGACCAGAAAATAAGATTCTTTTGTCAGAATCAAACAGTGGGAAAGTAAAAACCATTTTATCCTGAGGGGATTACTGGGGAGTGGGGCTCCTGTGTGCGCATGCGCGCAACACACACACACACACACACACACACACACACACACACATATGTCAGTCAGTCAGTCAGTCAGTCAGTCAGTAGTCATCTATGCAGCTGTCAGTAGCTGACCCTATTCCTCTACCAGACTCCATATCCATGTACGGCTGCTCCACGGTTTGGCACAGGCAGGCAGGTGAACGGATACTGAGAATCAACAACCTTAAAACCCACTGGTGGATACTGAGTGACAGCTCACATGGGCACGGATTGGAGGAGAGTAGAGAAGAGGAGGACCCAAACGAGACAAAGAGGCAAAGCCAGATTAAAGTCCCCGAGTTTTCAGAGGTGACATAGAAACTACTTGTGAATGTGCGTGGGGAGTGGGGAGGACCTGCACACCATGTATCTGCATAGGTAGTAGCATCTGCAGGGAATGGGCTCAAGCTAAAAATGCTACATTAGGGCCAAGTGCAGTGGTGAAGAACTTTAATCTCAGAACCAGATAGAAGCAGTTAGATCTCTGTGAGTTCCAGACTAGCCTGGTTTACAAAGCAGAGTTACCCGACAGCTGGGGCTGTACAGAAAGACCCTGCCTCAAAGTAAACAAACAAATAAACAAATAAATAAATAAGGAAGAGGAGAGGCAGGAGGAGGGGGGAGGAGGAGGAGGAGAGGGGAGGGGGAAAGGAAGAGGAGGAGAAAGGGGGGGGAGAGGAGGAGGAGGGAGGGGAGGGGGAAAGGAGGAGGGAGGGAAAGGAGGAGGGGGGAGGAGGGGGAGGGAGGGGAAGGAGTACACATACCCCAAGTCAGTACTACCCACACCCCATTTTCCAGACGGGTAAACAAGCTTCAGGACCTCTCTAGTTCTCACAGGCCACAAGGGGCAAATCCTGTCCAAAATAGCAGGGTGAAAGCAATTTTTACCTCTAGTTTCTTCTAAAACTAAACATGCAGTTACCCTTCAACCTTCAGAGACTGGCTTCCCCCACACACACACACTCCACAGTGTAACTCTCTAAAATATACATTTTTTTGTATGTTAGATGAATGGTAGTCTCCTTTTTATTGCTAAGTACTGTAGTTCCACAGTAGGCACATACCACAACACTGAATCATTTACCCATAGTTCACTCCTCAAAAGGACATGTGTGGATTGCTCCAATCCCACAGCCAAATGGGTATGAATACTGTATAGGGGGTTTTATACTTCATTCTTTCCATACATGTCAGAATATTTTTCAACTAAAAATATAGTTGAGCTGTGCGTATTGGCACACACCCTTAATCTCAGCACTCAGGAAAGAGGCAGGTGATCTCTCTGAGTTCCAAGCCCATCAGGTCTACAGAGTGAGTTCCAGGACAGCCAGGACTACACAGTGTCGAAAAAAACAAAAACAAAAAGACAGGAGTAGTGAGTAGCTCATGTCTCTAATGCCAGCACTTCAAAGACTGAGGCAGGAGGATTGCTTCAAGTTTAAAGTTACCTTGAAACCCTGTCACAAAAGACCAAAAAGAAAGAGAAGCAAGAGGGAAGAGGGACAGAGCCCTGACATGACACATTTGCCAGGAACGGTGGCTCCCTGCTGGGAAGATAGATAACACAGGAGACTCATAACTCTAAGGCCTGGGATACACAGCCCCTCTCAAAACACTTGCCTGGCCAAAAACAGTAAGTCGCTCTTTCAAAGCATTGCGGACAACTCTGAATGTGCTGTGAAGATCATTCCAAATAGGTTTTGTTTCACTTAAACACAGACATGTGGCCAAAGATGCAAAAGGAAATCCTACAAAAATGTTCCCTCACCAACCCCCTCCTCCCGTACCAACCTCCCCAAACCACCCCCCTTCCAAAATCAGTATTAAATCCAGCGTGTCCTCTGATAACAGCTTCAGTGGCTACACGTCACCGGCCCTTTACTCCAGGTTCCAAACGTTTGACTGCTAGGAAGACGCACAAAGCAACAGACAAGACAATGGATTCCCCACCCTGGGTCAAAACCAGTTTTTGTTTAGGCCCCTTGCTTGCACTCGAGTCTCGAGTCTCGCCCTTCCCGTCTACATAATGGACATGACCCCCTCCTCTGGAGGCTGAGGGAGATTTAGGAACTATATCAATACCTGTTTCTATTATCATCTGGTTCCTCTCTCCAGTACTTCTCGATTCCCTAACAGCCGAGTGAAGCTCATTCTCTGTTCATCTGGCCACAGGAACTCTTGCCCTCGCAGAGGGCCGTGGATTACCAGACCACCCTCCCCTTTCAAATAGAACATTTCACCTACTGCACCCTGCAAAAGGGAGACCCGCTCAGCCTCCTGACCCGGTCGCCTGCGCTGGAGCCTGTCTAGGACAGCGCGGCAGCAAGCCGGGCTGCTACTATCGCTCCCAGAGCCAATGACAAGACCTAACGGTGTTCCTACCGACGCCCTTGGAACCCTCGCGGCGGCCCAGAGCACATCCGATGCACACTCCTGGTTTAACAATCTCCAGGTATGAAATAGCTTCCCCAGCGGGGGAAAGAGAAGCAAGAGTTGCGAAGTTTTAGAGTCGCCTCCCCCGCGGGAGTCGCGCGACAGAGGTAGGGTGCGGGAGACCCGAGGGGTCCTCGAGTAGGCGGCCCAAGCTGGGGCGCGCACTCACCGTCCGTGCTCCTCTTCGCCTCGTGGTAGCGCGCCCACAGGTAGCTTTTCATGTCCACAGCAGCCGGGGCAGCCGGGGCAGTGCACAGGCGCCGAGCGCAGTCCGCGGGCGGTCGTCCTCGAGCCACAGCCCCGCTGCCGCTTCGCAGCCCCGCCACCGCCCTCGCCCCGGCCCCGCGGGCCGCCGCTGCCACCGTGGCCATGCTGCCACTAGGCTGCCAGAGACATGGACAGCCAGCGTCAGGAGGCTCCCGGACGCACGCCGGCAGTTCCTACGTCTGAGCAAGTAGCAGCGCGGCCCAGGCACCACCCACTTCGGGGCGGGGCCTGGGCGGGGCCGGGGGCGAGGCTGGAGAGGTGGGCGGGTTCTAGACGGAAGCGGGAGGCGGGGTCAAGGATTAGGCTTGGAGCAGCGGGGTGGGTGGGGCCTGGGCTGGGTTAGGGGCGGGGCCTGGTTGGAAAGAGTGATGCCCCGACTGAGTAAGGAACAGGGTCTAGAGAGAATGAGTGGAACCATCTCGATTGCGTCAGAGGCAGAGGCAAGGAAGACAAAGGGCCTGGGAAGACAAAGCCGGGGACACGGGGTAGTCAAAGGCTGGGGTCAGGTGTGGGTCTGTGGAAATAGAGACCCGATCTGGGTTGAGTCAGAGGCGGAGTCAAGAGCAAGGCCTTAGAGAAACCGTGTGGGGCGGGGCCGTAGGTGCCAGGGCACAGCGCCCGGTCTGCTGCGGTCACTTCCTGACCCGTGAGGCGTGGGGGTGGTGCTGAGGCCACACAAACCAGGATGATTCATCTCCGACCCTATCGCTGCCCGTAAGACTCTGCTGTACCTTCCTCTTGCCTTCCGTGGCGGGCTCCCAATTCTGATTCACCATCTCTAGTCCCTGTCTCTGGAATGAGACCCACTTTCCGTGTCAATGGCTTCTGCAGGTTATCTCCTGGATCTCAGGTGCCTCACCGAGACTGTCGTGAGACCCTCTTGCCGATCCAAGAGCTGCCCTTTAAAAAGTTGCTAGGCCGAGATCCCGCACAAGGTTTAAAGTCGTCTGCAAGATCCTGCCCCTGAAGACTCCAATAAATGTAAATTTCCTTTACAGTGCACTGCCTCTGGAAAACCAGGTCCCGACCGCCAGAGAGGTCCTCTGGACCTGATTATTAGTTTCCTGCCCACGCTCACAGCACGTTTGGTACCTGCTCCACTCATCTGCTTAACTGCACTTGTTCCGTACGTTGGAGCTCCACTAATAGCCAACAAACAGTAGCCGCCCTACCAGCTGCCATTTCTATATGCACTGAGTCAGATTTGGCTCCTGCAGGACTTTCTATCACCCACCCAAGACCTGCATGAGAAGCACTGGGCCCCAAGGAATTCCCAAAGTACCCCATGGTGACCACTGAGTAGAGGGGTATAGTGGGAATGCCTGGGATGATGAAATAGCCCGGACACAGTGTGAGAATCAGAAGATTCTTAAGTTGTGGGCTGAAGGAGTCAGATGTTTTCATGGAAGATGATGACACCTGAGCTAGTTCCTAACCGATAATGAAAACCATTAATAGAAAGCTGGCTGTGTGTTTTATCTCATACACTTTCCCCAACTGTCTTGAAAGCACCATGTGTCTCCTGTATACATAATGAAACTGAGGTACAACAGAGGTGAGGCTGCTTGCCTAAAGTCACAGAGCTGAGTCCCCTCTTCTATTGGGTGGTAGGGATGAGGGTAGCTAGAAAGTAATCCTTAACTTGTTACAGGTTAATGTTTTACGAGTCACTGATAAAAGGGAGGATAATAAAATGTGCAAATAGATATGTTATCAAATCCATGGGCTCTGATAATTAATGCTGCCTTTATGACTTGAGAGCATTTCCCTTCCTATCTTATTTATGCTAATAAAAAGTTTTGGTGATAACCATCAGTTTTACCTAGGTGAATTTTTAATTCAAAATATACTATAGAAATGTTTCTAAAAATTACGATTGGTAAGAGTGCCTCTATATATTTTTCTTAGCATATAGGACTCTGTGGAATCAAGGTTGTTGTACCTATCATAGAAATGTAGGGGGTTGGGGATTTAGCTCAGTGGTAGAGCGCTTGCCTAGCAAGTGCAAGGCCCTGGGTTCGGTCCCCAGCTCCGAAAAAAAAAAGAAAAAAAAAAAAGAAAAAGAAAAAAAAAGAAATGTAGATCACGTAAAGCCTTCTCTTTTGGCTGGAGAGAAGGCTCAGTGGTTAAGAGCACTGACTGCTCTTCCAGAGGTCCTGAGTTCAATTCCCAGCAGCCACATGGTGGCTCACAACCATCTGTAATGGGATCTGATGCCCTCTTCTGGTGTGTCTACAGTGTAGTCATATATAATAAATAAATAAGTCTTTAAAAAAAAACTGCTCTTTTTTAGCTAAAATCAGATACAACATTATAAGGGGCTGAGAAAACCGAATCCCCAGACCTGGATAGTGACCACTCCCTGCAGAGTTAAAAGAAAAGATCTGATAAAAAAAAAAATCCAAAATACGTTTCAGGGAAATGGCTTGGTCTGTTTAGAGCTTTCATGCATGCACCAGCACTGCTATAAAAATACAGGGGTGACAGCCTGTGCCTCGGCACAAAGAACGGGGGACAGGAAGATGCCTGGTGCTGACCGACTGCCAGGCTAGTCCAGGTTCAGTGAGACCTTGTCTCGAAAGATAACGGGAAAAGGCATAAGGAGGACACTGACGTCCTCTGGCCTACACACAAACACATGTATGCACACATGTATCACACGCACATACACCTTCTGAGAGAGATGAGAGCAACTCAAAGTACAAAACAGCCCAACATTACTTTTATTCCTTGTCAGGGTCATATGAGGTCTTCAGCATTTTTGTTTCGATTTGAGATCTTCTTGGGAAGACTGACTTCTGAGGAGTGAAGCAGTAGTGCGGAGTGTGAAAGAGCCACTTTTCTGACACGAGTTCGGATATGGACTTCCAGGGATTGTCTGCACTAAGAGGTGCTCGCAGCGGTTGACGGTAAATCGAATTGATCAGGCTCCTTCCGCTCCCCAACTCAGCAGAAAAAACCCTCTGCCTTGCGAGTCTCACCGAACCGTTCTTGTCAATGAGGGAGTACGTCTTCAGGGGATAGACTCCCTTCTTCCTTGGAGGTTGCTTTCTTAGACTATTCCGTATTTGTGAATTTTGGGCCTTTTCCTCGGCAGACATGGACAGAATTGGGGTCAGGGTCTTCTTTCCTCTGCCGGGAAAATATTTTACTTTATCTGAAACCAGAGAAGAGTCTGTGCTTTTAGCTCTCTGAAACCTATGTATATTCATACACATTGCAGTGTTCACTGTGTCAGAACTCTGGGCGCTGTGGAAGTTTAATTTAGGCAAGTTCTCCCACAATGAAAAGCCACAGCTAGAACCTTCAGGATAAAGCTGGCTCATGCCTTGAGGCCAGGACCTCCTGCCCCGGGACCTCTGGATTTCCCTCAGAAGGCTGCAAAAGATCAGAACGTGTCAAGTGGCTGTAATAGTAACACAAATAATCGAAAAGTCTGCTTCTTTCTGAGACATGCAAAAGAAACTCACTGTAGTATTCCCTCGATGGAGGCGTGGGAAGGCCCCAGGTGAGCTGCCCTTAAATCAAGTGACCTGTACAAATAGCTGACCGCCTCCATTGTGTCATGATGGCAGAAGTCACCTGACAACAGCTGGCCCGCTGGAGACATGGGGAGAGAGAAGGCGAGAATTTTTTTCAGCACTAACTTTATACATTTAAAAGCTTTATAAGGCCGGCATTGTAGCGCCACCTGTCATAATACCCTGCCAAAGACATGTCGCCTTCATCTCACGTGAGGAAATGGCCAGGTAGCAATGAAAGAATACTAGGTCTGAGTAGAAGGGACAGAAGCTGACTGGGCACTCTTCTGAAAAGAAGATGTTGATGCTAAGAGACGAGGAAGTGATGACAAAAAAAGGAAGGAGAGAAGGGGGAAAGATGGGAGGAATCAACGATGTATGCTAAAAGAGACAAATAAGTAGAACCCAAGCCCTCAGTAGATCTGGAGAGCAGCTCAGTCGAAGGGTGCCTGCCCAGCATGTGCCATGCCATGCATTCCATTCTAACACACACACACACACACACACACACACACACACACACACACACACACACACACACACACACACACACACACACACACACACACACATGCACACACCACACACATACACCACACACACATATCACACACACACCACACACACACTACACACACCACACACACCATACACACACACCACACACACACACACCATACACACACACAAAAGACACACACACACCACACACACCACACACACACACACACACACACACACACACACACACATGCACACACACACACACACACACACACACACACACACACACACACACACACATGCACACATGCACACACACACACACACACACACACATGTACACATGCACACACCACACACACATTCACACACATGTACACACACACACACGTACACACATACACACACACACCATACACACACACACACACACACACACACGATACACTCACACACATTACACACACACAGACACACACACGCACACACACACATACACACACACACACACACACACACACATACACACACGTACACATGCACACACACCACACACACACCACACACATACACACCACACACATACACAGAGACACACACACACACACACACACACTCACACACAAAGTAGGATGTTCTGGGATTGAAACCCTAGAAACTATAACTGATATTACTCTTCCACTACAGGAAATAGAGTATGTGGAGGTTACTGACTATTGGCCTATTCAACCAATCTTACATCCCAGTTCAGTTTTCTAACTTGATTATTGTATTGTGGTTGCACTGTCTTGGTACCTCAAAGACATGCTTGGAAATAGACAGAGACACAACTGTCGTATCTGCAACCAACGTTCAATGATTCAGACAAGTGTGTGCACTTGTGTTTGTGCATGCGTGCATGTGTAAAGAATACAAATGCAGCACTGGTGAATGCTACAGTGGTTCATTACACCATTCTCAAAATTTTATAGGTTTAACATTTTTCCCAAGCCAGAAATAAGGAAAAGAACCTTTGTCGTCAGGTACCAGTGTCAATATTAATTCTCTGAAGTATGTTAAAGATCAAAATAGATTCTTTTAAAGTCTGATTTTAAGGTGGTGTTCATTTATCCATTTTGTCTATTTTCAGAACTGCTGGGGTTTTGGGGAATGCGGGGGTGAGACAGGGTTTCTCTGTGTAGCCCTGGCTGTCCTGGAACTTGCTCTGTAGACCAGGCTAGTCTCACAGAGCTCCATCACCTGCCTCTGCCTCCTGAGTGCTGGGATTAAAGGTGTGCACCGCCACCACCCAGCTAGAACTGTGATTTAAGGGCTGATTGTCTCGGTTACAAATGCACTGCTAGGGGTTGGGGATTTAGCTCAGTGGTAAAGCGCTTGCCTAGGAAGCACAAGGCCCTGGGTTCGGTCCCCAGCTCGAAAAAAAAAAAAAAAAAAAGAAAAAAATTAAAAAAAAAAAAAAAAAAAAAAAAAAAAAATGCACTGCTAGATTGGTCCAGCAGGACGCTGACCCAGACCTGGGATAGACTGACCGCTGAGGATATGAGGGCTTCAAATTCGGACATACAACCAGGTGCCTGCGCTAATAACAAGGTACACAATGGTAGTTACCATCTGTCTGCTAATCCGATAAGGGGGATACCAGCATCATCTGTCTTCCCCCCCCCCTTTTTTTCACAGTACACATATGCCTACGGCTCAAACATGAAAATGTGCCCAAGTATGAAGTATAAAGCTCTCCCTCCCCTGGGCCTCTATAAACAGTGCCACGGGTTTCCAGGGCCTTTAAACAATGTTCAATGATGTGCACTCATCATATCTCTTAGACATGGCCTAGTTCATGGCAGAACCACCCAGCCTACCGGATGGCTGACTAGGTCCCTCACTGGACTGGAAGGAGCATCCCTGACCCCTACTTCCATTCCTTCTCCCGCCAGGCGTGCCGCATGAGTCATACACTGCCTTATCTAGAGGTCTAATGGAGGCTTTGGGGAGGTTGTCTGTAGCCATCTGTCCTCGGTTTGGAATTCTCCCATGATTCCCTGTGATGTTTCCAGCTGCCCTAGCAAGATCACTGAGTTACTCGGTTGTGATGGCTAAGCCCCAGGGGCTTTAACTGCCCTTAAAAGGAAAAATGGGGAGACACAGAACATCGTATAGCTGGTGAGGCAGAACCCACAGGAAGAGAGTCTCTGCCCTCCCACCCATCTCCAGATCCTGCAGAGAGACTGTTGTTCTAGTGCTACAGAACTGAATTTTGACTAGAGCAGCTTCCACTGATGCCTGGCCCTTCTTCCAAGGCCCTTCCCCTATGGCCCAGGGCAGATCTGTAGCCACAGTTTTGACCTTGGTGTATTCTTTCATGCAACCTGATTCTTCTCGGTCAGAAGGTACGCTTTCTGCCTTGGCCTGACTGCAGAGCTCAGCCTGGAGCTGGTACTGGCTGGCTTAGTCTGGTCAGTCCTCCAGACCCAGGGGGAAGACAACCCATCAGTGAATGTGAATTACTGAGGAGTGCCTGGGCTCTCGCCCATAGCCAATTTGTGTTCTCAATGCTTGTTTCTGCTGGTTGCTTTCTCTCTTGAAATCACGGTAATAGCCCGGTGGGCAGACAGTATTACCCCCTTCTGGGCAAAGAGGCAACTGAGACAGTGATGCCCACAAGCCCAGAAAACAGTGCAACTGGGGTTCTCGGTCCCACGATTCCAGCAAGAAAGAGAACACTGTTCCCCAGGCTGTGCTTATTCCTTAGGGAATTCAAAATAATCATCACCTGGCTAGAGAGGTGGCTCAGGGGACAAAGACACATGTCACCAAGCCTGATGACCCGAGTCTGACTCCCAAGACCAACATGGTGGAGGGAGAGAACTGACTCGTGCAAGTTGACCTCTGACCCCCCACAGAGCCATGATATTCACACCCCACTCACACAAATAAACAAATAAATAAATAGATTTAAAAATGTATTAAAGTAATATTACTAGGGAGAAATCTGTGTGTGGTATCTGTAAGGAGACCCTTACCAGGGTCCTTCCCTTCCTCCACACAACCTGCTGTCCATCACCCAGGACACAATACATGCCTGTAGCTAGCAGCTCTTCTTCACGGGTACACTTCTGTTTCCAGACAGCCATGGGCTAGCATGATCCAGAGTCAGCCAGGTTGGTCATTCTAATTAAGTAACTTGATTAAGTACAAAATAACGGATAAGTCTTGGAATTGAAAAAAAAATGACATAAATCCCATTTGTCTCCATTTAAGGACCAGGTCTGATTTTGAAAAGAAGGCCATGAGGCCCCAGCTCCAGGAATAGACATAAGTCCCAGAAACTAGGCCATAAACCAGCTCCAGGGACAGACCATAAAATCCAAACCATGGTCATAAAATCCCCTCCCAAAGAACAGCCTGGAGAGAACCACAAGAATGGGGAAATATCTTATCCCTGGATGCCTGTCTGTGCTCAGCAGTCTGAGCTCATCCTATAGTTAAACGTTCAGGACATAGGAATGCAGACCACAGACCACCTGGCACAAACCAATCAGAGGCCGACCCCTGTGACCTCCCCAGCACCCACCAATGAAATTTTAGATTACCTAACCCACTCTCTAAATATGGAAGTAACATAGTAGCCAACCAAAGTAAAATCACAACTTTAGCCCCTGCCAATCACATTAGAGATTATGTAATCATTCTAGAGAGTTCCCTGTATGCCTTTGTCTGGGGTCCCCATTTTGGAGAATGATTGACCCCCGCATGCTGGTTGTTTCTGAAGAATAAACGTTCTTTGCTTTTGTATACCATCTGAGTCTGGGGTCTTCCTTGGGCGCTTTTCGGATGCTTACAGAATGAACAGGAATTGTTATCTGTGAAAACTAGACCAAATGCTTTAGAAAAATCTAGACTCGTGAGATGCTGAAACAGTTTCAGTGTGGCTAGGTCTGAGCAGGCAAGACAACCATAAAAGACACCAAGTGGCAGGCTCAGAGGACCTGGCACAGAACCTAAACCACAGTTGCCCTCACTCTTCAGAAACCCAGGCTAATGTGTGGGCCACGTGTTTCAAGAAAGACGCCATCCACTTCCAACCCAAGGCTCCACTCTTAGAAGGGGACAGAGACCTAATGCAGCTTTTAAAGATTTGGGGGAGTGTTTGGTTTCTGACTCAGGGACAAGGGACTGAGGCTTCAACTGGGCTTACACACTCCTACCCCAAGATGGTCCCGCAACCCGGACAAGCAGTAAAACATCCAGCTCTTCCCGGGCTTGGCTGACTTCCAGTTTTTTGCCCCCATTCAGCAGAGAGGATGATTACTGTGCCCTACTCTAACTCGAGCTCCAGAGGGTTCAATGCTGTCTTATAGACTCTGAAGGCATGTGCACGGTCCCAAACGTAAAGACATAATTGAAATAATAAATAAATAAATAAATAAATAAATAAATAAATAAATAAATAAATAAGTGACATAAGGGAGGTGAGAACTGGTAGATATTTTAGCAGTGACATTTACGGAGTGATACTGTGATGTGTATGTGCTACATGCACTTATGTGCACACACATGTTCATTTATAGTCAACCAAAGGCAGGGATGTTTGGTTTCTTACCCAGAGACAAGGGACTGAGGTGCATATTTCACATACCAAAGCAGGCTTGGCTTCCAGGCTCTCCCAGCATCCCTCAGTCTCTACCTGGCATACCCTGCCCCCAACCATGAGTTTACCAGCCCAGGGGCTGGGCTGCCCTTCGCCCAGAGGCTCTTCTCTATAATCCAGACATTTTGATCTCTCTCTCTTCTCTTCTGTCTGTGTGTGCACACTCTTTCTCTCCTTCTCCCCTACCCCTGTCTTCCCATGGTAGCCTCCCTGGACTAGGTCCTCGGGGCCAGTGAACTTGTCTGCCCAAGAGCAGCTTCCCAATAAAACTGTCTTTAATATAATCTAACCTGGCTGGAATTGACTCATTTCACTGGCAGCTGAGAGATAACCTCTCAGGGAAGAGAGGACATTTATACCTAAGTCAAAACCAGAAGGTAAGGGTTACTTACTAACTTTTGGATCAAAGGATCGACTTCTGTTGGTAGAAGGTTCTGGCTGAGGTGAGAATTTTGAAATTAAATAGGGAAGAGACTGTCTCTACCCTGCTGAGACTTTCGCACTGGCACCATTGAAGTCTTCCTTCTGAACTTGACTGAGAAGGCTGGCATTTCCTTTTAAAGAGAAGCCCAGGGAGAGAGAGGTAGCACTGTGTTCATCTGTCATTTGCATCTAAAATAAACTGCTGGGTACAGAGTGCTCAGCGTCCCCGCAGTGGGAAAAGAAAGGCTATTGTAGATTCTGTTCTCCCACGAAATGGTTTCTCAGTAGCAAATTGACAGCAGTCATCGAGGACCAGCAATGAGGTTGCTGCGGCCAGTGCGAGCTTGGAACAGAGACCACGGAAGGCCTCACAGCACAGCTGCCATTCCTACTGCAAAAATCTCTGGGATCTACAGCTGAGGTTTGCACTTGCAACTGAGTTATGTAGGATTACTGAACGAAAGACACTCGACTTGGTAGTAAGTGCCCCACAGATGACAAAATACAAGATGAAGGATCCGCCACCTTCCTAAAACAGGACATTTCAACACATAAATGCTACCATTATAGTCTCATGCATAAAACTTTGCGATTAGAACTTAAATCTCGGGAGCTGGAGAGATGGCTCAGTGGTTAAGAGCAGTGACTGCTCTTCCAGAGGCCCTGAGTTCAAATCCCAGCACCCACATGGCGGCTCACAACCATCTGTAATGAGATCTGATGCCCTCTTCTGTCATGCAGACTACATGCAAATAGAGCACTCGTAGGTATAAAAAATAAATCTTTTTTAAAAATTATCTGGAAAGTCAACTAAAAATAATTGATTTCAGGATAGAGAGATAGCTCAGGGGTTAAGAGCACTGACTGCTCTTCCAAAGGTCCTGAGTTCAAGTCCCAGCAACCACATGGTGGCTCACAACCATCTGTAATGAGATCTGATGCCCTCTTCCGGTGTGTCTGAGGACAGCGACAGTGTACTCAAATAAATAAACGAATCTTTGAAAAAATACTTGCTTTCAACGGGGGAAAGAATTATTAGAGTTGTTTCAGTACATTAGCTTAGAGCAGCCCCGTCATTTCAATGGGATAACCCAGGGCACACTGTGTAAAATATCCGCCAATTCCCTGGTTTTACCCATGACCCCTCATACAGCTAGCATGCTGACAGAAAGAACAAACACTGGGGTTGGGGATTTGGCTCAGTGATAGAGCACTTGCCTAGCAAGCGCAAGGTCCTGGGTTCAGTCCCCAGCTCCGAAAAAAAAAAAAGAAAAAAAAAGAACAAACACTAAGTCCCCTGCCCCTGGGAATTCTCGGTCTGTCTGAGATGTTAAGAGCGCACACAATGGAAAGGAGTGATGGAAAGGGTCCTGGAACTCTGTGGTGGCTCTGACCCAAAGTTGTAACTAAGGACATTGGAGACCCCACTGAAGGCTCTTCCTAACACTTACTGTCCTGGCTTTCAGTTGCTCTGAAGGTAACATCACAAACCCTTGCCCTAGCTGGGGAGAAATTTGAGCAGTGAGACTCTCTCATACCCTCCCCCTGCCCCTTCCCCACTTCTCCTGCTCACCAGCTCTAGAGACCTTCTCAGTTCCTGCCAGCCTCCAATAACATCGTAACTATTGCCCAGTCCTCCTACTCCTGGACCTTCCTTAACCCGCAACTTCTCATTCTGCAACTCCAGTCCTGCAACAGCACTCCTTCAAGAGCGCCACCTGCCTGCCCCATCCGCCAGAGGAGGCACAGTCCCCTGGAGCACTTGGATTTTCCCAGACCGCCCTTAAGGTGTTCAATATTACTACAGCATTGTGTCAACCGCAGTCTCCAGGTAGCCCTGCACCACTTAAGTCAAACATGTGCTTAGTTCTCTCATAAGGTGAGCTCAGCTGAAGGCACGGTTGGTCTGTATCTTGGTCCACACTGTCTCCCCAGCAACAAAAACAGAGATTGAGATGTAAAGGGCACAGTCAATATTTGTGGAATGAATTATTAGTAATAACTGGACAATTGAAGGAACTGCTAAGAATATAAAAAGTAATATCTAAATCCTCTTAGTAGCCAATATTGCTTTTCTTTTTGATTTTTTTTTTTTTTTTTACACAGGGCTTCACTTATGTGCCCTGTGACCTCAAACTCTCTAAGGAACTGAGGACGACCTTGGACCTCAGGTGTATACTAACTGAGTTTACACAGGGCTGGGGATAGAACCCAGAGCTTCTAGCACGCGACATCCCCCATCCCTACACTTGCTTTTCTAAAGAGAGAAGGTAAATCAGAACTAGCTAAGGTATTTCCTCCCTTGTGTATGAGCTTGCTTGGTAAATGCAGTGGTGGGAAAGAGAAATCAAGTCTTCTCCTATTAGAAAAGGGTGCAGATGGAGCTGGAGATGTGGCTCAGTGGTTAAGAGCACTTGTGGCTCTTCCAGAGGACCCAGGTTCAATTCCCAGCACTCACAGGGCAGCTCACAATGTCTGTGACTCACACTCACATAGGCATGCATACAGACAGACACGAATGCATGTGAAATATAAATAAAATTATTGGAAAAAAGAATAAAAGATGCAAACTGGAATAACGATAATAATAACAGCAAGTAAATATTCAACTTTAGGTAATAAGAACTGTGTTAAGTACCAGGCTAAGAGAATATGAAATGGGTAGGGAGGTTTAAAAAAGAAAGGGCTAGAAAAAAAAAAAAGAAATTGAAAGAGTTAGGGGTTGGGGATTTGGCTCAGTGGTAGAGCACTTGCCTAGCAAGCGCAAGGCCCTGGGTTCAGTCCCCACCTCCGAAAAAAAAAAAAAAAAAAAAAAAAAAAAAGAAATTGAAAAAAAGAAAGGGCTGGGGTAAAGTTATAGAAGATGGCCGGGAATTCTTCCCTGGGACATTGTTGGACAATCCCACAAAAAAAAAAAAAATCCAATTATATTGCTCATGTCTGGTGGTGACATCAGCGGGTGACACCTGGCTTTCACTCAGGTGTGGTCCTTACTGTCCCCTCCACTGGACACAGAGCTGGTGCCTGGGCAAGAGACCAGTGCTGACAAGGTCCTGCCAGTAGGACAGCCACATGAACAGACTTCTCTTACAGAGCTTCCTGCCACATAAGCTTGCTCCTTATGCATAAGTCTGGTAACAAATATCTTACTGCACAGTTACATTTTGATCTGTTAGTACAGTGTATGTCAATCTCGACCTAAGACCGTTTCTCTGACGTTACCTTTCTACAGGGTTTCCATACGAAGGTTCTGGCACACGGTCCAGCCAACCACACACTTTCGTTCCACCTTACCAAACAGGACTTATGTTAATCAGAATGTCAAAGCATTTTCCTCGTTAACTTTGCCTCTTAAACCAGGCTTGGTTATATAGGCCTTTAGTCCCAGCACTCAAAAAGCAGAGGCAGACGCAAGTGAGTGTGAGTTTGAGGCTAGCCTGGTCTACAGAATGAGTCCCAGGGTGGCCAGGGGTTACACAAAGAAACCCTATTTCAAAAAAAAAAAAGCAAACAAGCAAAAAAAAATTTTTTCTCTTCTTTTTCTTTTGGTTTTTCAAGACAAGGTCTCTCTGTATACCCCTGTCTGTCCTGGAACTCACTCTGTAGACCAGGCTGGCCTCAAACCCAGAGATCCACTTGTCACTACCGCCCAAATGCAGGGACTAAAGACATGCGCCACCACTGCCCAGCTAAAACCTTAGTCTCTTACTGTTCCCCACGAGATTACAATCAAGGAGACCTGAGGGTCAACTTCTGAACGTACACTGGCTATTGAAGGGTCTTGGGCTCTTACACCAAACCATCAATCTTGCTGACGCCCATGACGAAGCTCCCAAGAGCTCTTTGGATAGTTTCCTGTCTATCTTCTTCCTCAGTCATTTCCTAACACCCAGGAGGAATTACACCGCAGTTAACAGCAGACTCACATTTTGTATGATAGATTTTCCCTCATTCCCACAGCGGGCTCTAAGGATGCCAGCCGTCATCATACTATCTCACTTCTGGATCTGTGTGTCAGCCAACCTCCCCGGAGGCATTCATCGATCCTTTTGTCAGTTTGGAGCAGGTAGTCTGTGTCCCAACCCACTGCCTTTGCAGGAGGGGGTGAGAAAGTAGGAATTAGAGCCATGACTCAGTGATAAAGTTGGGGATGTTCCAAGATGGCTGACTTCTTCCTTACCCTTTTAAAAGGGACTTATTGGCCTGTTCTACCAAGAGGGTCCCCTACTGGTGGGCTGGCTATGTAAGTTCAAGGTCAGATCAGAACACATCTATCTGCACGACAGTTGTGGGCCACTCAGCCGGCATCCTTTCTTCAAACAGGACAAACCCTAAGTAGGGGAGGAAGACCCTTCGGAGACTTTAAAAGCTCCCAGCCCTAAAAAAGAGGCTGAGCTGTGGCTGCCTAAGTCATCATCATGTCCCCTGCCCCACCCCCATGTGCTATGTGTGTGTGTATGGAGGGGTGTGTATATGTGGGTGTGCTGTGTGTCTCTGTGTGCCTGCTATATGTGTGTCTTCCCTCAACCCCAATAAAAGCCTTTCTTCGGTTGCCAGAGAAAAAGAAAAAGAAACTGGATCACACCACGCTGAAAATAGACTTCAGACTGAGCCATTTTGTCTAGACTTATTTCAGGAATCATAAAACCTCTGCACATGACACCATTACACATGCCTACCTACTTTCTGAGGGAAATGGATGTCTTCCACTTCCTTCCACCATAAGCTAGAGACCCAGACTGTCATAGAACAGACCTTGTGGAGAAATCAATACCAAGTCCTTTCCCAAACATTTTCTTCATCTTTCACATCTGCATTTTTTAGCTTTAGATAAAACACTTCACCAGCCTCAGCCTATCAGCTCTATGGGGGTGAGGTACTATTTGCTCATGTGCACACATACCCCTAAATACACACACAAACCCTAAACACACACACACACACACACACACACACACACACCCCTAAATACACACACAAACCCTAAACACACACACACACACACCTAAATACACACACAAACCCTAAACACACACACACCTAAATACACACCCCTAAATACACACACAAACCCTACACACACACACACACCTCTAAACACACACACAAATGCACACACGTGTGCACTCGCACACACATACACACATCAAAGTCTACCCACTGAACACATCTTCTGCTGTTCATACAGGTATTTTTGGCCTTTTTTCTCTTCGACAAGTAGATGAGCGAGTGCGATCATTTTTGCTGCTTTTTTAAAGCAAAGAATGAAAAGCGCCATGGAAAATAATCTTTTTCTTTGGGGGGTTAGGGATGGCTGATGGGGTCTCATGAAGGGAGGGCAAATACTCCTCCACCACTGGACTGCACAGCCAGAGGCCCTGGGTTTGCTTGCCTGCCTGCCTGCCAGCCTGCCCGCTCCCTTTGGAGACCAGCTCTCACTGTGTACTTCACACTGTCCTCCAGTCCCATCCTGGAAATGCTGGGAGTACAGTAGTGCACCACCATCCCAGGCCGGGAAAGCATGGAAGGGAAACAGACCCCAACAAACACTGAAGGAGCAGGACCAGCAAGATGGCTTGGGGGTGTGGTGATTTGAATAAGGATGCCTCCTACAGGCTCCCATATTTGAATGCTTGGTCCCCAGTTGTTACAACTGTCTGGTAGGATTAGGAGGTGTGGCCTTGTTAGATGAGGTGTGTCCCTGGGGATGGGATTTGACATTTCAAAAGTCCATACCAGGCCAGTCTCCTCCTCTTCCCCCTCTTCCTCCTCCTCCCCTCCTCCTCTTCCTCCTCCTCCTCTTCTTCCTCCTCCCCTCCTCCTCTTCTTCCTCCTCCCCTCCTCTTCCTCCTCCCCCTTCTCCTCCTCCTCTTCCTCCTCTTTCTTCTCTTCCTCCTCCTTTCTTCTTTCTCTCTCATTCTCTCTCCCCCTTCTCTCTCTCTCTCTCTCTCTCTCTCATTCTCTCTCTCTCTTCTCTCTCTCTCTCACACACACACACACACACACACACACACACACCCTCTCTCTCTCCCCCCCTCTCTCTCTCTCTCTCTCTCTCTCTCTCTCTCTCTCTCTCCCCTCTCTCTCTCTCTCTCCTCTCTCCATCCTCTCCCTCCCCCTCCTCCATCCTCCCCCTCTCTGCCTGAAAAATCAGAGGTAAGCTCTCAGCTACAACTCCAACACCATGCTCACCTATCTGCTGCTATGCTTCTCACCATGGCGGTCACAGACTCGCCCTGGGAAACCGTAAGCAAGCCTCTCTAGTCAAAGGCTTTCTTTTAGAAGCTGCCTTGACTCTGCACAAAAACAAAAGTAACTAAGACAGTGGGCAAAGGCACTGGCTGCCAAGTCTGCTGACCTGAATTCAATCCTCTGAACCCACACAGTGGAAGGGAATACGTCTTCTAACCTCCACCTGCAGACAGTGGCACGTGCACACGCGTGTGCGCACACACACAAGCAAGTATGAATCTATTCTTCTTTTTTTTTTTTTTTTTTCGGAGCTGGGGACTGAACCCAGGGCCTTGCGCTTGCTAGGCAAGAGCTCTACCACTGAGCTAAATCCCCAACCCCATGAATCTATTCTTAAAGTAAGCGAGCATGCACGGCTGGCCCAGGGGAGAGCCACCGGGAGTCATTACCTAGTTTACACAAGGTGTCACTGAGGCTTATGTTTAGTTGCTTCCTCACGAGCTTGCAGGTGGCCACAGAATCTGCCTTCTCCTTGATTTTTATTACTTGTTTGTAATATTCAATTGCTTGCTTCCTTTGAGATCTGGAAAACAGAAATTCAATTCAAGTACTGCACTGGAGAAATAGGACATACATTTGTCCGACAAACAGTCTCCAAGTGCTCGTCTTAAGATGGGGAGCAAAGAGTAAGAGTGGCCCTCTGTTTCCCTTAGTCAAGTGGTGGAAGATAAAGATAAAGGTACACTTATGTAACGCTGATTGTGGGCTTTTTTTTTTCCTTAAGGACAGTCTCAGGATAGCATCAAAACTCCATATATAGTCAAGGAAGACCTTCAGCACCTGCCTCTCGTCCTAGGTTCTGGGATTGTAGGCATATTCCATTCCACACGGTTTTTTGCTGGGGATTGAACTAAGTCCTTCGTGCATGTTAGGCAGGCATCCTACCACGTTAGCCCCTTCCTCAATCTCTGCTGTTGCTGTTGTTCCTGGTGGTGGTGGTATTGTTATTAATTATTAGTATTATTGCAGTGCTAGGTATCAAAGCTAGGGCCTCTGTGGTGGTTTGAATGAGAAGAGTCGCCAGAGGTCCGTAAGTTTGAATACCTAGTTCCCAGTGGGTGGAACTGTTTGAGAAGGATTAGGAGGTGTGGCCTTGCTGGAGGAGGTGTGTCACTGAGGGCGGGCTTTGAGGTTTCTAGAGACTGGAATCATTCTTCTACTTTCTGATCAAAGGTGAGCTGTCAACTGTTCCTGCTGCCATGCCTTTGCTCTACCACCACAGACTCTGGCCCTCTAAAACCCTCTTACGGCCCACCTCACCAAACAGCAAGTCGATGGGAGCACAAATGGTCAACACCTGTCCCATGTCAGTTATTCAGTAACAGAAACGAGACCTTGAATCCAGCGGGAGACACAAGCCCAGCCACCACTTTACCTAGTTCCTCCCTTATTTGGACTAGTCTTCGCCTTTGAAGTATCAGCTAGAAAGGGCACAGGCGGATTTATACTCAAGTACCGTAGATTACTGTTAGGCCTCAAGGAAACCCAAGCAAATGGCTGAGGTGCCTATTAACATATCAGAGTGGACTCTGGCTGCCAGGTTCTCCCATTGTGGCAAGTACTTGTTAAGAGTCCTGGCTCCCGGCTGGAGAGATGGCTCAGCTGTTATAAAAGCACTGACTGCTCTTCCAGAGTCCTGAGTTCAAATCTCAGCAACCACATGGTGGCTCACAACCATCTGTAATGGGATCTGATGCCCTCTTCTGGTGTGTCTGAGGACAGCTACAGTGTACTTACATATAATAAATAAATCTTTTTTTAAAAAAAAATTAAAAAAAAAAAAGGTTCTCCTCAGCACCTCTCTCCCTGCCCCCTACCCTAAATCTCTCCAGCCCCTGAGCTTCCCTTCCCTTCCTTGCCCCCTGCGTCTCTTTCCTATATACCTCAGCCATCTTGGCTACATGCTTTCTCGGCTTCTTTCTTGGTCCTGCACTTTTGGTTCCTGGTCCCCTCTCTTGCCCTGTCTCTTCTCTCCTCTTCCTCTCTTGACCACGCCCACCTTCCTCATGCCCCACCCCCTGTCTTTCTCCTCTCTGGTCTGGTTCAGTCTGGACACCTCCAGCTGCCTCTGGATGCACTCTCCTTCATATCTACAATAAAAACCTTATCCACCAGGAGCGATCCTGCCCTCATTTTTATTCAGCTACCTTTAGGCATTCGTCCGCTGAAGAGAGAGGAGGGAGATGGTCTTAAAGGGTAGGCACAGTGTTTCTGTGCACTGTGTAAAGATTAACCTTGTGTTATTCAGATGCTGTCTGGCTGTAATCCGGACAAGGCCTTGTAGTGCTGATTGGAAGAATCTCCCCTCGAGTTTGTGTAAACATCGCTCTGCATTTGTTCTTTTACTTGTCAATAACAACTGGCAGGCCAATAACTAAGTAGAGGGGAGAGTCAGCAGCTAGGGGATGGGGGGGAGAGAAGGTGGCGGGGAGGGAAGCAGAGGCCACAAGGACGGGGTCCTGGAGACACCTTGGGAAAACTCCTAGAGCAGAGAGAGCCAGATCAATACTAAGTACAAGTACCTCGGGGATGTTGGCTGGGAAGTGGCTAGATTAGCTTAGAGAATTAGAATAGATTAGTAAGTGCTCAGATGGTGTGGTGTAAAGCCTATCGAATAAAATTTATAGTCGTCTAATTTATTTGGAAGCTAGCCAGGATAAACAAGAAATGGCTACTAATAAAATTGCTTTAACATTAGAGAAAGTGAAAGACTAGGGACACAGGAGGGGGAGAGACGGGCAGGGGGAGGGGAGGAGGAGGGGAGGGACGGGAGGGGGAGGAGGAGGGGAAGGGAGGGGGGCAAAGGAGGGGAAGGGGAGGGGAGGCAAAGGAGGGGAGGGGAGGGGAGGGGAGGGGGGGGAGGGAGGGGAGGGGAGGAGAAGGGCAGAGGAGGGAAGGGGGGAGGCAAAGGAGGGAAGGGAGGGGAGGGGAGGGGAAGGGAGGGGATGGGAGGGAGGAGGGAAGGGGAGAGGAGGGGAAGGGGAGGGGAGGGGAGAGGAGGGAAAGGGGAGGGGATCTCTGAACCCTAGCCACAGTTCACAACTGAGCAGAGCAGCCCTGGACACTGTCAGCTGACTCTGACTCGACTGTGACAGGGAATGCTTGGGGGGGCAGCAAGCCTGCAGCTAACTCTCAGGCTTCACAAAGAAACTCCTCCCACACTAGCCTGCAGCCAGAAAAACAGATCTAGACCTGCTCACATCAGGGCCCAGTGAGGATCCCGACTACCCTCTTCTCTACCCAGGGAGAGAGGAGCCTCGGACAGGGCCACATCTCAAAGCCTGCTGGAGTTAGGGGACTGGCAAGGGGAGCCTGACCTGAGGCGGGGGACTCTGGCCTTGGTCACACAGTCATACAGAACAGTAGGATGGGGTCCCACTGACAGCAGCCAGGGTGAGGCCTTCACAATGCCTTAATGAAGTGCACCGCTCACAAGCCCCGTTAACACTCACGGTGAGAGCCTTGGACCCCTGTCTTCACCTGCTGCCTAAGCCCCCAATTGTGTAGGCCCAGAGTTTTCAGAATGCCTTGTAGTAGATGCCCTGACAAACACAGCAGGGCAGGGCCTTCAGGAAGGGTGCACCCCACTCAGTTGATGAGCAGGACTAGAGACAAAGCAAGGTGGCCCTATGGGTCAATGCACACCCCAGACGTTAGAGAACTGGGAGAGACACACGTTCCTTGAAAGTCGGTAGAAACTTACTTTTCATTTTCTCCTAGAAGAAAAAATAGCAGATCTGCTAAGAATTCCATGATTTCTCCAACTAGTATGTTTTTATTGCCAAATAGCCGTCTTCTGATATTTAAACACTCTTGAAACTTGAGTTTTGCAAGGGCCGCGTTTCCAGAAACCAACCTAAGAATGGAACACAGGCCTGTGGTTTACGAGGCAAGGAGAATGCTTCTAGTAAGTGATTCGCACTCGCTGGACGAGAAACAGCACTCATAAAACCCGGGGGGTGCGGGGGGAATCAAGACCCTCAAAAGCACTGAGAAGTGTATGTGTCTGTGTCTGTCTGTGTGTCTGTGTCCCTCTGGGTGTATGTCTGCATGTCTATGTCTGTGTATCTGTCTGTGTGTGTCTGTATTTGTGTCTGTGTATATCTGTGTGTCCCTGTCCCTCTGTGTGTGTGTTTGTGTCTATGTCTGTATGTCTATGTCTCTGTGTGTGTCTGTGTGTGTCTGTCTGTGTGTCTGTGTCCCTCTGTGTGTGTGTATGTCTGTGTGTCTGTCTGTGTGTGTCTGTATTTGTGTCTGTGTATGTCTGTGTGTGTGTCTGTGTCTGTCTGTGTGTCTGTATCCCTCTGTGTGTGTATGTCTGCATGTCTATGTCTGTGTGTCTGTCTGTGTGTGTATGTGTCTGTATCTGTCTGTGTGTCTGTGTCCCTCTGTGTGTGTATGTCTGCATGTCTATGTCTGTGTGTCTGTCTGTGTGTATGTGTCTGTGTCTGTCTGTGTGTCTGTGTCCCTCTGTGTGTGTGTATGTGTCTGTGTCTGTCTGTGTGTCTGTGTCCCTCTGTGTGTGTATGTCTGCATGTCTATGTCTGTGTGTCTGTCTGTGTGTGTCTGTACTTGTGTCTGTGTATGTCTGTGTGTGTGTGTGTCTACATACATGAGCATGTGTGACCTGTGCCTTTAGGAAGGAGCAGTACCAGAGGTTCAGCAAAGTCTTGTGCATGCTAGCACATACTCTAGCACAGAGATACACTCACCTGACCCCAGAAATACCTGTACAAAGAAACCAGAGTAGTCAGGCAGCATCGAACGTGCCAATAATCCCAGCATGTGGGAGGATCATGAGTTCAAGGCCAGTTTAGGTTACATAGTGAATTTCACAGCCTGGGCTACTTGGGAATATCTTGACAGCAGAAGAAGAGGAGAAAAAGGAAGAGAAGGAGGACAAGGAGGAGGAGGAAGTGGACGAGGAGGAAGAAGAGTATGAGGAAGAAGAGGAGAAGAAACTAGAGCTCTTCTCAACCTTTGCTCTGTAGACATTTGGGCGGGATAATTCCTTGTTGTGGGTCTGCTCTATACAGTATAGGTAGCATCCCTGGCCCCCACCTCTAGATGCCAATAGAAGTCCTCCTGCCAGTCACGTTAACCAGAAAGATGTCCGGATCCTGCCCAAAGTGCCTTGAGAAGGGCCCTGACCACCCTTGGCTGAGATGCTCTGTGCTGGACAATGAGTTCTCCAGTGCTCAGCGTGGGACCAAATGAGCTAGGTGGGAGATGTGGTTACAGGTACAGATCAAATATTCATATGCTTTATGGAGACGGGTCTCCTGTTAGCCCAGACTGGCTGAGGATGACCTTGAATTCCTCATCCTCCTGTCTCTCCACCTTCCAAGCGCAGGGATTACAGGCATGAATCATTGTCCCCAATTTATGCTGTTGTGGGAATTGAGCCTGGGACTTCACACACGCAAGGCAAACACTCTACCAACTGGGCTACATCACCAGCCCCCCCAAGCATATTAATAAAAAAAAAAAAGAAGAAGAAGCTGCTTCAGAAAGCAAGAGAAACTGTCGCGCTTACATGAGAACACCTTCAGTATATCTCATGGTAGCCTGATCACGGGGGTTGTCCATCACGTACTTGGAGACTTCGGTGGCGTATTCCAGAACGTGGTTTTCTTTTAAGAATTCCTCAGACGCCGATTTGGCCAGGTTATTCATCACTTTGACTACAGGGAATGAATGTTGACAAAGGGTACAGCGCCTAAGAGTCAACATCAACCTTAGTATCGTTTCTTCGCCAGGCCAAGGACCAGGGTTTCTCTGGACACATCAATCACTGATCTACACTGAATAGGGTTTGTTTCCATACAAAACGTCTGTATGCATGTGGCAGTCCAAGGACCAAGGTGACAACATTATGAACCTGAAGACTGGTGGGATGGCATAGGTACACGTGAGCGTGTAGGCCCACACGAGGAAGCCGGAGGATAGCTCTCAGTTTCATTCCTCAGCTGCCATCCACCATGATTGGTTGATTGGTTTTGGGTCTCCCAGTGGCCTGAAATTGACTAGCGAGCCAAGTTAGGGGGTAATGGAGCCTCAAGGACTCACCTTCTTCAGCATCGAGAGAGATTTCACGCCTATGTCAGCTATAATGCTCACCTTTTAACACGGGTTCTGCCTCTGCCTCCTAAGAGCTGGAACTAAAGATATGCACCACCACGTTTGGCTGCAAAAAGTTTTCTTTAAAATTACCTAGCCAGTCCCTTTCCCAGGGAGAGAAGGTCCCTGGCGCTGCTCTCTGAATTGCGAGAGGTGGAGTGGCCTCTGCGGGTGTCTGCCTACCTTTCTGCTTCATCAGTTCCTGGCTGATTTTGAGGTCGCTGAGTGTGAACCGCAGCAGATTTGACCAAGCTTTCTGAAAATACGTGAGTCCCTTCTGCATCATCCCGATGTCAAGATACAGTTCTCCAATGGCGTTCTGAGCCTTGAGGAGCATCTCTGTCATGGATGGGCTCTGTATAGAAACGAGAAAGGGAGCCGCTCCTGAAAACAGGTTGTTAGCCCCTAGTGACACCCGGAACATCACTCCTCAGAGAAATGTAAATATTTTATCAGATAATTGGCTGTGATGAGACCTTTATTAGCAGATACAGCAAACTACAAATCCATTTTGGGCAATGTCTTTACCGATGACTAGTTAATGGTAACAAGTCCTCAAGTGTGACGTGCCTGTAGTGTAAACTCTGCTTAGTGCCTGTAAGGAAGAAGTTGTTGTGGCCCATTTCAGGCATAACCTGGCTCAGGCCAATAGGAAGCCTTCATCACTTGGCCAGTCACCGCACAGGGTGCTTGGGTAGTCAGGAGTCCTTCTCAGGGGGGGCTTTGAAGTACATAAACTACACCTTGGGTTGACAAACCTCAGTTAGCAAGAACAGTCAGCCAGAAGCAGAACTACAGAAGCCAAAAGGCAAGGTTTAATACATTTAGGGACTTTACTAGAACTGTGGACTTCTGTGGATTGGGTCTTTGTTCTCATTTCCCAGGTGTTTCTGCCTATATTCTGGGTTCCGAGGTGTGATGGTTTGTATATACTTGGCACAGGGAGTGGCACTATTAGGAGGTGTGGTCTTTTAGGAGTAGACGTGACACTGTGGGTGTGGGCTTTAAGACCCTTGTCCTATCTGCCTGGAAGCCAGTATTCTGTTAGCAGCCTTCAGATGAAGATGCAGAACTCTCAGCTCCTCCTGCACCACGCCTGCCTGGATGCTGCCATGCTCCTGCCTTGATGATAAAGGACTGAACCTCTGAACCTGTAAGCCAGCGCCAATTACATGTTGACCTTATAAGAGTTGCCTTGGTCATGGTGTCTGTTCACAGCAGTAAAACCCTAAGACACAAGGCATAAATAGTATCTTCCATGGTGGCACCAGTCGAGCTAAGGTCTGGGGACCTGTTACGCTTCCAGTGTACAGATGACACTGGACAGATGGACACCAGATGTAGCTCAGTGGTAGAGTGCCAGCATTCATGAGGTCGTAGGTTAAATCCCAAGTGCTTGCAGGCAGTCGGGGGGCCATGAGCTGGCTCTGTGGTAAAGACCCTTGCCTGAGTTCAGTCACTGGGACCCATGTAGCAGAAGGAAGGTGCTGCTTCCTAGTGGTGTGTTACATACATACATGTCATTAAAAAAAAAAAAAAAGAATTACGACGCACTGGTTACTTAAGTCTTTTAAACGCCCAGTGCAAGCAATGAAAATTAATGGTGAGTTATCTTGCTGTTAGCATCTCTCTTCAGAAAACCTAAATGAATGCATATATATAAGTGTGTTTAGTAACTAACGAACAGCATGCACTGGATGGCGTGACCCATGTCACTGTTCATATACGTATGTTGTACCACAGTGTTAGCCTACAGAATGGTTGACTGAGCCTGGCTCCATGAGGTGAATTTTTTTTTTTTTTTTTTTTAATTTATGAGATAGGGTTTCTCTCTGTTGCTCTGGCTGTAGACCAGGCCAGACAACCTCAAATTCATAGAAATCTGCCTGCCTCTGCACTGTAAGTGCTGGGATCAATGGCCATGCCCAGTCCATGACAAGGATATTTTTAAAAGATGTATGTATGTATGTATGTATGTATGTATGTATGTATGTATATGGGTGTTTTGTTTGAAGCATGTTTGCACACCAAAAGAAAGTTCTGGATCCCATGGCCCTACAGTTATAGACAGTAGTGAGCCACCATGTGGGTCCCAGGAATTGAAGTCTCAACCATCAAGCCATCTCTTCACCCCCAGCCCCATGATGAGAATTTAAAGACTGAGTTTTCCCCTCTGGTACTTATGGAAAACGCCCTTCCGTGCCCAACTAACCTTTAACCCAGAGCTTCTGGACAGGTTTCTAGCAAACAGGTCACACCTATTTTGAGATCCTGACTTGTCCGCTGTGGAAGCAGCACTACACGGTGTGGAAACTCGGTCTTTTCCATGTCCCTCAGGCATGCATATATTTAAAGCTGCCTCACCTGGCAAGCTTCCTAGCTCTTGGGCCTGTTGCTCATTCTCCCAGCCCTCCTTTCTGACTTGACTGATCGTGTCAGCAATGGCGGGGACCGGTGCCCTATTCCCATACCTTCACCCATATCTCAGAGTTAGTGTCCTTTCCTGATGGAGCCCTCCGCACAGGCAAATCCAGGAGTCTGGCTTCACTACAGAAGAGAAGCTCAGGACCAACTGGTCTGATGTAGATATGGAGTCTATGAAGAGATTCCAGTATAGATTTCATAGCACAAGGGAGAAGAAGAGGCTCTTAGGAAAGACCAGACACACCCGGGCGTGGGTACCGGCATCTCAGAGGACAGTCAGACACACCTAGGCCTGGGTACCGGCATCTCAGAGGACAGTTGTAGTTAAGTACTTTACAAAAGGCGGCCAGGATTTGGTAGCTTTCAAGATCCATCTCTAAAGGTTATAAAGACAGCCATGTTGGTGGTGGAGGTAATGCTACTCACTGTTCTGAGAGTGCACTTTGTCCTTACAGAGTGGCTATGAGAATGTTGTTGGAAATGGTGAACTTGAAGTTTCAGGACAGTCTGGGCCTACATGGGAGCAAATGACGAGTGTCATAACTCAAGGTGACGTGTCATTCTAGCTCCCAAGCGATCCCTGAGGACTCTAGGAGAGAACACGGTCTCTGTGGGCGGTGTTTCTTATCCTGATATTTGAGTGCCTGGCTCTGTCTGCAGGAAACACAGGTCACTCCAGTGTGTAGGCCCCTCCCTTCAAGACCACCATGCTCTTACTATTCTGCCTTTTGTTCTGTCCCAAGTCTGCCCTCAAAGGTTGGCTTAAGTATCAACCTAGGAGTGTTAAAAAAAACAAAACCCCAAAGCAACAAGAGAAAGGTAAGGAACTCGGTGGCCTGAAGCTGCAGTCATAAATGATCTCGATGTTTGACCACTTGTTCTCTCACGGCCTAACCATCCCTGGCCTCCACTCTCAAGGACTCTTCGCAGTCTAAAATAGCTGTTCCATCTCTGGCTGTCACAGACACAACTGAGCTGTGAGAAAGGCAGGCATGTGGACCGAGTATGTATGTCCTCTCAGAGTCCCAGCACTCAGGGGAAACCTGGGAGGTTAGGAATGTGAGAAAAGAAAGGAAGAAAGAAAATGCCTTACAGCTGGATCCTGTGGAGACATTTTCTTTCTTTCTTTCTTTCTTTCTTTTCTTTCTTTCTTCCTTTCTTCCTTTCTTCCTTTCCTCATTTCTTCCTTTCCTTCTTTCTTATTATTTATTTATTCTTTCTTATTTGTTTGTTTGTTTATTTATTTATTTAGAAAGGGTTTCTCTATGTAGCCCTGGCTGTCCTGGAACTCACTCTGTAGACCAGGCTGGTCTTGAACTCTGAAGATCCGCCCACCTCTGCCTCCCTCCTGAGTGCCGGGATTAAGGCATACGTCACCATCATCTAGACTATAAAGCATTTTTTCTATCACTGTGGAGGGCCGAGCCTTTTATTGGTGACCTTAGCCCTGGACTGGTGGTCCTCGGCTTCTGTAAGGGAACAGGGAAGCAAGCCAATAAGCAGCACCCTCCATGGCCTCTGCACCAGCTCCTGCCTCCAGGTTCCGGCCCTGTGTGAGCTCCCGTCCTGACTTCCTTTGATGGTGAACTGTGATGTGGAAGTGTAAGCCGAATAAGCCGCTTCATCCCCAGCTCACTCTTGGCTATGGCGTCTCGTCACAGCAATAGGAAGGAACCCTGACTACAACACCCTTCATAATGCTCACATTCCTAACGACCCAGGCTTCCCTCCTAATGCTGCCTCACCCACTGCCCCCATCTCAGTGACAGTTTCTAGTGCTATGATAAAACGCTGTGACCAAAAGACAAATTGGGGAGGGAAGAGTTTATCAGGCTCATACGTCCAGATCACAGTCAGGAAGTCAGGACAGGAACTCACACAGGGAAGGAGCCTGGAGGCAGGAGCTGATGCAGAGGCCATGGAGGAGTGCTGCTTACTGGCTTGCTCAGCCTGGCTTGCTCAGAACCCAGGACAACCACCCACAATGGGCTAGGTCCTCCCTCATTGATCACTAATTGAGAAAATGCCTTACATCTGTATCTTATGGAGGCTTTTCCTCAACTGAGGCTCCATTCTCTGTGCTGACTCTAGTTTATGTAGAGGGGACACACAAAACCAGCCAGTATACCCCCTTTCAGATAACGCTAGCTTTTGTCAAGTTGACATAAAACTAGCCTGAAAGGGAGGGGGGTTGGGGGCTCTTCTAAAAGAGGCCCTAAGGCTGGAGAGATGGCTCAGTGGTTAAGGGTACTGATTGCTCTTCCAGAGGATTCAGGTTCAATTCCCAGCACCCACAGTTTACAACTGTGTGTAACTCCAGTTCGAGGGGATCTGACACCCTCACACAGGCAAAACACAAATCCACATTAAATACATAAAAATAGAAAAATCTAAAGAGCCCCCAAAGTTCTCTTTCCCCTACATGACAACAGAGCCTAAACATGGTTGCCTATGAACCAGGATGTGAACCCTCACTAGACATCAGCTCCACGGGCAGTTTAACCTTGGGCTTCCAGTCTAGGACCATGAAGTAAGTGTCTGCCATTTAGTGCCTCAAACTGTGCCTGTCCTAGCAACAAGGAAGGCATTCTAACAAAGCCCCTTTCTTTGGCCATCCAATCCCTAGATGATGGTCCTACACGACTGGAATTTCCCCCTAAGTACTTCATGCTGGAGGAGGGGAGAATGAAACCCTTGTGTCATCCAGAGGGAGCAAGAGTCCTGACACACAGTTCTGACCACCAGGCAGGCCAACTGGATTGGAAGCAATGCCAAGTCTGCGATGGGCAAGACCACATCTTATCTAGGACTACTTAGGCATGCCTTGCACTCTCTATGGGAACCTAGGCCTCGTGTCAGGATCTGAGAGATGAACTTGGCACGACTGGACTTCTCAATGTCTCCTCTCCCCAGGATGAGCAGGCACACTGGATAAGTCTCCTATCCCTGTCCCTTGCTGTTTCTTAGAATCTGTTGTCTCATTAATCAGCACACTGAGGATGAGTGGCTCAACCTAGCTTGTTGGAGCTGCCAGGGCCCAGGCTTCGACCTAAAAACTCTAGAAAATTAAAACAAAAAACAAAAAAACAAATCCAGCAGTTGAATTAAAACAAGAGGAAAACAAGGGAAACCTTCACTTCCCAGAACCCTTCACTTCCTGGAACCCTTCACTTCCTGGAAACCTCTCATCATTTCCATAGAGATTGCACTGGTCCCAAACTGGGTCCATGCTCCTCTTCAGCAAAGCCTGGGCATGGAGTCTGCTTCCACACAGCCACCAGTCAGGATAGGACCTGCTCTGATGGAATGTACATCAGAGTAGCTCTGATTTTGCCTCCTTTGTTTAAAGACTCGTATTTTTATTTGTCTAGGTGAATGTGTCTGTGTGAACATACATTTCATATGTGCAGTGCCCGTGGAGGTAGACGCTTGTCATGTCCACCAGACCCAGTGTAATATAGGTGGTGTGGACCACAAGAAGACATGGGTGCTGGGAACCTAGCCTGTTAAAGAGCTTAAACCTTAAACAGCAGTGAGCTCTCTCGACTACTGAGCCATCTCTCTGACCCCTTCATTTAAAAGATAACTTTATTGCCAGGCCTAATGGCCTTCATTCCCAGCACTAGGCAGGCAGAGACAGGCAGATCTCGGAAAATTCAAGGCCAGTCTGGTCTACGTAATAAGTTCCAGGACAGCCAGAGCTATAAAGAGACCTTGTCTCAACAAAGCCAAAAGAATTTTAAAATGTATTTACATTTATTTATGTGTTTGTGTCTTTATATGTATATGTGTGTATGTGTATGTTTGTGTGTATGTGAGTGTACATATATACATGTATATGTGTGTGTGCATGTATGTATATGTGCATGAAAGTTTATGTTATGCATGTGTGTATGTGTGTATATTTGTGTATGTGTGCATGTGTGCATGCATGTGTGTATGTGTGAACATATATGTATATGTGTGTGTGCATGTATGTATATGTGCATGAAAGTTTATGTTATGCACGTGTGTATGTGTGTATATTTGTGTATTTGTGCATGTGTGCATGCATGTGTGTATGTGTGTATATGTGCATATGCATGTGTGTATGTGTGAACATATATGTATATGTGTGTATGCATGTGTGTATATGTGTATATGTATGTGCATGAGTGTGTATGTGCATTCATGGGTGTGTGTGTGTATATGTGTGTACGCATGTGTGTGTAGGTGTGTATGTGTGCATTCATGTGTGTATGTGTGTATATATGTGTATCCAAGTGTGTGTAGGTGTGTATATGTGTGTATTCATGTGCGTGTGTGTGTGCATGTGTGTGGGTGTGTATGGGTGTGTGTATGCATGTGTGTATATGTTTGTATCATGTATGTACATGTGTGTACATGTGTGTGGGTGTGTGTATAACATGATGCACATGGGGTGATCAGAGACAGCTTGCCTTGCAGAAGACAATTCTCTCCTTCCATCATGTGAGCCCCAGGAATTGAACTCAGGCATCAGGCTTGGCTGCGAGAGCATTTACCCACCAGATTCCAAATGAACAATGTTTCACCCACTTCCCTGTCGGGCCTCCCCTGGAGAAGAGGAAGCTTACCCTCCTCCCAGGACCTGCCCATGGCCTCAGTCTGCATGTCTGCCCCATGCTGCAGTCTCCTCAGTGTGCTGCGCAATCTGCCCTCTAGCAGGGTCCTTTCCTGCCCCACATAAACACACCTGTCCTGGATCAAACTTGACCTTTCCTCCTTTATTGAGAAGCTTCTCAAGCAGACCCCATGTGTGCATCTTCCCCATGGCTACATTGTTAAGACTCACTTCTTAACATCCTGCACCCCAGACCCCCACACACCCTTGCCTTCTCAGTGTCATCACAGACACCCACTTACCAGACCAAGGGGCTGCTGTCAGTCCTCATTTACATGTCACCTGACTCGTAATGTCATGATTACTTTACACTCAGTAAAGCCAAAAGTTTATGGTTCCAAAAAAAACACAATCAAGAAAGAATCAATCGCCAGGTAGTGGTAGAGCACGCGCCCTTGATCCCAGCACTGGGGAAGGCATCTCTGTGAGTCTGAGGCCAGCCTGGTCTACAAAGTGACTTCAAGGGCAGCCAGGGCTACAGAGAGCAACCCTGTCTTAAAAATAAAGAAACAAATGGAAGAAAAAGTAAAAAGAAAAAGAATAATCAAACTTCCCCCATGTCTTCAGGAAAATGGCAACCAAGTCGCAGGCAACTATAATTCCACCTCCTCCCACAGTGACACCAACCTGCAGGTGTCCTTCTCTGCCGACTACAGTCTATTTGAAGTTTGGCATTATTGATGTACAATTGAGGTGTGGGT
This sequence comes from Rattus rattus, assembly GCF_011064425.1. Taxonomy (NCBI): domain Eukaryota; kingdom Metazoa; phylum Chordata; class Mammalia; order Rodentia; family Muridae; genus Rattus; species Rattus rattus. The sequence continues at coordinate 165,870,540 of NC_046154.1, read as the reverse complement.
TAACACTATAGCCTCCTCTCTGGTGAACAAATGCACTGATCCCCCACTTGTAAATGCACTGACCCCCCACTTGTAAATGCACTGACCCCCACTTGTAAATGCATTGACTCCCCCCCTACTTGTAAATGCATTGATTCCCCCCACTTGTAAATGCATTGACTCCCCCCACTTGTAAATGCACTGACTCCCCCCACTTGTAAATGCACTGACTCCCCCCACTTGTAAATGCACTGACTCCCCCCACTTGTAAATGCATTGACTCCCCCCATTTGTAAATGCACTGACCCCCACCTGTATAGCAAGTTATAGAAGAACAAGGTCAATGGTGTCTGAAAGAACAAAAGAGGAATAAAGTTGGGAGGATCTAAGTTTTTTTCTCACTTTACCTGTAGTAACATGTCCTCGACACTCAAGAACAGCTTTTCTGCTTCGTTGATCTTGCCCATAAGCTTCAGGAAACTTCCGATAAAGAGTATCATTCTGCCTTTATCAGCAGCGGTGATCTCGGACAGGCTGCACTCCAGCACTGGGACAGAAAGAAAAGGAGAGAGGCCTGAGGCACACTGGGAAGGAACCCAGGACCTCCGCTAATCCCGCTACAGCTGCATTTCCGGGTGTGTGTGTGTGTGTGTATGTGTGTGTGTGTGTGTGTATCCTGTGTTCTGGTCTGTGTGTGTGTGTCCCAGTCTGCATGTGTGTCCCCCGTGTATGTGTTGTGTATATATCTGTGTGTGTGTGTCTGTGTATATCCCCATATATGTGTCTGTGTGTGTCTGTGTGTGTCTGTGTGTGTCCCTGTGTGTGTCCCTGTGTGTGTCCCTGTGTGTGTCCCCATGTGTGTGTGTCCCCTTGTGTGTATTCCTGTGTGTATATGTGTCCATGTATGTGTGTATGGGGGAGGGTTGCTCTTTTTTCTTTGTTTTTGTTTGTGACAGGTGTTTTAGGGTTTTTGGAGACAACACTTCACTCTGAAGCCCACATTAGCCCTGAACTCACAATCCCCCACTTTGCCCTCAAAGCTGGGATCACAGACGAATACCACCCTGTCAGGCTTCAATTGCTTGCTCAAGACACCAGCATCTTATTACAAATCTCGGCAAGTAGTTAAAATGACACAGTAGAGATCTAGAATGGTATTGTACAACCTTGCTGTATAAAGGTTGAAATCCAAAGAGCTCAATCCATGTATTGGATAGCGAATTTTTTCAGGAAAAAAGAGGGAAAATGTTTACATTCCTTATATAATTCTGCCTTCTATTACAACTATCTTGAATCGCTAGATTAAACAGAAAAAAAAATGTTAGAACAAAATAGGAAACCTGGCCGGGGACACAGGCGGGCTTGTAATCCCTGCTTTTTCAGAAGACTGAGTTGGAAAGGTCCTGCCTGGGCTAACTCCTTTATCTTGGGCTAGTTTTTGCCTTCTGAACAGCCGCTCTGTATCTGAAGTAACGCCTCGTGACTTCTTAGAGGCTATTAACTGAGGAGAACACTAGCTTCCCCCAATGCAAGAACTGAGAGTGTCAACAGATAGCATCCTAGGCCTAGCACACAGCTCCCCTCATCTCATTGTGCTTGCCTCTCTGATGTACCAACCAATGCATTTTAAAACTTGCCTTGGGGGGCTGGGGATTTAGCTCAGTGGTAGAGCGCTTACCTAGGAAGCGCAAGGCCCTGGGTTCGATCCCCAGCTCCGGAAAAAAAGAACCAAAAAAAAAAAAAAACTTGCCTTGGTTTATGACTTTGTTCTGTAAAACCATAACAGCTTCATAAAACCACTCTTACACTGGATCATGAAAACTGGGGAGATCTAAATCTGTGTCGCCAGGTCCTGGCCACTCAAAACGGCTCCAAAATAAACTCTCTCACTTCCTTTACGGTGAGAGCTGTAGGTGGTGGCACAAACCTTTAATCCAGGACTTGGGGGCTCTGTGAGTCTGAGGCCAGCCTGGTCTACAGAGAGAGAACAAGGACGGCCCGGGCTATGAAGAGAAACCCTGTCTCGAAAAACCAAAAGATGAGAGCTGTGGTTTTTATCCTGACACATCCACTCCTGCTTTTACTGGTCACCTCGGCACCATAAGTAATTCAGAAACCATCGGGGAACGCTGCCTCACACCACGCCTGCACCTTCACAACTCAGCACCACACGGAAGAGACGAGAAAACAGTTTCCTCATTCTATAACTGACTGCCGTTCTCCAATCTCGTCTTTTGAGAGTATTCAACTTCACCTCATAATAAACCCTATTTACACACACACACACACACACACACACACACACACACACACACACACACACACACAGCTTTAAAAATTGAATTGAGATCATTCCCCAAATGCCACACATTTGCTTTCTTTAAAAATCAAACAAAAACCACAGGGTGGGGGCTGGAGAGACGGTGATTTGGAGTCTCTTCCGTAAGACTTTAGGATTGTGGGTAAGATAGGAAAATGAAGGTAAAGATACAAGGCTTCATGACAGCCTTGACAGATGACTGTGGATCCCGACCGAGGAAAGGAGGACCTGCTGGAGGTGTGACACTGGATGTGGCAGACTTTACAAAGTCAAGTCTCAGAACTGGGCCAACTAAACCCGAGGGATGAGGAAGAGGGAGGTGTCAAACAATGCTACAAAGGTCAGGGCTCTGCACAGAAGCCCCAGGGTCCAGACGAACACATGGAGCGTTTGTTCAGATGGCTTCACCACAGAGTCCTGTGGATGCCCTCACCTACTCCAAAGGGATACACTGGCCTTGGCTCTTCTGCACTCAGAAAGTCCCCACCGAGAGCTAAGGGACTTTCTCCAGAGCTCTCCAGTCCCACAGGCCCCTCCGCCACCAGGAAGGAGTTTTGTCCCACCCGGGAGAGCTGACCTTTCTCCCGCTAGCTCTCAGCTTCCTGTGAGAGAGTGAGTGTCTGATCTCCTGTAACACAGGGCATCCTTAAGAGTATTCCCAGGGGGTTGCGGATGAATTCCAAGATTAAAGGGATATCTGCATAATAATAACTCGGCAAAGGCTACATGTTCAAGGCCTGATGCAGGGAGGGTAAAGTTCAAGACCCTGGGGATCTCGCGCCCCCCGGGAGACTCAGCTTCCTTCATTTCAATCAGGACTTGACTAGTACTATTGTGCCTTCCAAAACGATGCGTGTATACAGTCCCTGACCGTCTGGCATTTCATACACCTCAGCGATGGAAGTCTGAAATAATGGGGCTGAAATTTTGAGTAACATCCACCCGACTATGCAACGAGGTCATGGTCAACCTGTCTCGCAAACAAAGGAAGAAAAGAAGGGATCAGATCCCTGGGGTTTCCAGACTGTAAGCCGGGAGGACTCCATCCGCCCTGTTCACCGCTGTGTTTGTGAGGCCGTGTTCAGGGGAGGTGCTTGGCTAACCTACTGTAAGAATGAAGGATATTGTCACTCTGGATAGTAGGCTGGAAGTAGAGGACCGGGAGAAGGGATGAGCAGGCAAAGACCTACTTATGGGAGACAGGGATAAAAATACTGTCCAGAGTGTTACCCAAACCCAAGAATGAGCAGAGAAAGAGCAGTTCTCTGCTTGGCCCAAGACCGCCTTCAACAGCAGCACTGTCAGGCTGGGTCATGGAAGGAGGAAACGCAGTCGACGACAGAGGAAGTAGCCACAGCTGGGTTTAATGTACTCCTGAGAGGAGTCCCTGACTGGCTGATTAGTTTCAGCACTGTGGAGAGGCAAGAATACTGCAGTCCACCAGCTAATCCTGTGATCTTGGCCTAGCTCTTGCCCTCCAGGAGAGCCATTCCCTGCCCACCTCTGTGTCTGAACTAGCATCTTGTGAGTAATAGATTAAAATCTTTCACCATCTATTAACTTGGCAGACCTCTAGCTTCCACCAATCTTAAAGCAAAGATTCAGCGGATAGCATCTTAGGCCTGCAGAAAAGCTCTCCCCAGCCTCTCTGATGTATTTTAAACTTGCCTTGATTTATGGCTTTCTTTGTTCTGTAAAACCACCAAAACTTCATAAAGCTGTTTCTGCGTTAGAGCGTGAAGTTCGGGGTAACCTCAATCTGCGTTCCCCGGCCAGGTCACTCAAGGCGGCTTCGGGATAGACTGTCACTCCTTTGTAGATGAGGGCGTGGGTTGGAGGCACTGCTGTTGGCCTACCTGAGAGCGTGGTCCGCTTCTTGAGTTTCTGGGAGTCTTCCGCTTCTATCTTGGCAGCCGAGAGCAGAAAAGCGTCCAATACGTCGCTGCCGGCTTCCAGTAGCACATCCCAGTAGTGGACAAGGTGCAGCCTGGTCCACAGACTCGGGTTTTGGATTTTTGATATGAAGTCTGTGATGCTTGTGACACACACAATCACGTGAGTTACTTTGGCTGAAGGAAGTCACTCTTCCACTTCCCACTTTTCACTAGACTAGCCGTAACCGTTTATTGATTTTTTTTCTCCCAAGCAGGATCTCATATATTCCAGACCAAGGAGGACCTTGAGTTTCTGCTCTTCCTGCCTCGGTCTCCCAAATGCTGGGATTACGTATATGTGTCACCATGCCCAGTTTAAGTGACCAAACACAGGGCTTTGTGTATGACAAGAGTCTAAGCCAGCCAAGCATTCTGCCAACTGAGCTATATATACCCCATGACACATAAGCGCTCTCTCTTTCTCTCTCGTTGTCTGTATGTCTGTCTGTCTGTCTGCCTGTGTCCCCACCCTTGGCTCTTACATTCTGCCTGCCCTCTCTTCCATAATGTTCCCAGAGCCTTAGAGAGCTTGCCCTACAAACTTCTTACAGCTTTGGTTGCCACCAGACAAAGGTGAGCCTTCACTCTGCCACCGTGAGAGCCAGTTCACCCCCACCTGCTCAGAACACCGCTCCCCTGACCAGGCTCCTTGGCTCTACCACCAGGCAACGGGGTCCCTTCAGCCCTTGAGCCTGCAGTTTCACATGAAGCATGGTACCCCCGGTTACCATAATTGTCTAGCTCCACATCCCCACACCCTTCCCCTCAAGAAATGGAAAGCTTAGAAGGAAGAGCTTTGGGCTGTGTCTTAATCCAGGGCCGTGACAGGGTGACCTCAATAAACTTGCTGAATTAATGCAAATGGGCAGAGGAAGGAAGCAGGGAAAGGGGGGGGGGCAAGAGAAGAGTGGACCAGGAAAAGCAGGGCGGAAGCGGCAAGCACCAGCATGACCCACCGTCTATCCCTCCTGTCTTCGGAATGCCTGGAGGAGTGTGTGGGGGGTGAAGGAGAGGCAGATCAAACAGAGCATCTTGGGGGAGCCACCCACCACGAAAGTGGAGTCCACACTGAGGTCCCACACATGCATAAATGAACGAGTTGCTCAGGGAAGCCATGTTGCTAATGTGACCTCAAGATTCCATGGAAAGCGAGCAGGACTTACGTGGGGCTCGTGATGAAGCCACACAGGCCTTCCCAATACCCACTCATCTTCATGTGCCACGGCAGCTCCTGATATACTCTCCAGAAGATGGTGTGCCGTTGGAAGTACTTCATCAGGACCTGGTGGAAGTGTACCTTCTTGTGATTCGCGCTGTTCTGGGACACATTTGGATTGCTCTCTCTCACCGAAATGGTTAAACCTATTTCAAAACCAATTGCAGCCTCACAGTTCTGACATGTATGAAAATACAATCACAAAAATATGGCAACTCTGTATCTTGGTGTCTTTGAAAGTGGCTCGCACAGGGCTGGGGCGGTGGCCCAGTAGGAAAGTTCTTGCTGAACAAACCTCAGGCCTGGAGTTTGAGTCCCCAGCACCCATATAAACACCAGGCAGGTGGGACGGTTCACCCGTAATCACAGCACTAGAGAGGCAGAGAAAGATAAATCTGGAGCAGGCTAGCTGGCCAGCCAGCTAGGCTAGCAGATCCATGAGTTCTGGGTTTAAGTGAGAGGTCCTACCTCAATACATAATGTGAAAAGCAGTTAAGAAAGACATCTGATATCAACCTCTGGCCTCTGCACACATGTATACACACCTATGCATACGCGCCTGCACACACCCATGCAGACACGCAGCCACAAATGCACATGACCAAAAAAAACGTATCTTATGCAACATTCTGTTTCCTCCAGAAAGCATTTTTATGATTAGGGGTAAGTGTATGGACTTTTCATATTGAGTTTCCATCCCCAACTCCCACAAAGAAACAATTTGGATTGTTTTCCTATTTTCTTGTTTTTGTTTGTTTTGTTTGTTTTAAGAATCAAATTGGAGGGCTGGAGAGATGGCTCAGCAGTTAAGAGCACCGACTGCTCTTCCAGAGGTCCTGAGTTCAATTCCCAGCAACCACATGGTGGCTCACAACCACCTATAATGGGATCTGATGCCCTCTTCTGGTGTGTCTGAAGTGGTGTGTCTGAAGACAGTGACAGTGTATTCATATACATAAAATAAATTTTAAAAAAGAAAAGAAAACACACACATGATCATACACTTTTTAAAAAGAAAGAACCAGGGGTTGGGGATTTAGCTCAGTGGTAGAGCACTTGCCTAGCAAGTGCAAGGCCCTGGGTTCGGTCCCCAGCTCCGAAGAAAGAAAGAACCAAATTGGAGAATGACGGGATAGAAGGAATAGGAAGGTAGTTAGAGATATAAAAATATTAGTTATTTTTATTTTATGTGTATGGGTGTTTGGGCTGCATATACGTCTGTACACCACATGTGTGCAGTGCCCATGGAGGTTAGAAAGGAGAATCAGATCTCCTGGAACTGAAGTCCCGACAGCTGTTAACTGCCACACGACTGCTGGGAGTCAAAGCTGGGTCCTCTTGAAAGAGCAGCCATGGTTCTTAACCACTAAGACATCTCTCCAGCCCACTTCTCTATTTTGAGTATACAGGATGGCTGCTGCCCAAACACACTTGCTAATGTGTGAGGGTGAGCATTTTGGAGACCTGATTCTTCTTCTTAGACCTCCTAAGGGCCCGGTGGTTGCTGAGCAAGCAAATGGGAACGTGGTGCTAAAGCTAATTACTGCGTGTTCCTCCCTAAAAGGGGGTGGTTCTGACAGGCTGCACCACTCAGAAACAAGCCTCTCAAAAGCCCAGAGCCTGCTGACATCCATCCTAGAAAATGGAAACAGTTTACATTTTTTCCCGCTTAACACTCTCGCCAGATGAATGGAACGTACACTAGGTGGCACACTGAGCCCAGCTTATCATAAAAACTGTAACAGAGGAGAACCCTCTGTTTAACCTTCTGCGTTTGCGCTGAATGGATTGCGAGTCACCCACACATCCGGAGAGAGTTTGTGCTATGTAGTCAAAGGTGGCAAAGCAATGGATGTGAGACCCATGGTAAAAAAAAAAAAAAAAAAAAGACAACTCCCCTCCTTTGCTGTACGATGAAGGCATTTTTGTGGGTGCTACACTGAGAAAGTAAGGTAGGAGATGAGAGGAAAATAAATGAGGTGAGTAATAAATATTCTGAGCCCCAAACTTGGAAACATTAAGCACAAAGACTAAAATTACCAACATCTGGGGTTGAGGTGTAGCTCATTGGTAGAGCATGCGTGTACTTAGCACACATGGCCCTGGATTCAGTGACCAGCACACATGGAAAAGGAGGTGACTGCAGGATGTTGTAGATAACACTGAGCTTCATTTTACCGTTTCACAGAATAATTCCGTGAGGAAGGCATGACTATCAATCCTGAGATGACAGGTGAAGCTACTTAAAACGAGACAGACTGGGTAACTTCTCTCCTCCAGCTACACAGGGGATGCAGGGGAAGGTCTGGCCCCAGCATCGTCTTTGCATACAGAGTGCAGCACAGCTCTCATCGACAACTTAGCCTTGATCACTTGTGCTCTATTAGGACTCGTGGGAGGTTAGAATACGCTAGACTGACAGCTGCAAATCTCAGTGGCTTAAGAGAACAAGGCTTCATTATGTCTGCCTGTGGACTGGGGGCCTGAAACTCTAATCCAGGTCAGGAAATGCCAGAGAAGAATCATCTTGAATATTGCATAGCCAGTTAGTCATATAGTCCCAACCAGCGAAGGTATTAGAGAGCTGTCATTCAAACGGTTGCCATGGGAGATCGTCGGGATAACAGTGAGGTGCTACATTTACATGAGCCCTCATTACTCTCAGGGTAAATATCATTATCCTCATTTTAAAAGTGAGAAACGGAGTTTAAAAGAGTGAAACACTCTGGATAGGAACTTACCAGTTCTGTACGATCGCAAACTAACCGCTTCTAATTAAAAAGAAATCATTTTAGAAGATGCCATGGCGAGCTAGGTGGTGGTGGCGGCGGCGGCGGCGGTGGCTTACACCCTCTGATCCCAGCCCTTGGGGGGCAGAGGCAGGCGGATCTCTGAGTTTAAGGCCAGTCTGGTCTATAGAACTCAGGGGGAAAAAAATAAAACAGAACCAAACAAGAGAAGGAAGAGAAGGAAGAGCAGAAGAAGCAGCTACTGCTGCCGTGGTAACTTTCCGGAAGGAGCTAAGTCAAACTCCAGTCTACTCCATTGAAGGAATAACCCCTGGAGTACTCAGCCATTGAAGCCAGGTCTCCTTTAACTTGGGCAACGGTTGTCCTGCACGTGTGCTTATTTCCGCTAGAGAAACCCTGCTAGAGAAACCCCGTAGCTGTGACTCTCCTGGAGCCCTAAGGCATTTTCACAGAATCAGCTCCTCACCCAGCATCTTGTGCTCCACCGCATTCCGTAGGGACTGGTGCTGGAAGTAGAGGAGACCATTGGGCTTCTCCTGGATCCAGGTTTTGGTGGCGTTGCGGAAGGCTGCCCAGTGCACCGCCGTCACTTTGTGGTGGTCCCTGTAGCCCATCATGTCCAAAATCTGGAGCAGTTCGTCCTCAGCCAGCCCGCAGTGGGAGATGCAGAGCAAACACAGCACGTCCACCACCCAGCCACTCAGTCCTGTGCGGCCGCGGTGGGGTTGAGGGAGGAGCGGGGAACAGAAGGAGAGACAGCCAGTCAGTGGAAGTAGGGGGTCCACCATGCCAGTTAGCATCCTCTCTCCTCCAACCAAGAAAGTGCTGTATTGGCCCCAGTCTTACAAAGGAGAGAGTGCAGCCCGGCTGCATAATTTACCCAAAGTCACCCAGAAGAAAGTGCCAAGAGGGGATCTGAACCCATTCTGCCTTCAGAACCCTGGTGTCACCCACCATTGGCAGTGTCCTAACTAATACCAGGGACAAACAATCAGGCTTCCTGGTCAGCACACTAAGCAATCTGTGCGGCGGTGTTTGCTAGGACAGGAGCTTCTCCTGGAGAAGTGTCACACTCACAGACACCATCTAAGGGCCCGTACGCTTCTGTCCTCTCACTGGCTTTAAGATCTACCAACTGTAGAGAGCCTTCCGATCACGATCACGGACACCAGGTACCGTGGTCCGTTGCCTCTCCTGAATTGAAGGGACCCACACTACCTACAGCCTCCAATTGAAGGCAGATCTGAAACCAAGGTGAGGAAGCTTCCCTTGAACCGGAGTGAACTCTACCAAAGTTTTCCTAGACCTGTGGCTTTGGAACTCCCTAGACCCATCAGGCCAACGTTGGGGAAGCAGCTGCCGCTGTGGGGAAGGAGTTTACTGCGAAGTCCTGGGGATGGAGTTGCATAAAACCAATCAGATGGCCTTTGTGACTCTTCTAGGGGATCTTACTTCCTCCTCTGTGGAGGTGGGGGATGATACAGTAAAATCGAAGTCCACTTTCTTGATGGAATTGCAAACAGTAGAGGGGGAAACTGTGTGGGACAATGTCGTACAATAGTAATCAATGAGTCCTGTACCTTCCTCCCAACTGCATTCTACTCTAGGTTCCATGTCCTGAAAGCAGACTGAGCCGCAGCAGAAACAAAATGAGGAGAGCAAGCTTCAACCCAGACATCAGAGGCCTACCGCACTGACAGTGGCTAGAGAGAAGAAAAGCCTTCAAAAGCCTGCTTGTTGACTACCATCAACGAATTGTAGAATAAATCGTTCACCACAAACGAGAGACTCACAAGAGGAGACAACGTGTTGCTTGTTTGTTTTTGACCCCAGCTTGGAAGAAAAGAGCTGTGACAGAACTGAGAAAGGTCTAGGAGAGAGTCAAAGGGGAAGTCAGGAATCGAGATGCCAGGAGAGCTGGGTGTGTGGTACACACTTTCAGTCCCAGCACCTGAGAGGCAAAAAGCAGGTGGAGCTGTGTGAATTTGAGTCCAGCCTGGTCTACACAGCAAGTTCTAGCCAGAACAACGCATATAGACCCTGTCTCAGAAGCAAAACAAAGCCAGGGGATACGGTTCTCCATGGTGAGGGACTGCACCAGCAGGGGGCAGCAGAGACAAAACAACCGAGAACCGAGAACAACCCTCTTCGATGGAGCCGTAGAAGAGGAGGAGCTTGAAGGACTGAGGTCCGTCTGGGATCAGCTACCACGCACCTGAAATCACGTTGTCTACGGTCGTCTCTTTGTGCTTCAAAGGCCAACTATAATCTTCAACCCAGCGCTTCAGGATCAGCTCCCAGAGCTCCTGCACAGAGGCAACCTCCAAGTACTCCCTCAGACACTGGAACTCGTTGCGGTAGATTCTGCACTCCTGCAGCTCGCTGGCGATGAGCGTGAGCTTCAGAGGGTTCAGGTTTGGTTTCTTCCGCAAAATGGGCTTGCTCTGCCCAAAGCGTTCTTGGTCGGGAGCTGAAAGGTGCTGCCTGAAGATGTTGAACTTTGTGTCCTCGTCCCCCAGGCTGTTGAGCTCCACGGTCTTCACGTCAGGGCGGGCACACAGCGACTTGCAGGACAGACTGGAGGAGACGCTGCTCAGAATGAATTTACAGTGAGGAGGGAGCGAGCGCGGCAGCCAGGAGAAATCTTTCGCCTATCGGAGACATTGGAAAACTTCAAAGACCTTAAAATTTCTTTTAGAGTCCATGAGCAATTGTATGCGAGTACAGAGAGGGTAACTTGAATAGGGTAGTTAAAAAAAAAAATCACACAGAATGAACCACATTTGACTGACTCATCTGTTATGAATCTTAATAGTACAAATCCGGACTCTCCCTTCTGAAGAATAACCTACAGTAATAATCAGGGGGAAAAAATCTAATAAAAGGCAATTTGGACCACTTAATAAAATAAGAAGGCCTTGCATTATATACTAAGGAATTGTTACTTTTTGCAGCAAAACTGTCACGGTATACCTAATATGATATTTTCTTGATCATTTACAAATTTTTATGATGTTTCCATTTATGTATTTTGTGTGCACATGTGTGTGTGCAGGCAGGTGTCGTGGGATAACTTTGGGAATGGGTTCTTTCCTACGATGTGGATCCTGGGCACTGGACTTGGGCTGTCAGCCACCCTTACCACTGAGCCATCCCGCTGGCCCTCTTTGTCTGGGTTCTGATCCTACCATTTAATTATCTTTGGATCTCAGATAACACCTAGATAGCCTAACCTTTCTCTGCCCTCTGTCCAAGCAAGGATGATGAGTAGTCTCTTCTTGAATGGCTGTGTGCATTCTAGACCTTTGATTCTGGGCCAAAAAGAACATGTTGATACGTTTAAAGCTCCTAACATGGAGCCAAGCCCATGGTGAATGGCACGTATTTGTCTAATAAAGCATAAAGCCATAGTTAAAATCAATGACAGACATACCTAGAAACACAACACAGTAGAAATGTATTATACACGCCCTAAATAATGGGGTCTTCCTTTTTATAAAGTAAGTGTTATTTTTAAAAGATGTTACCTTCTGACCTGAAATCCCATAAATACCGACCAGCTCTTCGATCCCATCTAATACAAGGATGCACGGCTTTAGGCTGATAGCGGCCATGAACACTTCTATGAGAAGCGAAAAGACCAAGACACTCGAGTCTTCATTGAGGAAATCCATTTCAAGCTGGAGACCTACGATGCAGAAGTTTCAGGTTAGGTGGGAACCTTCCCATCGCTGCTCATGTGTGCTGATGGCTGGGGAGGCAGAGAGGTTGGGGAACGAGTGCCAGCCACTCCAGCTGTGTGGCTGACACAGGCACATGCTGGGCTGGCTTCCTCAAGACACGCAGGCCAAAGTAGTGATGGTATCTGTCACCAGATGTCTCCGATACATTTTCAGGATTTCGTATAAAAATGCTATGTGTGGTATTTGTGCAGGCTTCGTATATGTACACACATGTGTGGGGGAGGGGCGGGGTAAATGTCTGGTAGTCTCAATCCTCCTCCCCACCTAAGTCTTTGAGGCAGGGTCTCTCTGAAACTGGAACTCACAAATGCTGCTACACAAACTGACCAGTGAGCTCCCGGGATTCTCCTGTCTCCACATCCCCAGCAGTCCAAAGACTATGGGGGGTTGTTTTTGGTTTTTGGTTTTTTAAGATTGATTGATTAATTGATTGATTGTATGAGTGCTCTATCTGCATGTGTGACTGCACACCAGAAGAGGGCATCAGATTCCAGGTGGTTGTGAGCCACCACGTGGTTGCTGGAAATTGAACTCAGGACCTCTGGAAGAGCAGCTCGGGCTCTCATCCACTGAGCCATCCCTCCAGCCCAGGCTATGAGAGTTTTATGCAAAATCATCACAAAGAAGAAAAGCACCAAGCAAAAGACAGTCTAGTGAGCATAGCTATTTTTCCTTAAAATGATGTTCAAGAAAATGATAACATGATGATACTGGAAAATGATCCTAAAGATCTCCCTTTGTTTGATAAGAGCCAATCCATCTTCATTAAAGGCCTGCTGTCTGATTTAAATGTTAATATCTCAAATGTTTAAATCCCCCACTTAATGACTCACCAAAAGGCAGACATAGCTCTCTCTGTGTGTGCATGCTCATGTGTGTGGTCATGTAGGTAGAGAGCGTCATTCAACACAAGATATATTGGAAATCCTCTATGCCTGTCCAGGCACCGGGTCTACCAATAACCAATAAAATAGGCATAGTCTCTGAATTCACAGGGCTTTCAGGGGAAGACAAGGATTAAAACACACAATACTGGGAAACCACACAGGGTAAGCTCAGAGTACTTGGAGGGAGCTATCCACATGAAGCACACACACACACACACACACACACACACACACACACGAGGGCTGGGGCTACACAGGCTGTCAGTCAGTCTTACAGTCTTACAGAGGGGTGGCCCATGAATGACAAGTATCTAAAAATGGAGGGAAGGGACCTGAGGTGATGGGTCTACTCCAGAGAAACCAAATATATGGAGCCAAGGACAAAAGTCAGGCTAGGAAGTGATTTTGGCCCAGGGCACAAGGCCTGGCAGGTCCTTCTGAGGCTTTCTGCCCATTTCACATCACCAACTCAAAGGTAGGTTCTCTTGTGAACCAATGTTGGGTGAGGACCAAGAAGGAAATCTTCCAAAAGGCTGAGAGAGGTTCCTCTTTTTTTTTTTTTTTTTTGCCTCTAGAAGGCTACATAGTTTAGTATTGAGGACAAAGAGCTTCAGAGTCAACAGAAGCCAGGGTTTAGACTCTCTACTCTACCAGTGGTGCCAATGGTGGCCCTGGCAGTCTGGATGTCAGGGTGCCAATGCTGCTCAAGGCCCGGAACAGGAGCTGAAGAAGCCCTTAACCGGATGCCTGGTGCTCAGGGAGCCTACAGTCTGGAGAACTCGCCTTGTAGGAGTGCCATCCAGTTCTAGGGAACCGTGGAGAGGAGGGAACTGCATCAAAAGAAAACTTGACTCTACAAAGCATGTCTCAGAAGTCGGGAGAGTCCGACAGTGGCAGTTCTCCAACATAACGCTTTGTCCTGGTAGGGATATGTCGCGTGTGGTATTTGGTGTCAAAGAGCGGAAGGGCCCCTGCTACTCGCGTCTCACGGAGAAATGCTTGCAGATGCAGAGAACAGAGGTCGGCCACAGAAAAATGGGCCGCAGAGTTAGCTGAATCTGCACTGCGCAGCTGCACTCTCTCAGCGGCCGCTCTGCCTCCTGCACCCACTTCCACCTCATCCCGGAAGCCAGCTGCGCGCGGTGGTGGGGGCTGAAAATGTCCAGCACCATTTGGACCTAATTAAGCTGCAACAGCTACAAGGCAGACTCTTTTACTGCAGCCTTCCTTCTGCTTGGTGGTGAACCGGAGTGGGAGAGTCTTGTTTCCCTTACTAGTGCGCTGGCTGGTTTTGTTTTTCCCTCCAACTCTAATCCCCAAAGTAAATAACAACAGCAGCCAAATAACAGTAGCAGCCAGTACCAGCAGGTCCCGCTGTCAACTCTTGACAGCTTTATCTTTCCAATGGCCTTAGGGAGTATGTTTTACAGGTGGGGGGAGGGGCGGCATTAAAGAGCTTGAGTAAACTGATCAAGATCACCCAGCTAGTCAAAAGAAAAACTAGAACTGCGGGCTAAGCCCAAAGCTTCTTTTCCCGAGCCTCCACGGTGGATGAGGATTGGTGCTCGCCCGTTCAGTGGCGCCCGTGATTTATTGACTTTCCCGGCTCCATCTCACTGCTGACAGGCTAAAAGGCTACTTGTTTGAAAGACAACAGCTTGTTTTTTTGTTTTTTTTTTTTTTTGTTTTTTGTTTTTTGTTTTTTTGTTTTTTTTCTGAGCTGGGGACCGAACCCAGGGCCTTGCTCTTCCTAGGTAAGCGCTCTACCACTTAGCCAAATCCCCAGCCCCCAGCTTGTTTTTATTAGGAGCGCTCTGAACCCCTTTAAAATAACAACTCGCTTGGGGAATAAAATCATAATTGGGTGTGTTCCGCTGAGCTTACATCACCAGCTGCCTAGCCCAAGTGAACACCTTGGGGAACGGGCCAGAATAGGACTAGGAGGATGATGGGGACAGTCACACCTGCTTCTGCTCCTTTCGCCTGCTTTACAGACGCAGGGGGTGCAACCCAAGAGAACCCCAGCCATCCGCATTCTCCCCTGCCTGTTCACAGAAAGCCACCAGGAGGACAGAAAGAGACTCAAACACACCGGGCCCTGCAGCATGTGAACTGTATGAACGTATCCAAAGTCACTGTGAGGCACCTCAGTCTTATGGGGACCTAGAAGCACATGCAGGTAGATGAGAAGAGGAGGACCATCACCCACCGGCAGTCAGTCAGTCAGTCAGTCAGTCAGATGCATGCGAATGCCCATGTGTGCAGCAGGAGCACAGCAATGCTAATGTCTGTCAGTGCTTTCTGGATGTCCCGACCGGCACTGACTGCCTTTGTCTTTTTTACTCTACCCTAGTCAATCTCTTAAATGCCCAAGGGTACTTTTCTGGTTAAATCTACATTGTATAAATAGAAAACCATAGCTGGGTACGGCAGGCTGTGATCCCAGCACTTGGGAAGTAGAGACGGGCAGTCAAGGCCGTCCTTGACTCACAGAAAGATTGAAGCTACAAGAGAATAGGTCTCAAAACAACAAACAAACAAACAAACAAAACAGATAGGATCAAGCCACGGAGAGTTAAAACTTACCCAAGCAAAGAGAGAAGAGAGTGAGAGAGAGAGAGAGAGAGAGAGAGAGAGAGAGACCGAAATGTCAGGATTTTATAGGGAAGAGCTTCTGGAGGAAGAGCAGCCCAGCCTCCGCTAGAAAGTTCAGGGTTAGGGGCAAGGTATGCCAGGTAGAGACTGAGGGACGCTGGGAGAGCCTGCTGTGGTACATATGCACCTCAGTGCCTTCTCCTGGGGTCGGAAATCAAACACAGGTGACCAGTAAGTATTGGTGCAGGTTCTCAGGCTCCCAGGACAGCATGAAGCACAGCGCACACACCCCGTGACTGCTACCATCACACCACCACCCCCATGACTGCCACCATTGCCAGTGCAACACATCTTGCATCTTAAACATCACACATCCGAAGTAGAACTCCTGACTTCCTCCAACCTGCCTGCTGCCCCACCAGTGCTGCCTGTCTCAGTCAACAACCCTCACCTTCATTTAGATTCCTAAAGCCCAGGGATGGGAGTTGCCCATTGTTCCCCCATTACCTGCAACCTACCTCCAATTCTTCTGCAAATTCCCCAACTGAACACGGCCCTTCTCCACTGCTATTGCCCTCCACCAACATGTTGATCGTCTTGCTCGGACCATTTCACTAGCCAACAGTAAGTGTCCCTCTCCGTCTGCAAGCTCGCTCCCCTGTGTCCCTTCCCCACACATCAGGTTGATTTGGAATCTAGTCATGTCACTCCTGTGCTCCAAACTCTACCCTGGCCTCTCACTGCAGTCAGCAGACTCCACAACTGGGACTCTGTCCTCAGAGCTCCTCCTATACATAGCAGCCCTGTCCACTCCCTGTTCTGTCTGATAGATTCCGCCATCTACCCATCGTTGTCTAACCACACTGGCCCTCTCTTCATTTCCAGCTCATCCCACTGTGTGTCCTGATCAGGAACTATAGTGTTCCTTTGGCTTTTCCCTTTGCCTAGAATGTGTTTCTGATTTCTATACGGTTAGGAGATGTCCCCCAAAAGCCACCCAGAAAGATGTCCCCAAAGAGTGTAGCAGAGAAGGCTACTTCCCAACACCATCCCTTCCAAACCTGCCTGATACCTTATGTGGCCATCTTCTTACCAAGAGATGGCAGTGGGAATCCAGGCCCCGGCTTTGGAGGGCTGGGTGTGCCTTTCCCACTTTCCCCCTGCCTCTAGCCCAGCAGTTCTCAACCTGTGGGGCGTAACCCTTTTGGAATCAAATGATCCTTTCGCAGGGGTTACATATCAGATATCATGCATAGCAGATATTTATATTAAGATTCATAACAGTCCTGAGTTTAAATCCCAGCAACCACTTGGTGGCTCACAACCACCTATAGGGAAATCTGATGCCTTCTTCAGGCAGGTGGATGTATATGCAGCAGAGTACTCAAACATTAAATAAATTAATTAAATGTTAAATAAAATATTAATTAAAAATTATTTTAAAAAATTTAAAATGACAATTATGAAGTAGCAATGAAAATAACTTGGTGGGGGTTGGGGATTTAGCTCAGCAGTAGGGCGCTTGCCTAGCAAGCGCAAGACCCCGGGGTCGGGGCCCAGCCCCGGAAAAAAAAAAAAAAAGAAAATAACTTGGTGGTTGGGGGTCACCATGGCATGCAGAATTGTATCAAAAGGTCATAGCATTAGGAAGGTTGAGAACCACTGCTCTAGCCCAAGGCAGAAGAGTTAAGCCTTTCAGGCGCTGCCTCTGGGTAAAAAGAATCTATTTCTTCCAGGTTGACCATAGGGAGGAATGGTGCTTGGTAGTCATTAAGAAATTCCTAGTAGGGGTTGGGGATTTAGCTCAGTGGTAGAGCGCTTGCCTAGGAAGCGCAAGGCCCTGGGTTCAGTCCCCAGCTCCGAAAAAAAGAACCAAAAAAGAAAAAGAAAAAGAAAAAGAAATTCCTTGTAGACTATTACCTGGGAAGGGAGGAGGAGGAGGAGGAGGCTCTAGGAAGGGAGAAGCAGGACATATGGGTGAGGCCATAGAAGATTTAGATGAAAACAAGAGAATGCCAGGCCCAGGACAAGAGCAACAACAGCTCATTTCTAATTCAGCTGATGCTTTAAAAATTATGCTAATTATCTTTAAGTCATTATTTTACTTTTATGGGAAAGAACACATCTTTAAAAATTTTTTTTTAGGGCTGGAGAGGTGGCTCAGTGGTGAAGAGCACTCTGATTGCTCTTCCAGAGGCCCTGAGTTCAATTCCCAGCAACCACATGGTGGCTCACAACCATCTGTAATGAGATCTGATGCCCTCTTCTGGTGTGTCTGAAGACAGCTACAGTGTACTCATATACATAAAATAAATAAATCTAAAAAACAAAAAACAAAAAAAATTTTATATTAAGATTCATGCTTTTTATCAAAACCAGTTGTTTTCTGGTCTCAGGAACTTTCTGGCTTTAGTTTGACAAGTGACCTAAGGTGTTTGAAGCAGTCATGTTGGTGTTTATATACAGTAAAAGCGGAGTTCAGAAGGACTAGCAGGGGACTCCTGTTCACTTCCTGCCCATAAGGCTGGCTCAGTTACCGTTGGCCCTGTGCTGAAGCTCCATGATGAAGTAGTGGATCACGGACATGATGTCACAGCTCTCACACGTACTGCCCACAAAGTACGGGATCATCAGCACTCCCGGGTGTCTGCTTTTGAAATCATCGACCCAGTTGGCGATCAGAGTGGACTTTCCGCAGCCGCGCTCCCCAGACAAGAGCAAAATGGACTTACAAGTCGGAAGGGAATTGATTCTGAAAAATAGAAAGGTATGAGGTAAGCTCAAATGTTTATGGGGGAGAGAGAGAGACAGAGATGAGAGAGAGAGAGAGACAGAGAGACAAAGAGAGAGACAGAGAAACACACAAAGACACAGAGAGAGAGAGAGAGACAGACAGAGACAGAGACAGAGAGACAGAGAGACACACAAAGACACAGAGAGAGAGAGAGAGAGAGAGAGAGAGAGAGAGAGACAGAGAGAGAGAGAGAGAGAAAGAGAGAGAGAGAGAGAGAGAGAGAGAGAGAGAGAGAGAGAGAGAGAGAGAGAGAGAGAGAACATTTCCTGGGTAGTATCCCTCTAAGAGGTGTGCTGCTCTGGCCTAAGTTAGTAGGCTTCAGTTGGCTTTGTAGAGAAGTCATTCCTCCTTGGAGCTGTGGTTTTGTAAGACATGAG
Source organism: Rattus rattus (assembly GCF_011064425.1). Taxonomy (NCBI): domain Eukaryota; kingdom Metazoa; phylum Chordata; class Mammalia; order Rodentia; family Muridae; genus Rattus; species Rattus rattus. Next base: position 165,851,945 of record NC_046154.1, on the reverse strand, counting down.
ATCAGGGGAGTAGAGACTTAGTAACTTGGGAAGGCTCCTCTGGCTAGGTTGTCTGACATGAACTTCAAACATGAGCAAAGGCTCCAGGCCAAGGGAGATAACCCAGTCCTCCGTCCTGTCTGCCCACCTCTGCACATTTTACCACCAGCAGCTGTCCTTGCTGACTTATGAATCCCATTGGGAGGGAAGGAAGAACAAGAGCTCCCAGACACCAAGCACACTCCTCAATCCTGAAACCCACAGAGCTGGAGTTCCCGCCAACCTGCCCCCTTTAGTGGTGACCGCTGAGCCTTTGCCAGTGTGTAGCTCTACATAAAACAGCGTCTGTGTTCTGGCAAGAGCTTGTCCTGGTGCTTTTCCACAGGTTTTTTCCCGCTTCGGGACAGGGTTTCTCTGTTTAGTGTTTAGCTCTGGCTGTCCTGGAACTCACCCTGTGTCTTTGAACTCAGAAATCCACCTGCCTCTGCCTCCTGACTGCTGGGATTAAAGGTCACCACCACCCAGGTGACGCGTCAGGAGGAGGGAGTGGTCTAAGATGCTTTAACTTTTTAGTGAAAGTTTCTGTGTACGCAGAGGCACCTCGGTCCTGTGAGAATCATGATAGAGACCTCGTGACTTCAAGTTATTTTACTTTTGGGATAGGGCTTCATGTGACTCAAGCTGGCCTCAGACTTTTTTTTTTTTCTTTTTTCTTTTTTTCGGAGCTGGGGACCGAACCCAGGGCCTTGCGCTTGCCAGGCAAGCGCTCTACCACTGAGCTAAATCCCCAACCCCTGGCCTCAGACTTCTAAGTAGCCGAGAATGATCTTGATTTCCTGACCCTCCTCCTTCAGCCTTCCCCATGCTGGGTTCACAGGCTTACACCATCACTTCACACTGGTGATCGTGATAGATTGGTACTATCAGCTATGTGTAGTGGTGCAGACGTGTAACCTTTGCTGCTTGGGATGCTGAGGCAGGAGGATGACAAGTTTAAGGTCCTCCTAGCTAACTTAGCGAGACCTTGTTTCAAGAAAAGAAAAATTCCGGTGGGCCAAGTTCAGTGGGAGAGCGCTTGTCTATCATATGTGAGGCCTTAGATGCAACCCCTAGCACCAATCATACAAAGTAGGGGGGGGCTGTGCATGTGTGTGCGTGCGTGTGTGCACATATGTGTGTTTGTATGTGTGTGTGCACATATGTGTGTTTGTATGTGTATGTGCACATATGTGTGTTTGTATGTGTGTGCACATATGTGTGTTTGTATGCATGTATATGCACATGTGTGTTTGTATGTGTGTGTGTGTGTGTAATGATTTTCCACTGGCAGTAAAGTCCCCAGAATTATTTTACTCTTGACTAGCACAGCATCTGACAATAAACTGTCAAATGGATACATGACTGACTGAATGAAATGAAACATGTGAGCCTGAATTCAGATTCAGCAGTGCAAGAGGGTTGGGCTAGAAAACTCCTTGAAGTGAACACCTCCCACCCACCCCAGCTGAGCCATTAAAAAGTAGTTATTTCACAAGAATTCAATCTTCATTCATATGAATTGGGAATCAATGCTCTGTTACTTAAATTCCTTCGCCGAGAACGTCCCAACGTGGGGTTTAACTTTGAGCCCTACCCCTGCCATCAGCCAGCGTGAGCTTGCTGAGAAATGTCATCCAGGTGACCCAGGAGGCCAGGTGACCTCATCCCACACTACTCTCCCTGCAGCTGCCTGCCACCTTTCCACTTCTCTAGCCTCAGGGCTTCTGTATTTACAATTACTTCTCTCTGGAATGTTCTTCATGCCATGTTTGCATAGCTGGCTGCCTTACTTACTTCTGTTAGTTACCCAAACATTGCCTTGTCAGCAGGGCTTTCCCTCACCCTATCAGCTGGCCCCTTTCCTAGGCTCCATAGCGCCCCATTGGCCCTTGAAGACACGGGGCGTACTAACTCTTCACACGTGCCGCTCAGCCCTTGTATCCAGGACCAAAAGCCACAGAGGCAGAGGTTTTAGCTCTTTCGTTCACTGCAGCTCTGTGCACCAAGCAGGGCAAATCAAGAGGAGAAATACACGTGTGAGAGGTGCACCTGTATAACCAGGGATCAATGCGTCCCTGCATCTGCTTAAACACAAATGGAAACATTATTCCAGAAAATTCGACTGATAAGGGGTTGGTATAGGACCTGGTGTGGTGGCACATGCTTAACTTCAGTAGTCAGGAGGCAGAGGCAGGCAAAAGGCCAGAAGTTTAAGGCCAGCCCAGACTATGACCTAGTAGGAGGGCCGAGGGACCTAATTGAGAGAGTTAGAAAGAGATAAGTAAAATTAAAAAAAGGTTGGCATTGAGCCGATGCTGTGCAGCTTGGAACAGAGAACATTCTTCTGTTGACTTGCACTCGGTATTCAGGAACGTACAGTACAGAGCACTGTTCCAGGCAGTAGAGCAAACAGAGCCCTGAACGTTTTCATACAGTCGAAAAAAAGACTATCTAATCATCGTGTTTTTATTGTGTCCGATTTGAATCCTTCAACTACAACAAAATTCGTTTGAATGATGAACTATTCAAATATAATAAACAAAATGAGAAACAATCTGCAAAGCAAAAACCCCTTAGTTTTAAACGTCCCAACTGGCTGGTTTCCATCATACAAGGTTGTATAAATATCGCTGCTATCGAACTTCAGAGCGTGGCCGCTATCCAAAATAAAACCTCTGTCCCTTTAAAAGTCGCCCTCCTCTCCATCCCCACTCTCATCTCTCAGCCGATGCCCCCTAACTCTGTGCTTCTGTGGATTTGCCTATCCAAGCCTAACTTCTTTAACTATAACCCATACGTGTCTCCTATAGTCTTAAAGGCAGTGGCTGAGTGTCATACTGACATAGATGACCGAATATTGCCTTCCTCTTAGCATGAGCGCCCGGACTGCCAGAAGGCACACTGGTCACTCCGAGCGGCCTGTGATGGGAGTATTAAGCCGTAACGGCAAAGGCCACCCTGTACCATCCCAGCTGCTGTGGCTTTGTTTCAAATCACCAAATTCTTACAAAACAAATCAGATCTCCAGCAGGAGCCAGAGAAGGAGACTGAACAAAGCATTGTGAGATGCCTTCCCCTATTTAGAAATGAGACGTGGAGGGGCACTGACGGCAGCTCCGGCCCCTCACTGCTCGTCATCAGTGCCTGTGCAAAGTACACAGAGCCCTATGCTCTCCACGGTGGAAAGATGGGTGGCGGTTGGCTGTGCTGGGCAGCACGCCAGATACACCTAAAAGGAGCTCGTGCAACGTGTAGGATAACTTGATTCCTTGTTAACCCAAATATGACATGGTCTCTAGTTTAATAAGTGCTTGATTAATATAATTTATAACGATATATGTAGAAGCTCTGTGTACAGGACATAATACTATCCAAGCGTATTCAAGTTCCTGGGTTTCCTTTGTTATAGTCGCCCCACAATGCTCAGAAATTAGTCAAGCAAATTTTGATGTAGGAGGCATCGGAGGCTTTTAACCTTGAGAGCACTAGAAGAGACTGTACGGGATACAGAAAAGCTTCAAGAAAGCAGAGTGACTGGTCGCCAACCGAAGCAAGCCTTTCGACGTCGTTTTTCCTTTGTTTCTTTCCATAGCCTAATTTTTTACTTACATTCTTGCAACACTTTAAAATATAATTACATACTTTCACCCTCCCTCTCTTCCCATGCCCCTCCCTCAATTTGTAGCCCCTTTCTTTTATAGTCATTATCATATATACGTACATGCATGAATATGTAAGTTTAGCGGGCTGAGTCCATGCTGTCTGTCTGTATATGATTTGAGGGCTCACCACTCGGTGCTCGATAACAAACTGGAAGGCTAACTCTCCTTTTCTCAGCCAGGGTTAGCTGATGTGGCTCTCTGTGCAGGGGCAGCTCCATAAGCTTTCCTCCTTCCACACAAGCATGTCTAGTGGTGCTGACTTGGTTAGGAAACCTGCTGCCCAGGTGTCTGGGTGTGGCTTCCCTTACAGGGCCATACAGAAGGTTACGGGGAAAGGGAGGACAGGCGCTCTGAGTTTGAAGGCTCGTATTTATTAAAGTTGGGTCGCTTTGCTTCGGCCCCTTAAAACAAATTAGGATTTGGGAACCTCTTACCTGAGAATGGAGTCTAGCCCCGCACCTGCCACAGCACTGTCAGAGTTAAGTTCAAGATCTTTTATAGCAAATCTTTCCAGCATTTCAAAGGTTCTGTTTGACTCCTTGGAAATAACAAAAGCTTGCTTGCAGTTCTCCACAAACTCTTCGTGATACAGATTCTCAAAACTGTGTTTGTAGTCTGAACAGTGGAAAGAGATAAGGAAGGTATTAGATTTGTTGCTTCGTTATGTTCAGCTCTGTGAGATTCTTTTAAACGTCCAGGAAAGACCCCACCCTCTGTGTGCACACTGCCTTCTCTCTATGGTTGTCCCAGAGTTTACAGCCTACTGTAAATAATACTGAAAGCAAACGGCAGACCAGTGGTTCTCAACCTTCCTAATGCTGCGACCCTTTAGTACAGTTCCTCATGCTGTGCTGAGCCCCCCAGCCATAAAGTTATTCTGTTGCTACTTCATAACTGTAATTGTGCTACTGTTATGAATCGTAATGTAAAGATCGGGTATGCAGTCTGCAGGTTGAGACCATCCAGGGGTTGAGACCCACTACCTCAGACTGACCATCTAATCTTTCTTGTGCTATTTGTACATGGAGTCCAACTCTTGGGACCTCAGAGAAACAGCGATAAAAACAAAATTAGACTATATATATATATAATATATATATATTATATATATAAATAATCTGTTGTCTGTTCATGTCTATTCATGCTAGCTAGTACAAAGATAGCTCCATTTTGTGGGGTATGTGTAGTACATGTGTGTTCTCATGGTGGAGGTTGGGGAGTAGATCATATTTTTAGGGTAAAATGTTCCAACATCAACTATAATCATAGGCACAGATACAGCTCTGTCACTGGGGGAGTCCTTTAACTTCTGGTAGGCTATGGAGAGCCAGACAACAAGATGACGTATCCCTAAGGTTCACTCCAGCTCCAGTTTGCTTCAAACGAAATGTTTGATTGGGGTCAGGGTGTTCTGACCTCCCAAAACACTGTTCTGTCTTTGGAGAGATGGACTCTCCAAGCTTAGTCTGGTGGCAGGGGTGGGAGGTGAGCGATGAAGGATAGAGTATGAAATAGAACACAGGTTGGTTTGATAGATTCCCAGAAGACACCCCTGTACCTCCATAACTAGCTGGGCTTCCCTGTGGGTTGAGATCTGAGCCAGAATAAACTTAGAAACCTAGTCTGGTCAACACCAGCTTCCAGCTCCAAGAGTTTCAATAGAATTTAGGAGGACCTCACAGTCCAACCAGTCTCTTGGGCCTCACTCAGTTTCTCTATGGAATAACCCAAGTATTTGTAATTGATTTATAAAGTCAGCCTTACAGAAAATGGATTGCTATAGCATTTTTACCCATGTGTCTTAATGCTTCCAAGAGCCAAGAGTCTAAAACGGAAATTGTGGCTGATTCCTAGGTTCTATACGTTAGCATGCTAGCATTCCTTCTAGGCTCTGCCCAACAGTTACCTAGCAACAGCCAGGTAGGCCTGGCTTGCTATAAAAGGGACCATTTGTCCTCTCTTTCTCTCTTTGCTCCTTTTCTCTCTCTGCCCCTTTTCTCTTTCTCTCTCTACCTCTACTCCCTTTCAACCCTCCTTCCCATGTCCCCAAATAAACTTCATTCTATACCAGCCCCATTGTGTGCTGGTACCTCAGGAGGGAGGGATGCCCAGCACGGGCCCGCTAAGGCATCCCCTCCCACCACACCATATCCGCTCTGCAAATCATATCATTAGCATTACAAAACATATCACTGTATGTACCTGCATACCCACTACACACACACACACATACACACACACACACACACACACAGAAACACACCCATGCACCCACATGTACACTGATGACTGTACCTTGCTTTTCAGAAACTGCCAAACGGTCTCCTACTGCCCTGCTGTAGACTCTGAGACCCTACGTGAGTTAGGAAGGGTCATGAGAAAGGGATTTAACACCTGTTTCTAAAGCTTATTTATGGTTTACCCACCATGCATCTTCTTATTGACTTAGTGTAAATATAAAGGAATATTTAAGAATAAAACCTGGGCTGGAGAGATGGCTCAGAGCACTGACTGCTCTTCCAGAGGTCCTGAGTTCAATTCCCAGCAACCACATGGTGACTCACAACCATCTGTGATGGGATCCTCTGATTCCCTCTTCTGGTGTGTCTGAGGACAGTGACAGTGTACTCACATACATAAAGTAAATAAATCTTAATATACATAAAAGAAATAAATCTTAAAAGGAAAAAGAATAAAACCCAGGTACTAAAGAGATGGCTCAGCAGTTAGGAGGGCATTCTGCTCTTGCTGAGGACCCGAGTTCAGTCCCCAGCACCCCCATCAAGGGGTTTACAATTACCTCAAGTCCAGCTCCAGGGCATCTCACACCTTTTTGTCTCTGAGGGCACTCGCACTCATGTACACATACCCCCACACAGCCACACTCACATACACATACAAATACAAGCGATTTAAAACTAAAAGTAAAGCTAGGCGGGCAGGTTCTCTGAGTTGGACGCCAGCCTGGTCTACATAGTGAGTTCCAAGACAGTCAGGGCTACAACAACAAAACTAAAAGTAATAAATAAATAAATAAATAAAATAAAGTTAAAAATAAACTAACCTTTTAATAATATTAAAAATCAGGTCAGGGGGTGGTGGCTCATGCCTTTAATCCTAGCACTCAGGAGGCAGAAACAAGAAGATCTCTGTCAGTTTGAGGTCAGCCTGATCTACAGAGTGAGTTCCAGTACAGCCAGAGCTATATAAAGAAACTCTGTCTAAAACAACAACAGACTAATACAGACCCAACAGGATGGCTCTATAAGTAAAGACATTTGCTGAGCAAGCCCAGAAACCTGAGTGCTAACCTGGTAGAAGGAAAAAACTGATTCCATAATGCTGTCTTCTGGCCTCTGCAAGCCTGCTGCAGCATGAGTGTCTCCACCACACACACACACACACACACACACACACACACACACACACACACACATCACACATGAGCACACACATGCATATCACACACACATATTACATACATGCACACACATGCATATCACATGCATATCACACAATGTTTATCATACTCACGAATATCACACACATGCATATCACACACATGCATATCACATCACATATCACATGCATATCACACACACATACACACACGCATGCACCCACGCACCCATGCATGCACCAACACACACACACATCACACACAAGCACACACATGCATATCACACATGCATATTACATACATGCACACACATGCATATCACATACATGTACACTGAAAACCACTTTAAAAACTAACAAATACAATGATGCCATAAGGTGGCCTTAGTCCACATCTACAGAAAAGCTTGATTCTTCCTCACCCTGGTGGTTATTAATCAGATGGGCTTCACACTGAGATCAGGAAAAGAATATTAATATTAGCCACGTTTCACCCTTGCGCCAAATGTACGCATTCTTCCAGTCCCCATTTGTTGGTATTCACTCTTCTTTTTTTTTTTTTTTTTTTTTTCGGAGCTGGGGACCAGGTATTCACTCTTCTTACAACTCCTCACGGCTGTCATGTGCCAGGCCCGTGTTTACTTGCTTCACTGTGTTTTATTTCTTTCCCAATAGTTACTGTTAATCTGTTTTATGCAAGAAACCAGGGCTGATCCGTAGTAAGTCTCTGAATTGAACAGCTTGGAACCGAATGCTAGCATCTAGCACAGGTCTGAACTGAGGGTCCAAACCCCTATCCCAACAGTACCTATGTGGTCTGTATTTTTGGCTGTCTCACATCCCCTGGCTTTACGCTGGTTTCAGGAGCAGCACTAGATTAGCATCTGGGGTTCCCTCAAGTCTCAGTTGTGTTCTTCAGCTCTTGGCTGCTCTTCCAGCTATGGGATTAGCTCATCACATATTTTGGCACCAGTGACCGAGTCAAATACAAACACATGGTCTCACTCAGGCCCTTATAGACACCATGACCCAATGCTAAGACTTCGAGTCAAGTCTTCTGACTTTGCACCTGGAGCTGCTATAGTCGTGTTTCTTTCCACGATGTGGAATCCACGTTGTTGAGCCCACATTGGGACAGTGGATCCCAGCTCAGGAACACTGAGCCCAAGCCTACGAATGTCGTTTGAGCACCAGGATGAAGCCCGCAGGAACCAGAACTAAGCCTTGGTTCTGCAGTTCCATAAGCAAGTTTTACTTCAGTAGAATGGAATGGGACCCCAGTTCTGCAATCCTCCCGTTTATGGATGTCACTTACAACAAAGACTGACCGAACTGATAATATTCTTTTCCGGGGTCCCTAAGGGTTTGGCTTGCAAGCAGTCTCACATGACCAGCACAATGCTACCCCTCAGCACTGAATACAAATGACTTCATGTGGGTCAGTATTCTTGGATTCACCAACCAGTCATCTGCTCCTTATCACGTTCCAAGGTCTCCTGACTACCTGGTCGCAGAAAGGACCTGAGATTAAACCACGTACTGTCATTTTACATGGCCACATTAACTAGTGCTCGCATTGGAAACTGTAACCTCTATATGTCATCTCTTGAGCAGGGAGCCAAACATAGCCATCTTTCTACCTCCCGAGCAACCCCATGCACGTGAACACTTTTCATATCCTTTAGGGGCGTCACAGGCCGGTCCTGAAGCCTGTCTGGGTGAAGGGCCTCTGCCATACTCTGCCATTGGCTTTTCAGTCTATTACATGTATGTCCATAGGACACTATCTTCAAAAACAACTCCAACATTCATTTCGTTTGGAGGCAATACGATGTGGAAGCAGGGTTCCCCGCTTTAACTTGCATGTAAATCTCCTAGTCGGCTCACGTTAAAATGCAAATACCTACCCTAGATGCGCAGAACACATGAAACTCAAGAAGGATGACCAAAATGCGAATGATTCACTCCTTCTTTAAAAGGGGAACAAGGGGCTGGAGAGGTGGCTCAGCGGTTAAGAGCACTGACTGCTCTTCCAGAGGTCCTGAGTTCAAATCCCAGCAACCACATGGTGGCTCACAACCATCTGTAAAGAGATCCAATGCCCTCTTCTGGTGTATCTGAAGACAGCTACAGTGTACTTATATATAATAAATGAATAAATCTTAAAAAAAAAAAATAAAAGGGGAACAAGAATACCCTTGGCAGGGAATAGGGCGGCAAAGTTTAGAACAGAGGCAGAAGGAACACCCATTCAGAGCCTGCCCCACATGTGGCCCATACATATACAGCCACCAAACTAGACAAGATGGATGAAGCAAAGAAGTACAGGCCGACAGGAACTGGATATAGATCTCTCCTGAGAGACACACCCAGAATACAGCAAATGTCAGCAGCAAACCACTGAACTGAGAACGGGACCCCCTGTTGAAGGAATCAGAAAGGACTGAAAGAGCTTGAAGGGGCTCGAGACCCCATATGAACAACAATGCCAAGCAACCAGAGCTTCCAGGGACTAAGCCACTACCTAAAGACAATACATGGACTGACCCTGGGCTCCAACCTCATAGGTAGCAATGAATAGCCTAGTAAGAGCACCAGTGGAAGGGGAAGCCCTTGGTCCTGCCAAGACTGAACCCCCAGTGAATGGGATTGTTGGGGGAGGATGGTAATGGGGGAGGATGGGAGGGAAGCCCATAGAGAAGGGAATGGGAGGGGTTAGGGGATGTTGGCCGAAACCGGGAAGGAATAACAATCGAAAAATGTAAATAAGAAATACTCAAGTTAATAAAGATTTTAAAAAATAGTTAAAAATATGAAAACATGGGGTTGGGGATTTGGCTCAGTGATAGAGCGCTTGCCTAGCAAGCGCAAGGCCCTGGGTTCGGTCCCCAGCTCCGAAAAAAAGAAAAGAAAAAAAAATATGAAAACATAAAAAAATGCAAATTCCTGGAATGGGGCCTCAGAGTCGGTTTTTCTCACACATTCTCAGGCTTATTACATTAGTCGTAAAGGATCCAGCCGAGGAGTGGAGGATTCGTCAAGTACGGATTTGAGAACCAGAGGGACCGAGTTCAAAATGGAGATTGGTCCTTTAGTAGTCAGACACTTAGCAGAGCAGCTTTTGCTTGTTCATTGGCAAGACCAGAAGGTTACCCTTCAAAGTCTAAACCTTAAAGATTAACAATAAAGGTGCCCTCTTCTCCTAACTGTGGCACCGCTGGCCCTTAGAGCTAGTTGGCCCTTTGCTGTGAGGCCTGTCCCGTGCATTAAAGCCCAGCCTCTGCCCACCGGACAGCAAGCTCCCCATCCCGCTGATAATCAAAATTCTCTGCAGGTGAGACAAGAGGGAAGGGCACAAAATCAGCCCTGGTTCGAAGTGGCCCTCTAGGTCTACACGTGATGCCAGATAACTTAGGTCCTCTCTGGGCTCCCTAACTTCCTAATAGTCTCCAGGCCTGGTGTTAGCTCTTCTTTTCTGTCCCAAAAGTCCTCTGGCACAGAGGATCCAGGTTCAGTTCCCAGCACCCCCAGTGTCTCACAACTGCCTATAACTCCAGTTCTAGGGAATATGACATTCTTTTCTGACCTCAGGCTCCTGTAGAAACATGGTACACATGCATGTACATACATGAACTCAGACACACACACAATTATATGTATTTTTTTTTGTTGTTTTTTGAGATATGGTTTCTCTGTCTAACAGAGCTGTGGCTATCCTGGAACTCACTCTGAAGACCAGGCTGACCTCAAATTCACAGAGATCCACCTGCTTCTGCTTCCAGAATGCTGGGATTAAAGGCATTCACCACCACGTCTAACTAAGTAAATTTATTTTTAGAGGCTACAGGACTATGGTATTAATTTAAAATGTCTAACAAGTATATTCAGTTATTTAAAAGTTCTTTCCCTGAGCCGGTGAGACAGGTCAGCAGGTAAAAGCACTTGATGCCCAAGCCTGACTTCTATCTACCCTGGTGCCCACAAAAGCCACATGCGGGGGCCTGAATCTGTAATCCCAGCACAGTAGGCTACAGTAAGATGGGGAGATGGAGACAGGAGAACAGACAGGAAACTGTGGGCCAGAGGGACAGGAGTGTGCAGAACGGACTCCCAGAACTTGTCCTCTGTCCTCCGGAGGCACCATGATGCACGCACGCACGTGTGCCTGTGCACACACCCAAAAAATTCCTCCCCTGTGGGATGACGTCACAGGTGAGGCAGGTACAGGACAGAAGGAGGCCTGTCATTGGACGAGAAGGAAGGATGGGTGGGAGAGAAGTTTGAAGGAAGAGGAGGGGACTGGAACAGAAAGGAGGAAGAGACAGGAGGGAGAGGGAGAGACGCGGCGGCGGGACAATATGGCAGATGACGTTGGGATTCCATGCTGTAGGGGTTGGGGATTTAGCTCAGTGGTAGAGCGCTTGCCTAACGAGCGCAAGGCCCTGGGTTCGGTCCCCAGCTCCGAAAAAAAGAAAAAAAAAAAAAAGATTCCACACTGTACCTTTACAGGTTGTTATGAATGTTTTTAAGGGATGGGTGTGAATTGGGCTTTGTGCGTTTAGGTGGGCAATTATATCTTATCAATTGGGCCAAAGGTTATTGTGTTGTGTGTTCTTTCATGTAGCGATTTAAGTGTAAGAAAGTGTGTGGCGGCTGGTCTGGGCTGCCACAGAGCTGGGATGTGTGTTTCTGGCATGGACACCTGCCTTGGGAACTGGATAGGTAGAGAGAGTGCTGCCAGGCTCAGAGAGAGGCCTTCGGCAGTGTGATGTGGGATGGAGCAGAGTGGGTGAGACGCTTTGCTGACTGAGAATTAAGATATCCAGCAGATATCTTGGGGCACCTCGGTGCCAGACCTAGCGGGATAAAAAACAGCTTTATATTTTTACAACAACACTCCCAGGACACACAGAAGACATTTCTCTGACGCTGATGACAAACGTAGCCATCTATACGTTTACGCACCTATATTTTCCATGATCATAGTGACTGGATACAGCTCCTCCACGACATCCAGCCAGTCTTTGAGAACCATATCGCCCAGTTCGTCCAGGTCTCTGTAGAATCGGACGGGAAGCCCCTTACCGATGATCTTAGCCTTGAGCTTCCCCACCTTCACTTTCCCCTGCTTGTCCACCTGATAACCTGAGGGCAGCTGCTCCTCTTCCTCCTCTTCCTCCTCACTGAAGGTCCGCAGCAGCGAGTTTGATGTCCGGAAGTAGAAAAATTGGAATTGAGATTTCTTCCGAAATGCCGCCTGGATGATCTCGAACTCTGTCAGGCTGCAGTTGGGGGTCTTCAGGACCCAGGGATAGCCATTTTTGGCAGCGACATATAGATTCTGTTCCCCCTTGGATAAACTTTCCAAGTCCTTCACCTTGGATAACAGGAAAGGGGTGTAGTCGGGGAGGAAATCTCCATAGGTCTGCCCCAGCAGGCAGATAAAAAATGGGAAGCATCTGTTCACGTAGTCCAGGCAGAGCTTTAGGTGCTGAGAGTGTAGGCAGGAGTACTGTCGGAACTGGTTATTGGTGAAAGATTTATGGGCCTTCAGGACCGACCATCTCAGGTCCACAGCTTTGAAGTAGGTGCCCCGGGAGCTGCAGAAGTCATTAAGCTGAGGGAAGATGGTTTTGGCTAAAAAGTCTCTCTCTTCTTGGAAATCTATAGTGGAACAGATGTAAGGTCGGATAGGTTTCTGGCGCCTTAAAATGGGTTGGCTGTTGTATCTTTGTGCGATCTCGATTGCCTCCTCGATCATGTCACTCAGCTGCAGGATAACGTCACACTTAGAAGGAAGAAAGTTCCATCCTGACCCAGTGGCCAAGGTCCGCGGCTTGGGTGTTCTCTTAACTTTGTTTGCTTTAAGCAATCGGTCGGCCTCATCCAAATCACTTCTTTAAATTGTCTCCGGTGGAAGGGATGCCACGGTTAAGCAATCTAGTTTGAGTGAGGGGCAAGAAAGGCAAAACAGATTTATTTTAGGATCCCAGGCCGTTTGTGTCTCCCCTGACCCCCCCCCACCCCCAAGCTTTGGCTGAACGACTAACAGCTCATAAGATGAGCAGATAAAATGAGTGGGCCTCCCTTCTTCCCCAGAGTCCCAGCCCACTGTCCCAGATCTTTTGGCCAACCACTACCTCTGTCGCACAGAGACGTACACACCAAGGCGAGGTGATTAAGAAAAGGAAGCTAAGTCCACAAATGGACCCAGGAGTAGTTAGAAGTAACTTTAGCCAGGGAAGATTCATGACAAGTAGCCAAGGCGAGATGAGACTAGCTATAAACCCCAGGTCAGCCCAGGAAGACAGGCCAAAGACCAAGACCAAGGCAAGCAGCCAAACTAAGTCTCCATCGGGGAGCCTGACAGGGCTCTATGGTTTTACTTCCTCTTTAGTTCTACGGGCTCACACGACATTCCACTCACCTACTGGAATTTAATCCCACCGAGCTAACGGAAAACACCCTAGTGACGACACGACTTTGCCTGCAAAGGCTAAAGGTATTTATGAAAACGGCTTTTTATTTGGTAAAGCTTACTTCCACACCAAATTATATTTATTTCTTTCATACGTAGTAAAACATTTGCCAGAAGTATAGAACAGGTCTTAAGATATCCTAACAGCATGTTAAATCCATGCCTTGAGAAAAAAATTACTAAGCCTCTGCATTGAAGTGTCTCAGTAATACCAGGGTAAACACCCAGATCTAGGGGCAAAAGTCCGGACAGGATAAACAGAGCATCCAAAGTCAGAGTGAAAAGTCAGGCTTGCTTGCTAGCTTTAATTAACTTGTTTGTTGGGGGGTGGTGTGTGTGTGTGTGTGTGTGTGTGTGTGTGTGTGTGTGTGTGTGTGTGTGTGCAAGCACATGCGCATACCTGTGGCACTTGCACACACATGGGTGTACCATAGATGTTCTGTGGACATCAGAGGACAACTCTTGGGAGTCAGTTCTCTCCTTCCATCATGTAAGTTAAGGGCAACAAACTCAGGTCATTAAACTTGGTAGCAAGTGCTTTACCGACAAGAGCCATCACAAGGGTCTCAACATCAAGATTTATATACAGGTGAGCCCGAACATTATAATGTCACCATACAGAGAGAGGGTAGGCGCGAGATGTGATGGGGACCATACATCAGTGTGCAGAAACATCTGTCCTAGAAGTTTTGTAATAAATAAGCAGTGTAGAAAGGTCTGGGTTTTTGTTGTTGTTGTTGTTTTTTTTTTAATTTCACAATGTTTCCTTCAAAAATTCTAAAAAGACAACAGAATAAACACTATGGGTATTTTGTAAATAGAAGCCTCACCTGTCTCATAGGAGACTAGAAATAGATCATCAATCCTTGCAAAATAAAAATAAAAACAAAACAAACCCTCTGTCATCTCTCATTTCCACGTGAACAGAGGTCATATCTGTGTGTGAAGGAGTATGTGTGTGTGTGGAGTATTGGGGAGGGGAGGGTTGCGCAGGCAGAAGCCAGATGTTTGCCTTCAATACGCTTCTCAGGTGTCATTCACCTTATTTTTGAGGTAAAGTCTACCATTTGTTTAGAATGTTCCCAGGGGACTTCCTGTCTCCACCTCCCAGTAGTAGAATTACAAGCACAAGGCCTCGCTTTTGTAAGTGGGTTCTAGGAAGGGAACTGCGGGTCCTTGTGTTAACATGACAGGCACTTTACTAGCTGGCCTGCCTTCCCAGCCCTCCTCTTCCCCCTTCTCCTCCCCTCCTCCTTCTCCTCCTCCTTCTCCTCCTCCTCTTCCTCTTCCTGCTCCTCCTCCTCCTGTTCCTCCTCTTCCTCCTCCTCCTCTTCCCCCCTCCCCCTCCTCTTCTTTAGCCTTGAAATGGAGTCTCACTGTTATCCTGGCCGGTCTCCTAAGTGCTGAGGTTCGGGTGTACACCCCCATGCCCTGCCCAGTCTTCAGATATTACTTCTAACTTACTGTCCTTTCTCTAGACACTTGACATGCAGATGCGTTCAGGATGGGTCCTAGGGAATACTTGTTGAAGGTAATGCTCTTGCAGAGGACCCAAGTTCCGTTTCAAGCACCTACATGGACGCTCATAACCTTCTGTAAGTCTAGTTCCTGGGGAGCCAATGCCCTTTTCCAGCTTCTGAGGGCAACTGTCACACACATGGCACACATAGACTTGTGCAAGCTCACACACCTATCCATAAAAATAAACTAACAAAAAGAAATTTGTTCAAGTACCCGAAATCTGTGATTCAGTGATTCTACTCTCTGGGAATCACTTTCAACCAACGAAGCAGAGAGGTAAAAACAAAAACAAAAAACAAAACAAAACAAAACAAAAAAAACCCTACACATGTAAAGACATCTTTTCATTACTACAGAAAGAATAAAAGAAAGCAAGAACTATGCCAGGCATGGTCACACATATCTTTAGTCCCAGCACTTGGGAGGCAGAGGCAGATGGATCTCTGTGAGTTCGAGGCCAGCCTGGTCTATGATGTGAGTTCCAGGATAGCCAAGACTTCACAGAGAAACCCTGCCTTGAAAAATGAATGAATGAATGAACGAATGAATGAATGAATAAGACATATAAGCAAAAGAGAGCAAGTTCTATGCACGGGCGGTACACCTTTGGTCATAGTATTCGGGAAGCAGAAGCAGGAAGGTGAATGTCAGTGAACCTAAAACACACTGAAGTGTGCCTTCATTTCAGACCAGCAGACACTACGTGAAACTACAAATGGGCACTCCCATAAGCTGCAACTTAGCATACAGCAACACACAATTCGGAGGTGCAGACTTATCCAAGTTTATTTCTTTTCATTCTTTCAGTATGGTGTATAGTTTTCTTCATACTGAAATTATGTCTTTGTTAATTCCCACATATTAATTTTTCTCTAATACAAATGAAGTTTTTGTTTCAAGTTTTACATTTTTGCAAGATGAGGGCAAGACTTAATTTTTATAGGTTCATCAAAATTGATAATTTACCAGATTTTCATATCTGTTTGAGACATTAAAAAAAAAAACTAAGGTACTAGGTATCTGGGATACATAAATGATAATTACAAAAAAATTACAAAATAAGGAACTTCAATCAAATTCATTCTCTCTCTCTCTCTCTCTCTCTCTCTCTCTCTCTCTCTCTCTCTCTCTCTCTCTCTCTTTTTTTTTAGAGACAGGATCACTCTATGTAGCTGTCCTGGAACTCACTCTGTAGACAAAGCTGTCTTCCAACTCATAGATCAGCCTGCCTCTGCCTCTCAAATGCTGAGATTAAAGGCGAGCATCAGGCTGGAGAGATGGCTGAGAGGTTAATAGCACTGACTGTTCCTCCAGAGGTCCTGCGTTCAATTCCCAGCAACCACATGATGGCTCACAACCACCTGTAATGGGATCTGATGCCCTCTTCTGGTGTCTCTGAAGACAGCGACAGTGTGCTCACATATAAAATAAATACATCTTTAAAAATAAAATAACCTATGTTATTAAAGATGATCCCCATGGATTAAAAAAAATAAAAAAATAAAAATAAAAGCGAGCATCACCAGGTCCAGCAATTTTGCTAAAATATATCCAAATTGTTTCTTTGTCTTATTGTGGACCATCCTAGTGAGTGTGGAAGCCTCTTGAGTCTTTCTGAAATGTTTTTTAGTACTTTGTTTCAGAGTAACAGCTGCTGTTGGGTTACTTGAGTTTGAGATTTAATATGCACAGTAAAATACTTTTTAAAGACATGAAAGGAGGAAATCTGTTGAGAAGAAGGGGTTCAGTAGCATCTGGACCTATGTGACTCAAAATGCACCATGCACATGCATAAAACTAAGAGAAACATTTTTAAAGGAAAACTAACCCAAAATGGATCCAAGAGTTAAATGTCAGAAGATCTACCCCCTTTAAGTGTGCAGCTTGATGAGTTTTAAGCACCCACCATTATCAAGGTCAAGAATGTCCCCATCATGGGCTGGAGAGATGGCTCGGTGTTTAAGAGCACTGACTGCTCTTCCTAGAGGTCCTGAGTTCAAATCCCAGCAGCCACATGGTGGCTCACAGCCATGTGTAAGGAGATCTGATGCCCTCTCCCAGGGTGTCTGAAGACAGCTACAGTGTACTTATATATAATAAATAAATAAATTTTAAAAAGTAGAATGTCCCCACCTAGGTTCCACAATTCTCTTTTATGACATTCTACTGTGTCCTTACTCAGGTTACATCCTGAACTTGCACTTACATCCAGGTGTACAAGCACATTCCTGTGGTTCTACACTCAGGAGTGCCCAAAGTTGGAGGCTAACCTGGGCTACATAGTGGCTTTTAAACCAGCCCAGGCTAGCTAGAAAGATCTTGTCACAATGAATGAATGAATGAATGAATGGGTACATTTACTTACAGTGCACCTCCACTATTAATACCTGTCCATAGTCTGTAGGTACAGAGGCCATATCTTCATTGGTCACCAGTGAAATTCCAGCCCCTAGCATAATACATAGCACATGGCAGACCCTGTATTTGTTGTATTAACAGGGGAGAGATGGATGGAGGAAAGGAAGGAACAAATCAATCAACCTTGTTTCACCTTGGTATCTACTCCATGCCTCAATTCTTTAATGCTCCCAAATGCTAAGGGCTTTCCTGCCTTGGTCTCCCCATAGCTGGATTAAACCTGCCTATGAAGGGAGCTATTCCTACCCCTACCTGCATCTCCTTTGCTCAAGCAGTATTACAAAAACCACAAACAAGGAAGGTAGCCATTGCCAGTAGTGTCCATAAATATACAGCGTTAAAGAGAAAAACTAGCTGGGAGTGGTAGCACATTGCTTTAATCCCAGCATCTGCAGGCAAAGGCAAGGGGAGGCCAGCTTGGTATACAAAGCAAGGTCCAGGACACCCAGGGATACATACAGGAATAAAAATTAAAACAAAAATTTTTTTTTAAAAAAAAGCATCCTTGGAGAAATGGCCCAGTGGATAAGAACACTTGCTCTTGCACAGAGTCAGGGGTCTGACCCCAGCACCCACAGGGTGGCTCACTAGGAAACAAGAGAGTTAGATTCAAGGGTGGGGAACTTAATAGCCCTATGGAGTATCAGTGCTGGGGGGAAAGACAGAGCGGACTGGATACTAGAGATCAGTGACAGGTCAAAGTCTGAACATGGGGACACACTAGGAATCCAAGAAACTGTGTGTGTGTGTGTGTGTGTGTGTGTGTGTGTGTGTGTGTGTGTGTGTGTGTTCCTCTATCCTCTTAGCGAACCTGGAGTTTGTCATCTTGGCTCTGCTGTCTAGCCAGAGAGCCCTATCTGTCTCTACCAAAACCACCCCACCTCCAGCATTGGTTAGACCAGCATCTGATGTTATTTGAGAGCTGAAAACCCTAATTCAGGTCATAGTTCGAGTGGGGCAATCATTTTATCCACTAAGTCATCTCTCCTCAGCGATCTCGTGCTCTCTCTCTCTCTCTCTCTCTCTCTCTCTCTCTCTCTCTCTCTCTCTCTCTCTCCTTTCTTCTCTCTCTGGGGCTCTGGGGACCATCATCTGCAGAAACTTCTACCCACAAAAAGCACCAGCTTTATTTTGGAGGACGAATCTCATTCTCAGTTCCTCCCAGGTGCAACCCGATCTACCTCCCACTGGCCAGTTAAGATGCATTCACAGTTTCGGAACACTTGCTTACTTGCTCGATTTAGAAAGAGACAGATAGAAAGAAAGAGGGTGGTGTTGGGCTGTCAAACGCAGAAACGGGCTTTCTTTTCCAAAAGCACAAAGAAATAAGATGCTGATATGCCCTAAACACAACACAACACAACACAGAGGCATTAAGCCTTTGTCTTACATTTCTCTATGCTTTGGCAAATGTAGGTAAATGAGACAGATGTAAATAAGCCATCGCCACATTATGTAAACACCAAACCACAGATTCAAGATCTGCAAGTCTAAATTCTCGAAGTTGTCCAAGGGTCTAGGACACTGTTACTGAAAAGCTTGCCTTCGGGAATTTGGATTACCTGAAAACAACTCCAATTTTCTTGGAGAAAGAGGTGATAGAACGGGTGTGTTAGAGGCAGGCACCCGTGCTGGTGGAAAATTTGTTAAAATGAGGCAAAAGAGCTTAGAGAACATTTCGGAATGCACAGGCTGGCCTTAGGGACTTCCCTCACCAGAGAGCCTCTCTTGCTGTCTGTCGGAAGGCGGAAAGGTGTTTCTATGAAGTTACAAAGCCACAATCCAGGCTATTTTGCAAGCACTGCGGCTTTTGCTTTCAAGTATCTGCAAATGTCCTTTCCTGTTCTATGCTAGCCTGGACTTCACCACCGTGCTCTCCAGCCGATTCACAAGAGAGACTCTAGATTGCCAGGTCATTCCTTGATATTTAATGGGGATGTCAAAGGAACTTGGGTTCTTGGAGTTTCCTTGGGGGTTGGTGAACCCCCGCCACGCTCTACTGCAAATCAAACCAGAGAGGTCAGGAGTTGCGGGGAGCGCAACGCCAAGTGAAAACCTGAATGACGCGCAAGAAAGCCGACCTGGAAACCGGCGTGCTACCATCAGCCAGAGGCGGAGCCCAGAATCCCTAGCTGGCCCTCTGACACGGCGAGACTAGGGCCACGCGGGGCGACTTTCCAAAGCCGCCTCTGAAAACTGTGTGCATTAGAGTCCTAGAACAAGCATAGATCTATTCTGCAATCCGAATGAGGTGGAAATCTAAATCACTCAGGAGACATTTCCCGCGGACACAAGACCGGAGTAAGCGCCAGGGCCAAACTACGCAACTGGCTTAGACGCCAGAGACTACAATTCCCAGCATTCTTGAGACTAGTGCGTTGCATGCCGGAAACTGTAGTTTCTCACCACCATCCAAACGCACTCCGGATATTCAACCCCTCACATATTTCTCTTTTGCGAAAAGAAACGCCCAAAAGAAAGGTGACGGCGAACGTTGCGCTGAAAGGGCTCGTAACGTGACCCACGTCGTAGACGGGAAAAGGATATAAACCACATTGTCTTGGCTACGGTTTCCCCTAGTCACGGAACAAACGTTCTCTAAGAGCCGGAAGTGGTTCCCCGGGACCTCTAGGAAAGGACAGACGTGCTATGCGCCTACATTCATTGGACGGTTTTCCTCAGAGACCAAGGCTTCCCAGGCCAAGGGGTGGCCCGGTGTGTGAGGGGCCCGCGGAGCCATTTGATTGGAGAAAAGCTGCTGGACAAACCCAATCGAAAGGAGCCACGCTTCGGGCATCGGGCACCGCACCTGGACAGTTCCGATTGGCGGGTTGCGGTCCCCCCCATGCGTCCCCATTGGGTGCAGAGAGTGCGTGGTGAGGCACGATTGGTGGGTTCGTGTTTCCCGTCCCCCGCCCGCAAGCTGTGGGGTGAAAAGCGGCCCGACCTGCGCGCGGTTTAGTGGGCGGACCGCGCTGCTGGAGGTGTGAGGACCTGAGACTCCGGGTTGGGGGGGTGGAGGCGGCTCCTGCGACCGAAAAGGACTTGCGACTCTCCGGCCACGCACCATGAGGGTCCTGTGGGTGCTGGGCCTCTGCTGCGTCCTGCTGACCTTCGGTGAGTGATCGGGCGCCCCCCCACCTTCCTGCGCGGCCGCTTCTCGAACGTTCTTGGGGCGTTGAGCCTGGGAGGGGGATGCCGGGGGCTACAGAGGATCCAGGCACTATGTCCTTTCCTCGAAGGGGACTCGGGTGATGATGCCTTGTCCTGAGGCCTCTGGGAAGAGGAGACTTGGAGCCGCGGTATTTAAATACTCTGCGGATGGAGCTGGAGCGCTCCCCGAAGTCTCGCTGGCGAGGCGCGGCCTCTCGGACTCTACTCACGGGGGAAACCTTGCTGGGGCCCCTCCCTAAGGACTTTTGTCATCAGGTCCGACCTTTGGCCACCCGAGCCTGAGGACCCCTAGCCCCTGCCCTCTGGTTCTTCCGGAGCGTGTTTCTGTTTTCTAACGCCCGACTCGCGAGCGTGGGCCCTCGGGCCAGCGTGGTGGCGGTGGCCCAGTATCCGATTCCGATGTGCTTCAAGCGCGGTCCTTGACATGTCTTCCCCTTTGGGCCGGATTTCAGTTCCCCTCAACAGAAGTTGCACAAACCCTGTTTGCATTCCGACCTGTGATAGTTAAGCGAGGCCCAAGTTTTGGCTTGGCCTGTGTGGAGGCCTGCTCTCGGCTGTGCGCAACACGTGTGGGTGTAGACAGGAGCCTGTATCACTCACTGCCTTGTGTCGAAGGAACGATAGACATGAGTGATGGCTGCCTGGCCTTCCAGAGTCAACGGGGGAGTCTTGAGCATTCACATTTAAACTTCAGCGTGCAAACATGCCTTGACATTGGTTACTAACGTCAATACATCATTTTTCCATCACGTCTTGTATTTACTTACTGAATTGTGTTAACTCTCCCTCTTGCCCTGCTTGGTCTGTCTGTATATGGGAAGGAGAGGAAGCAGTAGTATTGAGAGTTTTAACCTTTCTCCTCAGGGTTTGTGAGAGCTGACGATGAAGTCGATGTGGATGGCACAGTAGAAGAGGACCTGGGTAAAAGTAGAGAAGGCTCACGGACAGACGATGAGGTTGTGCAGAGGTCAGTGCATTTGAAACTATGCTGATAAACTCTGCAAGTTAGTGGGACACATTGGCTGTTTTTGTTCTCCAGACATTGAGATTACAATGTCCAGTGTGTGAAATGTTGCTAATGATACAAAATAACCAGGGAGTTCTTAGGAGGGCCCATTTATTATGCAGAACTCTCCTAGGTCTTAGTCTGCTCCTAGGAGTGACTACTGATTCAAGAAGGAAAGTTGTGGGGTTGGGGATTTAGCTCAGTGGTAGAGCTTAAGGGGTAGAGCCCTGGGTTCGGTCCCCAGCTCAGAAAAAAAGAAAAAAGGAAAAAAAAAAAAAAAAAGAAGAAGAAGAAGAAGAAGGAAGTTGAAGGAGGTACTAGGAATAAGCCTCGGCATCCAAAATCAGAAAACCGATGACGAAGTTGTAGGCCCCTCAGCTCATGCTGCGAACTTTCTAAGACCTAACAGAAGACTTCAGATTGGTTTTTGTTTTCGTGAAGTTAGTACTATGAAAAATAGAACTTATGCCTGTAACTTTTAAGAAAAGGGCTTTTCACTCGGTGAGGTGTGTTTTAAATTTTGATCAAAGTGTTCACTGCATAGGCATACACAAATCATGACTTGCTTTTCAGTAGACGGGAGCTGGGTGTGTATTTCTGGGAATTTTTGTAAATCTTTGCAGCCCAGCATTAAGTATAGCACCCATTTCTGTGTGAGAGTGAGCTGGTATGTTAGTGGTCTTTTACAAAGGTGTATCCTGAGTAGAGGCTTAGAAAAATGAAACTGAGTATTTGCTTATCTATTTTGATTTCCTTAGAGAGGAAGAAGCTATTCAGTTGGATGGTTTAAATGCATCACAAATAAGGGAACTTAGAGAAAAATCGGAAAAGTTCGCCTTCCAAGCTGAAGTTAACAGGATGATGAAACTTATCATCAATTCTTTGTATAAAAATAAAGAGGTAAGCATCACACGGTTAGGACAGCAGCTCTGCTCCTTTTGTGGTAGATTATGAATGAGAATTGCTACTGGTACATATTGGGGTGGGAAGGGAGTAGACAATGTCCCCAGCTTTCCTTTCAGCTCAGAATAAGGTTATGACGTGCTGGCTGAGGTGGAGTCACACAGCTGTACCACTGAGGGGGTGGGAGAGGTAGTCCTGTTCCCACCGCTTCAGATATCCCTTGTACTTGCCACAGAGCTTTATAGAGCCACGCCTCCTTTTTTATGAAGAGAGTAAAGCCATCCCTGGTTCTTAAAGAGTGCCTTTTCATGCTTCTGAGGAGAAAGGAGAGGAGTTGGCCATAAGAACCAACACCTTACTGTGCCTGGAGGTTAGTCCCACTTCATTAAATCTGGCTTCTTCCTTTTAGATTTTCCTGAGAGAACTGATTTCAAATGCTTCTGATGCTTTAGACAAGATAAGGCTCATCTCACTAACTGATGAAAATGCACTTGCTGGAAACGAGGAGTTGACGGTCAAGATTAAGGTGACTTAAAATAACTGTTTCCTTTTAAAAACTGATACTCAGAAACCAGGTGCTGCATCAGTAGGTTATTCTGGTGTGAAAGGAGCTTCTGCTCACCGTGGGTTTGGATGGAAATCCACAGTCTACCTGTGAGTCAAACTGACTTGGCCTGTTTTTATTAGGTTTATTGGAAGTCATACCTAGTTTTATAGTACAAATTCTTTTGTCTACAATGGAGTAATCACTGACTGGGCCTTATGGCTCCTAAAGCCAAAAATAGATACTACCTAGTCCTTTAGGAAAAGGTAGCCAAGACCTCAGCTTAAATCATTCCACAGGCTGACTGAGCAGCCATCTGGAGTGTCTCTGGTTGCCATGGTGCAAAGGGTCGCACACCAATTAAAGGCTTAGCCTGAAAGTCACACTCAGCTCCCACTTGCACCTTCATTGGGCAGAAATAATCATGCGGCCTATGAATGTATGCTCAGTCCTACCAGGTTCTTGAAGACAGCTGGACTATTTAGTGAAAAACGTTAATAATCACAGGTCCCCAAATCCCTTTTAATTTCTGTGAAATAAGAGGTTTGTTTCCTAGAACTTTACTTCATTTGGGTTGGTATCTGTTCTTTGACATTTATACCAGTTTTTTTACTTAAATACACAGAATTTAAAATATATATATAAAAAGCATGCCTTTAAGGTGTGGTTTGAGAAATGTCATACCAGACTATAGAGTCATCCATCTCTATCTAAAGCTGATGTGGCCCAAGCTGGTTTCTGTATTTCTTCATGTGGCACGTGACATAATGTGAGTGGTAGGCAAACCTAACTGTCTGGTCTTGTCTTGCTTTTAGTGTGACAAAGAGAAAAACCTGCTGCATGTCACAGACACAGGTGTAGGAATGACTAGAGAGGAATTGGTTAAAAACCTTGGCACCATAGCCAAATCTGGAACCAGCGAGTTTTTAAACAAAATGACAGAAGCACAAGAAGATGGTCAGTCAACTTCCGAACTGATCGGCCAGTTTGGTGTCGGTTTTTATTCTGCCTTCCTTGTAGCAGATAAGGTCATTGTCACGTCGAAACACAACAATGATACCCAGCACATCTGGGAATCAGACTCTAATGAATTCTCTGTGATTGCTGACCCAAGAGGAAACACACTAGGTCGTGGAACAACGATTACGTGAGTATTCTGATTCTAATAAAAATTAATACTGTGAGGATCATGGAGAAGCTGTAGGAGACCACAAGAGAAGCTCTGGGTTTTCCAGGTTGGAAAGGAAACTAAGGTGTACAGAGAAGTGTGGGTAGGCAGGAAGGCCTGGCATGGCACAGGTCTAAAGGACTCCTCACAGTTGGCTGCAGTTGCTGGTAGGAGTTCTGAAGGTGACCAGGGTGGCTGGAAGGAGACTGAGGGACTGTTGGAAATAGTCACGATTTGTAACTCTTAGTAATGTGTTAGGGTAGGTCGAGGAGAACAGGTAAACGGAAAACACAGCAGGAGACTGAAGAGTGATCTGGGTAGTAACCCATGATTATCCTCAGCCTCACATTTGACCGGCAGATGTATCAGGACAGTCTCCTTCCTAGCTTAGGTGCTTGGCTGGTACAGTAAATGAAGCTGTACAACAGGCCTGCTTCCCAGTCCTCCACACTCATTTGAATGAATGCCAAGGGTGGGTTGGGGTTACAGTGGAGAACAGAATAGGTGTAACCCCTGCTCTCACATGGGGCTCCAGCTCTTTAGAGTATGAAAAATCATTTCAGGGTGACGTGCAAGAAAGAGTGCTAAGACATGGAGTGCTAAGAAATGCTTCGTGCATTTTCACGGGAAGTTATCAAAGGTCTTGCCTTTCCTGCTGTGACATCCCCCTATAGCATGAAAGGCTAACTAGAACATTTAGTGCTTCTGTTGATTTATTTTACCACCTCAGAGACTAAGTGTAGGTTCTTGCCCAGCTTTTAAAGTCAGACTTGCCCACATCACATTTTCCTCAACACATAAAGGTTCAGTATGCAAGTGTTTGTGGGGAGAGGAGAAAGACTGGTAATAATGCGAATGCCCTTTTCTACAGCCTGGGTCACTTGCTCCCCTCTCCACAGTGCAGCATCTTCAAGTGTAGACTCACTCTGTCTGCCTGGGGTTGGTTCCAGGAACCCCTGCATATATCCAAATCCACAGATGAAGAATTGCTTGTACAACATGCATTACATTTTCCTACAACCTCTGCACCCCGTATTCTAAGACATGTCTTAGTTACTTAGAATTTTAATGCAGTGTTAGTGCTGCGTAAGAGGTTATACTGTATTAGTTAAGGAGCAGTGGCAGGAAAAGTCGTCTACATGATGAGAACAGAGACAGCCATAAACAACAACCCATAGGCCTGACTGTAGGCCAGCTCAGCAGTGCTGAGCCTCCTCAGCCTGTGCTTGGTACCCTCTACTCACGCAGAACCCATAATATGAAAGGCTAACTAGTCTTCCTTTTGTCTTGCTTCCCTTCTGTTGGTGTCTGAGGTCATCTGCTGTCCTTGTATCATAGGTCTGTTGCCAAGTCCAGTTGATTTAGAGAGATTTGATTACTATTTCTCCTAGAAGTAGATTTTTTTTATTGAGTGTCTTCAGGTTTTCCCAGACTTTGCTCTCCTGCTGCCCTCAAGGTTTCTCAGTTCTTCTCCTATGTGGGATGCCTGTCTTTACTTTTCTTTACCTATTTCCTCGATGGTAACAGTCTCATCTCACAGTATTTATTCCTCACACTGTTACTGCTATGACTTCATGTCCATCTCTGTTTCTCAAAGATTCTCGGCCTAGATCATAGGTCAAGAAATTTGCTTACTGGACCAGCTAATAAATACTTCAGATTGTGGGACATGTGGCCTGTTAAATGTCCTTATTCTATTAGACTTGAAAATGGCTGGGGTTGGGGATTTAGCTCAGTGGTAGAGCATTTGCCTAGCAAGCGCAAGGCCCTGGGTTCGGTCCCCAGCTCCGGGGGGGGTGGAGGTGAGGGGGGAGAAAATGGCCATAGATGATAAATGAGACTATGTCCAAATGAAACAAACCCTGGCCAATCTTAAGAATAGGTGCTGTACTCAGAATTTTGATTGCCCTGTTCGGTTTATTATGCTTGGGGTGAGGTGATCAAAAGACAACTTGCAGGTACCTGTTAAGTCTGCTCTCTCTGCTATGTGGGTCCCAGAATAGAACTCTGCTCTAAAGGCTTGGAGGCAAACCCCTTTGTCTGCTGTGCCATCTTGTCAGCCTTCAGACTGACTGCATTCCTACTTAGGTTGTCTAACCAGCAGCTTCCAGGGTTCCATGGCTTTCCACATCACCAAGAACAACCAGGGGCCTGCTGAACTTGAGAGCCTGTTCTATAGCTTATATCTGTAGCAGAAGCGTCTAAATTGTGAGGGTTTCTCTGGCTCTCCTGGCACTCAGATCCTGTGCCTTTGCTCGAATGGTGGGACTAAAGGCCTGTACCACACCTGTGAGGCTTTTACTTTTTGATGAGTCTGCTGTGTTTGCAGACCCTACCATGGGTTGTTTTTGGTCACTGGTGAGGGTAAGGAAAATAGGCATTGCTGCTAAGCAGCCACCAATCACATGTGTCTGTTGAGTACTCAGGGTGGCACTGCAGCTATGGAACTGTCTCTCTATGTCATCTTCTGTCTGTCTCTGTACAGCCATGTTTGTGGGTGGAACTTTTCTACCTTATTCTGTTTTTGAGACAGAAGAGAGGCTTAATTGGGTTAGTCTGGCTGTCTAGCTAGCTGCAGGGATCCTGCACTAGGATGATAAGCACCTCCGTGCCCCGCTTCTTACATGGGTGCCGGGGGTCAAACTCAGGCCTTTATACTTGCACAGCAAGCACTTTACTAAGTGAGCCAGCTCACCTCAACTGTTTAATAACTGTGGTTGATGGCTTTCATAGTTCAAGGTGATTTTGGTTTTTCTTTAATAGCATGTTTTTATTTAGAAATACTTATGATTTGATTTCTAGAGTGACAGTATAAAACTGTGAAAGAGATCATTTTTCTTTAGAATTTTTGATAGGAAAAGACACAATGTAACCAGATTTTTTTTTCTACTCAAAACACTTGTCTACTTGAGCATCACAGGAAAGAGCTTCCTTTCCCAGCCCTACATGTGATAGATTTAGCTCACAGCCTTCTGATGGAGGGGAGTTCTTCCTGCTGGCTGGTGTTACCAAGGCATTTAAACAGACACACAGTCCAGTCTGAGCTCTGTCTGTAAATGGCTTGTTTTCCTTTCAGTCTTGTCTTAAAAGAAGAAGCATCTGATTACCTTGAATTGGATACAATTAAAAATCTCGTCAGAAAGTATTCTCAGTTCATCAACTTTCCCATCTATGTGTGGAGTAGCAAGGTAAGTCTGTGACAAGTCCATGCATAACTTTGCAGGAGGGGATGACGTTAGGTGTGGTCCTTCCTGGAAAGCTGTGTTACTATACTGTCTGCTGTAGACAGTCGGGAGTGAACAGGCAAGCCTAGCAGTGATGGCGCTTTGTCCCCCACAGACTGAGACTGTAGAGGAGCCCTTGGAAGAAGATGAAACAGCAAAAGAAGAGAAGGAAGAATCTGATGATGAAGCCGCAGTAGAAGAGGAGGAGGAAGAAAAGAAACCAAAGACGAAGAAAGTAAGCCTGGCTTCTCTGCTATGACAGTTAGGGTCTGTGAGGATGAAGCTCCACCCACAAGTGCAGTTTAAGCTTCTCTCTCTAAAGAGAATTGTTTTTATTTTCTGTGTGTCAGTGTTTTGCTTGCATCTATACTCCACTGCATGCTTGGTGCCCATGGCGGCCAGAGGAGGATGCTACCATGTGGCTGGTGGGAATCTAACCTCCAGGCAGTGCTTTTAACCATCTTTCCAGCACTAGAAGCATCACTTGGGCAGGGTGGGGGGTTATGTTGTGTTTTACAGTTTTCTAGTTTTCCAGATGGCCCTACTATTAAAAACAAGGCCTTTGTATGCTCTGTGTTAACCTGGAATACTTGAAGTGGCAAATCCTCTGTAAAAAGCTTATGGCTTTTTGTATTGCTTAAGTTTGCCTTCTTTATTTTGAATTTTAAAATCTTAGAAACTTTTTGTATCCTCTTTACCATGTTGGGATCAATTATCGGAACATTTCTGTAACTGATTTAGGTAGTAGAGGAAGATTGTTGAAAATTGTTGAGTTTGTGATGTTGGCTTCTTTCCTTCTTGTGTAAAACACTGGCCATAAGTGCTAAGTGGAAGGAAGGCTTTGTTTTTATCCTGTAATCGCAGCACTCTTGCTGAGGCAAGAGCTCCTTGGTTTGAGACCAGTCTGGGCTACATAGCCAGAACCTACCTCTAAAAACACACACCCCTGCTTTTAAATATGCCTGGTAGTAGGACCCTTAAATTAGATAACAAATTACAATCACTTAACAGGTTTACTACTAAGAACTAAAAGGAACTTTTTAATTATCTTAACGTTAGGTTGAAAAGACTGTGTGGGACTGGGAACTTATGAATGACATCAAACCAATATGGCAGAGGCCATCCAAAGAAGTAGAAGAAGACGAGTACAAAGCGTTCTACAAGTCGTTTTCAAAGGTAAAGAATATGTTGTGTTAAGAGTTCTCTGGTTTCAGGTTGTTAATGAGTTTACAAATTCATCAGCCATTCATTTTAATACTGTCCATCCCCAATTTTCCCTATCAGATGATACATAAAGCTTTACAATAGAATATGGAGGGCGGTCACAGCGATACAGCAAAGTGAAATTCATTTCCTGACTTCGTAAGCATAATCATATTCAAATTTCACATGAACCTTTGAGATTGGTCACACACACACACACACACACACACACACACACACACACACACACACACACACCCCGTACATATATATACTCATACAGGTGGCATTTGATTCCCAACATAAAACAGAATATACGTTACTGAATAGCTTTCATGTAATCTTGAAAGTTCACATACGACATCAAACATTGTACGTTACATTTTTAAGATATTACTGAATGTTTTTCTCTGGGATATTTTTTTTTTCTTTTGGTGATTCCTTATGACTCCTAAGAATATATTTAAATCCAGAGTTAAACTTGCTTCTAGTACTGTTTCCCTAAGCAGGATCTTGTACAGATAGAAGATGTATTGAAGACCTTGACACTGCTTTGGTGTCACTGTCTGCAGACAGTGATGTTACTGGCAGGCAGTCCTGTGGAAAACAGCCTTATCTTGTCAGTTAGGATTAGTCTTTTCTTCTCAGTATTACCTCCAACCCCTTTTTTGATTTTGTAATGGGCCATTTTGTTAAATGTTGTAGATGTGATAAAATGCCTTTGAACTTTTTTTCTTGGGACTTGAATAACCAAAGCAAGGTATTTTCCGCAGGAAAGTGATGACCCCATGGCTTATATCCACTTTACTGCAGAAGGGGAAGTCACCTTCAAGTCAATTTTGTTTGTGCCTACATCTGCGCCTCGAGGTCTGTTTGACGAGTATGGATCTAAGAAGAGCGATTATATTAAGGTAGCTGGGCTTTTTTAAGTATTGTAACCTAAGGTCAGGATTTTAAAGTATGACGTCTAGACGGTGACTCTGTTCTGGTCCCCTCAGCTCTACGTGCGCCGAGTGTTCATCACAGACGACTTCCATGACATGATGCCCAAGTACCTGAATTTTGTCAAAGGTGTTGTAAGTATCTGAAGCCCGTGTGCTCGTGCGTGACTGTTAAGAGGGGTTGGGAGGGCAGCAACAGGCTTGTGATTTTTAGTACAGACTTGTTTTTATTGCTCAGTGAGCATTTTGCTGTCTGCAGGTGGATTCCGATGATCTCCCCCTCAATGTTTCCCGTGAGACTCTTCAGCAACATAAATTGCTCAAGGTGAGGATTTCTTTTCTTTTCTTTTTTTCGGAGCTGGGGACCGAACCCAGGGCCTTGCGCTTGCTAGGCAAGCGCTCTACCACTGAGCTAAATCCCCAACCCCAAGGTGAGGATTTCTACACTTGGTTTCTTTGTAACTCCTAGCAATTTTAGAGAATTGTACAGGCCTCACCTGTAACCTCGGGTACCCAGGAGTAACAACAGGAAACTGGAGATGTAACTCAGTGACATATTTATTTGTTGTGCTTAAGATACTGGGTTTGAACCCCTCGTGTGTGGGCCTGCGCACCATCAGACAGAAAGTGGTTCTGGCAGTAGAGCAACTAGATGTTGAAGCAAGTGAAGCAAGGCCGGTCTCTGACTATTCAAAGAAACTCTACCAGACACAACATCAGTGCAGGCTTATAATCTTAACAGCTTGAAGGAAAAAGCAGGAGGATGACAAGGTCATGCTAGTTAAGCCAGGGTTTGAGGCTACCCTAACTTAAGACCATCTCAAAAGGGAGCTTGTTTGATTCTGAGATTATTGGATCTCAAAGCTGTTACATTCCCCCAACCCTTAGTACAGTTTTGAACAGAGATGAAAGCAGGGAACACACCTACCTACTGTCTGTCCACAGTCGACCACATACTAGGCCTTTCAATAAGCCCTTTTGCCAGTATTGTTGTGATTAGAAAACTAGGGTTTTTGTTTTGTTTTTAAGCATTTGAAAATATTAGTCATTTTGTCTAAATATCTGAGCTGTAGCACTAGAATATTAACATTAGAAACAGTTGTTGTTAGTTCTAACACAGTCTGATGTGGGAGCGCTCTGGTTCTTCCTGTCCCTTGATCAGTAGTGTGGCCATTGTGCTGCCTCAGGTGCTGCTATCCTGGTCTCTTTAGCAAAAGTTTGAGAGAAACCTTCCTAACCAGATTCCATTTTTCTTTAGGTGATTAGGAAGAAGCTTGTCCGCAAAACTCTGGACATGATCAAGAAGATCGCTGATGAGAAATATAATGACACTTTCTGGAAAGAATTTGGCACCAATATCAAGCTTGGTGTGATTGAAGATCACTCAAATCGAACACGGCTTGCTAAACTTCTTAGGTTCCAGTCTTCTCACCATTCAACTGACATTACTAGTTTAGACCAGTATGTGGAAAGAATGAAGGAAAAACAGGACAAAATCTACTTCATGGCTGGGTCAAGCAGAAAAGAGGTAAGATGAAGTGCAGCCGCTAGGTTCCTGGTAGCCAGCTGGGGGCGTGTAGACAGTGTGTGAGGGAAAGAAGTTAATCGTGTAGCTGGAATAGTTAGACAGCCACTAGAGGACACTGCCTTATGTCCTTGTCTCACATGGGGCTGTTAACGGTATGGAGACACAGCTAATGTGCCAAGGCAGAACTTGAAAACTCATACTTCCTTTAATCTTGTAGGCTGAATCTTCTCCGTTTGTTGAGAGGCTTCTGAAGAAGGGCTATGAAGTTATTTACCTCACAGAGCCCGTGGATGAATACTGCATTCAGGCGCTTCCTGAGTTTGATGGGAAACGGTTCCAGAATGTTGCCAAAGAAGGAGTGAAGTTTGATGAGAGTGAGAAAAGTAAAGAAAGTCGGGAAGCAACAGAGAAGGAGTTTGAGCCTCTGCTCAACTGGATGAAAGATAAGGCCCTCAAGGACAAGGTATTTGGACTGCAGACTTTAGTGTCTCCAACAGGAATTAACAGCAAGCTAGTCTACACCCAGTTTGTTCATTACCACTAGCAACTGTAGACAGTGGCGTGTGCCTCGGGCCTCGGGTACTCGGGAGTGACGACAGGGACCTGGACATAGAGCTCAGTGATACATTCATTTGTTGTGGAAGACCCACCTCCCCCCAAAAAATGCCATCAAATACAGGGCAGTGTGAGTTTGCAACTTACAGGAGTTCCCTGTTGCTATAATACTGATTTTTACTAAGTTTTTACAGGTTTAGTATAAATTTGTAGCTGAAAAAATTCAGATTCACTGAGTGTCTGTCTATGCTCTGGGATGGTGACTGACACTGCTTACTGCTGATCCTTACTTATGTCTAATGTTTCTCATTCTAAGATCGAAAAGGCTGTGGTGTCCCAGCGCCTCACAGAGTCTCCCTGTGCTCTTGTGGCCAGCCAGTATGGATGGTCTGGAAACATGGAGAGGATCATGAAGGCACAAGCATACCAGACGGGCAAGGACATCTCTACAAAGTAAGAAACTGGGGGTGCCCCTTCCAGGGTGCCAGATCTTGTTCTTTTGAAATGGAACATGTATCACCCTGATCTTCCTTAGTTTTGCTTTAGAGTGAGAATAATGTCCACATTTACATCATGCCTCACTAGCGGTTTTGTTTTGGGTTGTTTGGTTGGTTGGTTTTGAGACAGGGTTTCTGAGTAGCTCTGGCTTTCCTGGAACTCTGTAGATCAGGCTGGCCTGAACTCAAGGAGACCCACCTACCTCTGCCTTTCTACTGCTGGGATTAAAGGCATTTCAGACCTGCCTGACTCTCTAAGACTTAAGTTCTTCGTAAAGAACACTGCCGTATATCTTCTATCCAACGTTGTAGTGCCATTTAAAACCCAACTGTAGTGTCAGCAAAGTTACTCACCATTTCAGCACTTACTGCATTACACCTAGTTCCAGACTTGGTGAACATCAGACTGTCAGGATGACTGTCAGAAGTACTCTAAGCCCTAGGTGGATGTGTGGTATATCTGGCCTTGGAAAAAGCTAATGACCATGCATGTATATAGCATGCACTGGAAACTTAATCGGGATCTATTTAAAAATAAGTGAATTTTTAGGGACACTGGTAAAGGCATATTGGAAATTATATATTTACACAGCATCCATAACTATGTGACTCATTGGTATAGGTAAAATATTAAGGGGATGAACAAGACATTAAACCAGTTCATTCACCCAGCAGAACTTGGTTACTTTGACTCATCATTAAGTGGTCCCTTTTATTTCATTTTTATCACCTAACCATGGCTATTCTAGGCTTTTTTCTGTAATTAAAGCTAGAAATACAGTAGGCATGCAGACCCTAAAATTAGTGTCTTAACCTAATGCTTATTTTGTCCCTGAACAGTTACTATGCCAGTCAGAAGAAAACGTTTGAAATTAATCCTAGACACCCACTGATCAGGGACATGCTGCGGAGGGTTAAGGTGAGCAATGCTGGGGCCACTCTCCTGTCGTCTTAAGCTGGAATGCTTTGTAGCCCTTAATACTGATGTTAACCAAATGTACCTTCTATCAGGAAGATGAAGATGACAAGACCGTCATGGATCTTGCTGTAGTTTTGTTTGAAACGGCAACTCTTCGGTCAGGATACCTTCTACCCGACACCAAGGCATATGGAGACAGAATAGAAAGGATGCTCCGCCTCAGCTTAAACATTGACCCTGAAGCACAGGTGTGTGCCTTAGCCCTTCCATGGCTGACCCCTAGGGTGACACCACCTGTGAAATTAGTGAGAAATCTCCTTCTGTGCCTTCTTTCTCTCCCACCCCCTACCCCCAAGACAGGGTCTCCTTTGTGTAGCCCTGGCTGTCCTGGAACCACTGTGTAGATCAGGCGGGCCTCCTCCACCTCAGAGTGCTGGGATAAAGGCTAGTGCCACCACCACTCAGTGTGGCTCCTTCCTTTCGCATCTCTTGATGCCTTCCCTGTTAAGGCAGGTCAGACTTACTGCAGTCCTTGGTAAAACATCCGTTATCGTAACCCTTTCAGAGCAAAGTAGCAGATGGAGGGCCTGGCATTTACACACGGGTTCATTGATGTCGCCCTTAGGTAGAGGACGAGCCAGAAGAGGAGCCTGAAGATGCCACAGACGACACCACAGACGACTCAGAGCAGGATGAAGAAGAGACAGACGCAGGGGCAGAAGAAGAAGAAGAAGAACAGGAAACAGAAAAGGTCTGAGAGAGAAGGAAGGGCAGATGGGGCAGCTTGAGTCTAGCAAGGGTGTAACATCTAGTCCCGATGTGGTAAATCCACGTAGAAGTTGGCACTTGATACAGCCTCAGAAGCTTTGGGGGGGAGGGTGTTGGTTTATTTTTTTCTAACCATTCACAAGGTCTTTCTAAGCAGATCGCTTCCCCTACTCCCAGTGCTTCTGTGTGGAAACTTTAGTTGGGCTTTTTTGGTGGTGGTGGGGAATCCTTTCTAGGTAGGCCTGGAGCCGTTGCCTCCCAAATGCTAGGATTAAAGGTGTAAACTACTACACCTCACCAGTATTAAGTAGTTATAAAGTTTTGATTACTTCTATTTAGGCATTGATCTTGTTAGTGAGTTTTGAATTATCTTGCCAATAATCAAGTACCAACAAAAGAGTAGAAATGATTTAAATGTGAGCCTGTCTGTAAGGTAAAGTTGGCTGCTAGTTTGTAATGTCCTCTGGTCTTTGTTTTCACAGGAACCTACAGAGAAGGATGAATTGTAATTATACTCTCACTATGAATCCTGTGTGGAGAGGGAATGTGACATTTTAAAGTTATTTCTTTTGAGAGACTTGTTTTGGATGCTCCCCCAAGCCTCCCTCTCCCCTGCACTGTAAAATGTTGGGATTATGGGTCACAGGAAGAAGTGGTTTTTTTTAGTTGAATTTTTTTTTTAACATTCCTCCTGAATGTAAATTTGTACTATTTAACTGACTATTGGTGTAAAATCTTGTCATGTGTATAAAAATAAAAAAAGATCCCAAATACCCAGTGCCTATTTTCGTAACACAAACCAGGGATTATCTAATACTTGACTTATTTCTTCCTGTCTATTGGGTTCTTTTAAAAGACAAGTAGCTGGTATGTGTTTCAAATCATGTTTTTACCTAAACCAATTCCAAATCCAGGTAAGTATTCTCCTTCCAGGGATTAGAATATAATTTTGTGACGGATGTACAGGAAGGGGAAACTGATTATAAGAAAAGTTAGGAAGGGGGTTGGGGATTTAGCTCAGTGGTAGAGCGCTTGCCTAGGAAGCACAAGGCCCTGGGTTCGGTCCCCAGCTCCGGAAAAAAAGAACCAAAAAAAAAAAAAAGAAAAGTTAGGAAGACTGAGAAGGCCTCACAGTATAATTAAAAGTAACCTGCCAGTGTGTTGAGACATGTCTCTCAAGCTGTGTAACTCCACCTGGCCCAGAACTCAAAAGATCTGCCTGCCTCTTGAGTGTGGGGATTAAAGGCATGTATACCATGGTAATTTTCAAATTTATCTTAGCTGAAGGTGGTGGTGGTACACTTGGGAGACAGGCCTCTGAGTTGTTTAAAAGATTGATGTGTATGAGTATTTTGGCTTTGCCTGCCTGTGTGTAAGTATATGTGTGCCGGTCTCAAGTTCAAGGCCAACCTGGTCTACTCAGCAAGTTCCAGGCCAGATAAGACCCTCTCAGACAACAAAACCTCAGCTTCAGAGGCCAAGCCTGCTCATAAGGGTGGGGATACAAAGACATCCTTACAATGAAGATTCAGTTCTGGGACTTGTTGCTCTTAGAGAACCTAGGTTCATAAACATGAAGGCAATGCACTCACATAAACATCTTTAACAACACAACTGTTGTATATTTATAGGTTGAACACAATCGTGAAACATTTCCTACAGCTTACTGATACAGAAAACTAGGCCTAAAACAAAAGCTGTTATCAGTTCTGAAGACCTTGTTCTGTGTAGCATCCTTTCCTCTTTCAGGCTTTGGGTGGGGGCCTTCTGGTGTCCAACACCCCAGTGTTGGCCTCATCTCTTCAGTGTCCTCCCTGCATCTCATGGCATTAAGAATGGCCTCATCCTAAATTCACATGCACAGGCACTGAGGGTTAAGAGGTCATAGTTTAGGGACATACTTCACCTCAGCATATTTAGGTTTTTATGTAAAAAGGCCAATTTTAACTTTCTCATTTGGGGGTTAAGTATCTTGACAAACTATATCACCAATTAGGTGCACAATTCTAAAGAACTATGAACTTTAAATATTTTTATACAGTTTAGTACAAATAGTGTAGTTATAAATTTAGACCCTATAAGCATTACCACTGATTTTTTTTTTTTTTTTTTTTTTAAGATTTACTTACATGGGTACAGTGTAGCTGTGTTCAGACACACCAGAAGAGGGCATCAGATCTCATTACAGATGGCTGTGAGCCACCATGTGGTTGCTGGGAATTGAACTCAGGACCTCTGGAAGAGCAGTCAGTGCTCTTAACCACTGAGCCATCTCTCCAGCAAGCTGATTTTTATTTTATGTAATTTATAACCTGGCCATTATAATTAAGCTCATTCAGAGAAGAATCATAATGGAAGGAGCCACTGCAAATGGCCTCTGATACTGAATAAGCACCTACCCAGTCAAATGCTAGAGACGCTGTTCAGTTCTAGAGACACTGGACCAAGCAGGTCCTTTACACCTGTAACTTCACTGGGAAGTGGAGTCAGGTTAAGTTTGAGGCCTACACACACAGACCTTTTTATAAACTTACAGATCTTGTGAACTGGAGGCCAGCTTGACCTACATAGCAAGTTCTAGGTGAGCCAAGGATGTATAGTGACCATCCTTAAAAAATACTGACCGAAACACAAGTTTATCAGTTCTTATCAATCAGCATTTTTGCCCATGGATTAGGTGGTTTGGGGTTTTTGTTGTTAAGACTTATTCATTATGAATACAGCATTCTGCCTGCAGGCCAGAGGAGGGGACAACTCAATATAGATGGTTATGACCCACCATGTGGTTGCTGGGAATAGAACTCAGGACCTCTGGAAGAGCAGACAGTTGAGTACGATCTTTCCAGCACCCTGGATTAGGTGTTTTAAGAAGTTGTTTTACTTAATAAATTTTAAAATACATATTTAAAGCATCATTCAGAGTTCTTTGCACAGCTGTATTTTGAGGTTTCTACTGCTGTGAGACCTGAGATTCACGGTGTCTCTCCCTCAGTCCCAAAAGCTCCGTTCTGAGTTCTCCAGGCTTTGGTGGAATTTCAGGTATTGTCTACAAAAAAACAAAAACAAAAGCCAAAAAACAGATGCCACCACATTCCAAGACAACCGTTCAAGGTGATCTTAAAAGCTTTAGAAAGAACAAAAGCCTCATACACGCTACTCAACAACAGACCATTATTACGTGGACTCCTGGTTGATGTAGATTTCTTGCTGTCTGAATATATCATCCTGCAAATCTTGAGTTCTACTGGATTCATAGGGATAAATCCAATTGATTCACAATTGTGAGTAATTTCAAATGAAAATTCAACATTTGGAAATCTATTCCCGCACTATTTGCTCCTCTCTACCATGCACCAGGCCTGGGAATTAACTATTGGTAGTTAATGCACTCAAAAGACAGGAAGTGGCCATCAGGTGACACGCATAGTCACGAGAGCAACACACACAATTCTACGTTTCAGGAAGGCAGAAGGAAATGGGTGTAGCACGTGTATGGCTGAGTTTGAGTCCCAGCACCACCAAGGAGAAGGAAAAAAGCAATGGTTCTCAGTATAATTAGAACTGTGAGTCTATCACAAAATTACAAAAAATTTTTTTTTTTTTTTGGTTCTTTTTTTCGGAGCTAGGGACCGAACCCAGGGCCTTGCGCTTCCTAGGTAAGCGCTCTACCACTGAGCTAAATCCCCAGCCCCACAAAAATTTTTTATGCTTAAAAAGAAACCCCTATTCCATTCCCAAACAGTTCCTGCAAGCCAATTCTGTCCATATACATTCGACCAGCATATATCATGTGGTCTTTTGAGACTCAATCCTTTAGTGTTTGCAAGGTTCACTCATGTAGGATCTCTGAATAATATTCCCCTACATAGATGTACCATGTTTTCTATAGGTATTCAGGTATCTGGATTGTTCCCACCTATGGGAACAATATACCGAATCAAACAAGTAAGTATGACAGATGTCTCAGTGTTTGTTGGTTAGAAACCTACACTGGGAAATTGCTGGAACATATATGCTGTTTGAGGAACTAGCAGATTAGTTACATAACAAAGCAGCTTCGTGACATTATATTCCCCGGGGATAGTTCATGAAGGTTCCAATTTCTCCCTGTCCTTGACAACTGTTCTTCTATGGCCATCAGAGTAAGTGGTTCTGACTGCAGACTGCACTTCATGGTTGTTAGATGGTGAGCACCTCTGCTCAGGCTTTTGGCTCAGAAGGTCACTTCAGAACACAGATGAGGAGGATGAGGACACAGTCTTGCAGACATCTAGAGTATTTTGGGCTAATAGGATTCCAAGGGCAGAGGATCTGACCACAGACTGTGCCTTCAAATTCAAGGAAAAGCATCAGTACATCTGACCGTGTTCAGCAGGTTAGGAAGCTAGTTGGTGGGTGGTAGAGGGGACACAAAGAGTCCGTGACTTTGCTCTAGAAGCAGGAAGATCCTGGTGAGTTTTTTTTTTTTTTTAAAAAAAACACACAATTTAAGATTTATTTATTTATATATATGAGTACACTACTGCTGTCTTCAGACAGACCAGAAGAGGGCATCAGGTCTCATTACAGATGGTTGTGAGCCACCATGTGGTTGCTGGGATTTGAACTCAGGGCCTCTGGAAGAGCAGTCAGTGCTCTTAACCACTGAACCATCTCTCCAGCCCGATCCTGGTGAGTTTTGAGGAGAATGACATGGCCTGACTCCAGGATAGAAAACAAACAAACAAACAAAAAACAGCAATGGAAGCTCTGTTGAGAAGTTTCAGGAAAAGCGGGAGTGGAGGGCAGAAGATGGGCAGGAAGCTATTGTCTTAACTGAAGAGATAAACTGACAGTGGCTTAGCTAGCGAAGGCATAAGTGTGGGGAGCATATGTGGATGTACTTTCCTTCCATATTCACGCAGTGATATTTGTTGAGGCATGCAGTAAGAGGTGAATTAGGATGACTTCTGCGGCTCAGTCTAGATAACTAAAAGAACACAGTTGTCTCTTTTGCTATCCTAGTGAGTTATGCTGGACAACTGAAACAAAACACCTTAGCAGTTCTCCCCTAAAGCAGTACTGAGTACCAACTTTGGGCAGCCACCACAGTCTCCTCTGCTCCCTCCTTAAAACTTTCAGTTATAATAGTGGTGGCTGGAATAATTCCAAAAGACAAGGCAGGTAAAGGACATAAATCCCTTAAATCGGAGGAAAGCATACAACATCCTATAGCAGCCTTGGCCTCTTAGTCTACCAGTAAAGATGCTCTACTGCCAATATTACCACCTAACCAGACGGACCCTTAGTACAGCTCATTTTAGAAACCGTGGGTTTGTGTTGCTTTCTCCCCAAGTACAGGTAGCTGCTGGTAACAACCCTTGCACATCTCCAATAGTAATGAGATGAATCAAGTTAACTTCACAGGATCAAATTTTAGGCATTATTTCTTCGGTAAAAGACCTGAGGATAACTACTCCTGCACAAACGAGACACAAAATTCCATTTCCAAGGGACGTTCGTGCCACTTTCTGTCATACTAAGTTTCTTGATACTTGTGTGTGTGTGTGTGTGTGCGCGTGTGTGTGTGTGTGTGTGTGTGTGTGTGTTTGTATATCCCCGACTCCCGCGTCAGGGTTTCTCTATGTAGCCCCGGATGCCCCCGAAGTCGCTCTGTAGACTAGGCTGGCTCACCATAACTAGTAGACATAGTCTTGAGTGTTAAGAGGAAGCTGCTGCAGCACTAGTTATCCAAACACTGGGAACAACCCAAATGTCAAGAGGAACTAAGCAAATTGGACCGAACGTTGGGGTGTCACTCCTAGGGTGGGCATGAACCCCACAGCACTCACCAGGTCAGGCCGGTAGTACCAGTGCACCACCTGGGCTCCGGCGCACATGGCCAGGAGGCTGGAGGAGAGCATTTTCAAGTAGACGGACCAGGGTACGCCCCCGGGCATGGTGGAGAACTGGCAGAGACGGAAAGGGCACAGCGTTAGAGGGCAGGGTAGCTTTCAGACAGCCTGACCACTGAGGCACCAGGGTGCTAGAGGAGGCGGAGTCGCAATGCTGCTTCGGGTGCCCGGACAACCTCCTTCCCTGCTACCGGCGAGCTGAGGGCCCGCTAGGTGCAGCCAGCGCCCGCCGAGCAGGGGAAGGTTGACTCGGTGGTTCCTTGCTCCCTCAGCCCCTCGCTCCTGCCCACGACTATGCGCGTGGGAGACTGTACCGCGGAGTGCACACGCGCAGGACGACCGGCCACAGGGTTCCTCCAGAGTTGGAGCGGACCGCCAGCGGATAGGAACCAATGTACAGGATCCCGCGCAGCGACGGAACGGAAAGTGAGGGCAACGGGCACGCATGCGCACTCGAATGGTTCTGACGAAAGTGGGTCACTGGATTCCCCTCACCCCCCACCCCCTCTGGGTTTTTTGTCTTGTTTGACTGTTTCCACACCTTAGCCAGCCTGGGACACCCGCTCTTGGACACTGTCCCAGTCCTGCGTTTGCCTCTCCTGGCCATTGTGCTGTTTACGGCATCGTTTGTCCTTTCACACAAAGGAAACCGGCACGTGTCCCAAGTGGCTAGGAAGAGGCGGGGTTTTGCTTGCACGCTCAACGGGGACATCATACAACACCCTTTCTTAATCTGTAAATCAGGAGACCTTTGGAAGGACTCACTGACCTTTTTCTGGGGTCGTGTATCAGATTTCCTGTATATCATATTTACAATTCATAATAGTAGCAAAATTACAGTTAAAAAGGAGCAACAAAATAAATTTTATTGTTGGGGCTCATCACAGCTAGAGGGTATTCAAATAAATTAAAAATCCTGAGGGTGTGGCAGAGTGGCAGCATTAGGAAGGTTGAGAACCTTTGCTCTAGAGAGCGGCTCAAAGCTTTATCCTCCCAGTTCCTGAGGTTCTTTGATACTTTACACAGAGTCACACCCAGGTACAGTACCTTTGGGTCACAATCTTACTGAAAAAGAAACATCCAATCTCATTACTTAATCTGTGAGTGTTTTTTAAAAATCATGCTTTGAGTGTATGTATATGTTGGTTAGGCAAACTGCAAGAATTCTGATGCATTAAGATGGTATCCGGGGTTGGGATTTAGCTCAGTGGTAGCGCTTGCCTAAGCGCAAGGCCCTGGGTTCGGTCCCCAGCTCGAAAAAAAAAAAAAAAAAAAAAAAAAAAAAAAGATGGTATCCTGCAACAGGAGTCATCATAATGATTTTTTAAACTCTGGGCCCAAAATTGCTCAGGGACTGAAGGGGGTTTGTTCCCCCAGCCCTATGTGATGAAAGTAGAAAGATAGCTCTGCAAATTCTTTTCTTGTGCGCATGTGTGCACACAGGCACACGCACACGCGCGCACACACACACACACACACACACACACCTTTTCTTTTCTTTTTCTTTCTCGGAGCTGGGGACCGAACCCAGGGCCTTGCGCTTGCTAGGCAAGCGCTCTACCACTGAGCTAAATCCCCAACCCCATAGCTCAGCTTTTAAGTGTGGGTAGAGTTCTTGCAGAAGACTAGAAGGACCTTGGCAACAGTCACTCAGACAGCTCACAACCATCACTAGCTCCAAACTAGATCCCACGGGCACCTGTGCTCACGTGCATGGACCCATACATCCCCACATGCGTGTAATTAAATTTTTTTAAAAATATTTTTCAAAAACACATGGTGGCACACACCTTTAATTCCAGAACTAGGGAAGCAGGGGCAGGGAGATCTCAGTAAGCTGGAGGCCAGTCTGGTCTGCGTAGCAAATTCCTGGACAACCAAGACCACAAAAGAGACTGCTGTGGATTTGAATAGGCATGGCCCCCATAGACTCCAGTGTTGGAATGCTTGGCCCAGGGGAGTGGCACTATTAAGTGTGGACTTACTGGAGTAGGTGTGGCCTTGTTGGAGAAGCGTGTCACTGGGCTTTGAGGTGACGGACGTTCCAGCCAGGATCACTATCTCACTCTCTTCCTGTTGGCTTCAGATCGGATGTAGAACGCTCAGCTACCTCTACAACACATGCATAACTCCTGTGTGTCCCAGTGCTTCCTCCCATGATGACAGACTAAACCTCCGTAAGCTGGCCCCAATTAAATGTTTCCTTATAAGAGTCGCCATGGTTACAGTGTCTCCTCACAGCTACAGAAACCCTAAGACAGTAAGGAGATAAAACTAAGTTGCAGAACAACTGAGAAGCAGTCTCTGACTTCCACACGAATCCACGCGGTACACACCCAAACAGACACACGCGTTCAACATACAAATTAAAATGCATTAGAATACTTCCAATTGGCCTTGAGCATGGAGTGAGCCTCCTGCCTCATCCTCTCAACTGCTGGGCTTGTAAGAATGTACCACATCCACTGTTCTGGATACTTTTGTATACTTGTTTCCTTTGGTGAATTATCTGTTCAAATCTCTTGCACATTTTTTTTTTTTAAGATTTAATTTCATGGGGTTGGGGATTTAGCTCAGTGGTAGAGCGCTTGCCTAGCAAAGCGCAAGGCCCCTAGGTTGGGTCCCCAGCTCCGAAAAAAAAAAAAAAAAAAGAAAAAGAAAAAAAAAACATTTAATTTCATGCATTTGAGTGTTCCGCCTACATGTATGTGCCATGTGCATGCCTGTGCACTCACAGGTCAGTAGAGGGTGAACACTCTGAAACTGGAGTTACAGGTGGCTGTGAACCACCATGTGGGTGCTGGGAACTGAACCCCCAGGCCTTTGCAAGAACAACACGTGCTAAACCCTCCAACTCAACCTGCCTGTTTTTTTCAGTTTTTTCAAGTGTGAAATGTCCTTTATTTTGGATACAAGCTTTTATCAGATACCAAATGTCTCTTTCCAATCTGTGCACTTACTGTCTTTTCCTTAGTAGCATAACGAGCTTTAACATTTAAATAAATTCCAAATTTATTGCCCCCACACACCTTTTTGAGACAAGGTTTCTGTCTTAGTTATGGTTTGTATTGCTTTGAAGAGACACTAAATGTTTCCTTATAAAGGAAAACATGTAACTGGGGCTGGCTTCCACTTTCAGAGGTGCATCCAGGTTGGGAGCATGGCAGTAGGCAGGCGGACATGCTGCTAGAGAAGGAGCCAAGAGTTCTACACCTCGATCCAACTGCACCAAGAGATTGTGTATCTCACTGAGTTTTAGCTTCAGCTTGGAAGACCTCTGAGCCCACCCCCACAGGGACACACTTCCTCCAACAAGGCCACACCTCCTAACAGTGCCACTCCCTGTGGGTCCAACATTCAAATCATGGTTCCAGTAGAGATCATGCTTATTCGAGCCACCAGTCTATGTCGTCCAGGCTGACCTCAAATTGACAGAGGCCCTGTCTCTGCCTCCTTAGTACTGGGTGTTGCTTTTCAGACCCTGGGAGTGAAGGCCTGAGGTGCATACTTTACACGGGTGTTCCTGCATTCTTCAGTCCCTACATGGCATACCTGCCTTGAACTTTCCAGTCAGGGGCTGGGCTGCCCTTCCCCCAGAGGCTCTTTGCTATATAACCCAGACATTTTGTTTTTTTCTCTTCTTCTTCCCCCTTTTCCTTCTTTCTACAGGAATATTTCTTTCTCTTCCCCCTCTCCTCTCCTTCCCCATGGCAACTTCCTTTGCCTCCTTCCTTGGGGCCAGTGAATTCGCCAGGAGAGCAGCATCCCAATAAACGTGCAGTTATATATGTTTTAATCTGGCTTAAATCGGCTCATTTCACTGGTGGAGAAATAAATTATCACTGTGACTAAAGGTGTGTGGCCCTATTGCCCAGCCTTTTTAAAAATAATTTAAAATTTTTGAGTTACATGCATGTGGGGACGTGCGGGTCCATGCGTGTGAGCACTGGTGCCCACGGGATCCAGAATTTTGGAGCCAGTGATGGTTGTGAGCTGTCTAAGTGAGTGTTCCCAACTTCCTTCTAGTCTTCTGCAAGAGCCCTACCCACTCTTGAAAGCAGAGCCATTTCTCCGGCCCCACAGCTCTTTCTTTTCTAAGCTTGGTTTTTACTATTGTATATGCATTTTACTTTATGTACATATGTGGGTTTGCCTGCAGGTTTGTCTGTGCATGTCTAGTGTCCCAGGAAGTGAGACAAGGGTGTCATATTCCCCATGGAGCTGGAGTTAGAGACAGTTGTGAGCCACCACGTGGGTGCTGGGAATGGAAGTGGCCAGGTCCTCTGGAAGAGTAGCTAGTGCTCTTCACGGAGGAGCCGTCTCTCCAGCTGCCAATACGCTTTTCTTTAAAATATCCTAGGAGGAAGAAAAAAATGGCGCCCAAAGCTGTGGCCATCTCTGAGCTCACAAGTCACGGGGGTAGTGGGGGAGGGCGCACAGATCATTGTAAATTAACCTAGGACTCTAGTGGAACAAACTGGGTGAATCTAATTCAGTCGGGCCCTTTACTCGTGGAGTAAAAATGTTCTGGGTTAGTCAGAGCCAGTGAAGAGAGACATGGTGGGGTGACTGGTCAGCTTCTCAAGGACTGAATGCAGGCCATTTCCTGAAGTGTCCCCCACTTACCTATTCACTTTACATCCTGATCACGGCCCCCCCACCCCTCCTCCCACTACTTCCTCCCCACCTCCTCAGAGTACACTCACTGGACAACTCACTCCATCGTGGGAGAGCAAGCCACAGCAGGACTAATCACATCCTCTCCCACTGAGACCCAACCAGGCAGTCCGTCGAGGGAAAGGAGTCAGAGACAGTCCCCCTCCAATTGTTCAGGGGACTCACATGAAGACCAAGCCTCGATCTGCTGCAAATGTGTACAGGGCCCAGGTCCAGTCCCTGACTGCTTTTTGGTTGGTGGTTCAGTCTCTGGGAGCCAAGGTTAGTTGACTCCGTAGGTCTTTTCATAGTGTCCTTGGCTACTCTGGGCTTGCTCATTTCTATTCCTCACTTTCCCACAGGACTCCCAAACACTGCTGAGCTATCTCTCCAAACCCCTAAA
The DNA here is from genome assembly GCF_011064425.1 of Rattus rattus. Classification (NCBI taxonomy): domain Eukaryota; kingdom Metazoa; phylum Chordata; class Mammalia; order Rodentia; family Muridae; genus Rattus; species Rattus rattus. Next base: position 165,807,066 of record NC_046154.1, on the reverse strand, counting down.
AGTGCTTTTTGTTGTTACGCAAAAGGCATTTTTAGCAAGTCAACTTCTACACACCAAAACCTCTTATAGGATCTAGGGGCTGTGAAGGAACCATTACCTAAGATTCGCAGACACAGGAAACTTCCTGGTTTGCCAGGTACGTCTCAAGACCACGTAATGTACAGCCTGAGAACCCTTCAAAGGAACAACCCATCAAATCTCAGATAACAACCACTGACCCTTTACAAAAGGCTACCTCAAAGCCTAGGTGCCATGACGCTGGAATTCATGAAGATGGCCAGACACCCTCAGACAACTCTTCTGGCCAAACATCCATGACAGACATTATGAAGAAATAAAACAAAAGCTCTTAGAACCTCTGAAAGCCAAGGATGGTGGCACTTGCTTTGTAATCCCAGTCAGTACTTGGGAATGAAGCAGGAGACTGACCTCAGGTTGAGGCCAGCCTGGATTCCAGATGCAAAGTTCTAAGCCAGTCAGGGGTACACAGTATGATTATCTCAAAAACCAAAAGAACCTCTGGGAAATCGAAGTGAGATTGGTGTGTAAGACTCTGAAGCAGAGACCCATCTCGCATTTAGCGTCATGGACTTTAAAGGCTGGTGTTTGTCCAACTCCAAAGCAGAGAACAGTTTATGCAAATCTTCGGTAGGGGCCTCCAATCTTAGGTTTTCCAATTCCAACCAGCCCTACTCAGCATCACAGGAACCGACGAGAAAGGCAATTTTCTTGTTGCTTTGTTTAAGGCACAGTTTTTATTATCACTTGAGTTTTTCGCCACAGTTTCTCTGTGTAGTCTTGGCTGTCCTGGAACTCGCTCTACAAACAAGCCAACCTCACTTAGTTCTGCCTGTCTCTGTCTCCCAAATGCTGGGATGCCCAACCAAGACAAGTAGTTTTGTTTATTTTAATCTTAATTAATTTTACTTCTCAATGACGGCCCTTCCTCCCCTCCCCGCTCCCAGTCCCATCCTCCCAAATCCTGCCCCCTTGGGTACTACCCTTGGCTTAAGTCTCAGCAGGTCTAGGCACATCCTTTCCGACCTACTTAATCCCCCTCCCCCAGTCCGCGCTGGATCCACTGGCAAGGAACAGAGAGACCTAGACAGCCCTGTTCCACTTGTTAGACTCACATGAACACCAAGCTGCACATTTGTTACAAATGTGTAGGGGGTCGAGGTCCAGCTCGTGCAGGCTCCCTGATTGGTAGCCCAGGCTCTGAGAGCCCCAAGACCGGTAGCTTTTAACCCACCCAAAACGTGGGGTGAAAAGACATGAATTTGCTACCAAGCATAACCGTCCACCTACACATCCCAAAGGCCGTCACCCTTAACCCACACCCACAAGGAAATTTAGAGCCCACAAAAGCTGACGTCAGCCGTGCGCTCCCCATCCTCTTCGAAACCCACGTTTCCCGAAAGGCTAAGCGGCTGTCGGGGCGCCCCAAAAAGGAGACGCCATTGGCTTGGCCAGTGTCATGTGACAGCGAGGCCACCGGCCTCCGGAGGGAGGGGGACGGAAGTGCGCTGTGGACTCGCCGCGGTGATGTAGCAGCGTGGGAGGGGCCGAGGCCAGCGCCATCCGTCCACCGGCTGCCCCGATCCTGTGGTGAGTCCGCAGGCCGATCCGCAGAGCGGGCGCCCGCGGGCTCGGCAGGAGTAGCCGCACTCTCAGCGGCGCCGCCATGGACGCGGAGGCCGCGCGCAGGTAACGCGGGCTCTGGCGGCTGGGGTCGGCCAGGGCCGCGGCCGGCACAAAGGCCGGCCTGCGCGTGCGCGGTGGAGACCTCACTGCTCCCCTTTCCCCCCGCGATCCGCGCAGGTCCTCAGCCTCGGGTACCCGCGAGCTTTAAAAGGTGGTGTGTGCGCGGCCGCAGCCTCCGCCCGCAGTTCTTCATTCTCCATCACCGTGGGCTGTAGAGGCCGAGCGGGTGCCCTGTGAATGTGCTTGCAGCGGCGTCCTCTGCATCCTCGCAGGGTAGATGCTATTGCTGTCGAGTGTGTATAACACGCCAAGAAGGCAATTTAGAGATTGTACCTTTGTCTTTAATTTGGAGTCGGTCTTTAAAATTGTCCCTTAGGGTGCGAGGGGATGTCAGGGCAGACCTGCCAAAGTATAGGTTTGGAGATGTAGACTCGTCACAGAAAACTAAATAAGAAAAACAAGATGGCAAGGTCTTCGCAGGTAAACGGAATACTGATTTAGGTAATAGGCCTGGCGAAGAATTAGCTCGCCTGTTGAGTGGGGAATGGACATTGAACTTAGGCAAGTGATTCTGTCTTCACATCCCCCTTTCCCCCCTCCCCCGTTCGACGGCTGTATTATTATACATCTTTTCGTAGATTGACGGGGGTTAATGGCCGTCCATGGGGGTGACGTGAAAGCCAGGTTTACCACCTACAGATTCAAGGGCACACTGCAGAAGGGTGTCTGTACTCACAAGACAGGTAATCTACTTCCAGCTCTGTTCAACAGTTTACCAACTGCAGGGAGCCAGTGAAAGTGGCGAATGCCCCGGCCCAGCTTTCAGAGGGGTTTGTAGAACTGATAGATTGAATCGGAGTCTACATAAATAAATGCTGAGTGGATTAATGAATCATGAACAAAAAGAGGCACGGTCTCACATGTAGGTGCGGGGGTTGGGGGATGGGGGTGGGGAACCAAGACTGAGTAAGGCATATGAGCAGTGTTCATATAAGTTTGTTTCCAGAAAGAAACTGTTGGAGTTCATGTTGATGCTGTATCTGGAGTACTTGGTTTGCTTGCATGCGTGCGTGCATGCGTGTGTATGTGTGTGTGTGTGTGTGTGTGTGTGTGTATGTGTATGTGTGGTTTCTCTTTGTCTCTCTCCCCCAAGACCAAATAAGCTTAATTTTGTGTGCGGGGGGGGGGTCTTGATGTCATACTACTGTTAAAATGAACCTAGATAATTATTATTTGGGAGGGTGTGGTTGGTGGATTGAGCCCCAGGCCTCCAGTGTGCTAAGCAAGCACCTTACCCCTGAGTCACGTCCCCAGCCATCTTCTTACTCTGTATTTTGAAAGGGGTTGCCTTGGCTACCCTTGGATTCACTCTGTAGCTCAAGTGGACCTTAAATTCATGCCTCAGCCTCCCAGATGACTGGGATTAATGGGCCTTTCCCACCAGGCCTGGCATGAACTGGATATTCTGATTAGTCCTAAAGTCTTTGTGCACTCTGCGTGCAGGAGCTAACGCACTGGTAAGTGTGCATTCTCCGTGTGGCACCCCTTGCAGCAGATGTGTATGTGGTGTTCCTTCACGGTCCACATTACCAGCTTCCTGGAGCTCTGTGTGTTGTAGTAAATACTATTTGGGGGTTTCCTAACCCACCATAGATCATTTAATTCCCAAATATAAGACACCAAACCTTCAGATGTTATAATAAGCTTAAACCACTAGAACTGGTCAGATCTCAAGCCTCTGTGCTCTTTTGTCTGGTTCCCTGACGATAACCGAGGTATGACTTGCCATGTTTTGTTCAAGCTGTTCCTGCTGCATCAGGCCAGCCCTCATGGCTGTGTGCTCATGACCCCTGTCACTCCATTGGGACTTCCTTCTTCTCTCTCTTCTGGTCCCTCCTGAGACCCAAGCCCAGGAACCTTCGCTCAGTCCCCTCTTCTGAGACCAGGCTGTAGGCATCTTTATTAACCAATCAGGGTTAAGGGGGTGGGGGTAGGGGGCAAGGTTTACACAACAAAGCTGGTATATGTGAGGATCTTCTTATCCCTGAGAAACTCCTTTGGGAGGGCATCCAGATATAGAACACCAGTATTTGGCATTTGAATACTGTCTTAGGGTTTCTATTCCTGCCTGCATAAAACATGGCCAAGAAGCAAGCTGGGGAGGAAAGGGTTTATTCAGCTTACACTTCCACATTGCTGTTCATCACCAAAGGAAGTCAGGACTGGAACTCACATAGGGCAGGAACTTGGAGGTAGGAGCTGATGCAGAGGCCATGGAGGATGCTGCTTACTGGCTCGCCTCCCCTGACTTGCTCAGCTTGCATTCTTATAGAACCCAGGACTACCAGCCCAGGGATGGCACCGCCCACCATGGGCGGGGCCCTCCTACCCTTTATCACTAATTGAGAAAATACCTTATAGCTGGGTCTCATGGAGGCATTTCCTCAAGGGAGGCTCTTTCTCTGTGATAACTCCAGTTTGTGTCAAGTTGACACAAAACCAGCCAGTACAAATACATAGCAATACCACACCAACCCCCTGTAGACGCTCATTAAGCCCTGGTCACTGTTTTGTGGGTATTCAGTATGATATATACTTGTTCAAGTGAGATGAGCAAAGGTATTTTGAAAATGGCCTCTTAGACCCTTAGAACAATGTAAAATAACTTAAAATTAAAGAAGTTTCTTGAGAAAGCCTTAAAAGATTTAAAACAGCAGGTCAGAACCGAATCAGCTAGACTGTTTTGTTTTGCTTTAGCTTTGGACAGTCTTGCTATGCTATGTTGTCCCAAGCTTCCAGCCCATCCTCCTCCTTCCTCTGCTTCTGCGCCAGGATGGCGAGCATGCAGTGAGGTGACTTTCCACAGACCTTAGTCGGCTGTGTGTGTGTTGAGAGGAACCAGTTCTGGAAATGGGAGGTCGGTACTAGTCGGTAGGATGGGTCCGGGAGAGAAGCCTGCACAGGAAAGAGGCAGTGTGGATCGGTGAGACCGACAGATACCGGAAGAAGAGAGAATGGAGCACTTCTGTGTAGCTTAGGAGCCATTACGTTTCACAGAGACGGGTCTGGGGCCTGTGGAGTTTATCAATGTCCTGGAATCACCTAGGAGACACACATCCGGACCTGCCCTTAGGGTGTTTCCAGAGAAGTTTACCTGAGGAGACCTGCCCTGAATGTGGTGGCACTTTCAGGGGTCAGTAGCCTGCCCTCTTGCAGACTTCCGCTCAGTAAAGCTGAGCATTGCACTGCACTGCCCAGGACAGTGTCAGGATGAGTCAGAGTAATAAGCACGTGTAATTATTTATTATTTTCCTCTAACGTTCTTCTCCGTGTGTGTGTGTGTGTGTGTGTGTGTGTGTGTGTGCGTGCGTGCGTGCACGGAGTGCCCATGTGCCACAGCATGAGTATGAAGGTCACAAAAACATTTTTCTTATGGTTGCAGATCAGGCTCAGGTCACCAGGTTTGGTGGCAATCACCTTTACCTGATGGGCCATGTCCCTGGCCCAGGCATAGAGGTGGTGGGGGTGGGGACGACATGACAAGCTTAGTTTAAAAGCTTAGTTTAGTTAGTACACACCTAACACATACAGCTTCTCAAGGGGGAAGTGCACAGGTGTTTCTGGGTCTTAAGGGAATATAGTTTGCAGCAAGGTTTAAAGACTTAGATGAAAAAAGAGACATCTGTCCCGTTGCTGTGGAGAGGCATCACACCAGCTCTGATGAAGGGAAGTGTTTAATTAAGGGCTATGCTGACAGTTTCAGAGTCCATTAGCATCGCGGTGGGGAGCACACAGCTGTGGTCCTGGAACTATAGCTGAGAGCTTTACATCCTGATCCGAGGATATCTGAGGAGTTGAGGGGGGCTGGAGTGGGCTTTGACACCTCAGAGCCCAACCCCAGTGACACACTTAACTCCTACATGGCCACCTCCTAATCCTTCCCAAACCGGTCATCAACTAAGAATTAAACATGCAGATGTTTGAGCCTGTGGAGACCACTCTCATTCACACCCACCACTGCTCTGTTTTCCTCTTGAAGGATTCCCCTTGTCAGTAAAATCACAGTGATCGTATCAGGTGTGTTGTTTAGAATTAGGGACGTGAGACGGTTAAACTCAAGGTCACAGTCAACAAGGCCTGATTAAACTTACTTTGTTGGGTTTTTTTGTTTGTTTGTTTGTTTTAAGATTTTATTTTATACATATGAGTACACCGTCGCTGTCTTCAGACACACCAGAAGAAGGCATCAGATCCCATTACAGATGGTTGGGAGCCACCATGTGGTTGCTAGGAATTGAACTCAGTGACCTTTGGAAGAGCAGTCGGTGCTCTTAACCACTGAGCCATCTCTCCAGCCCCCAGTTTGTAGATTTTAGTTTTCTTACTTGTATGTCTTTAGAAAGATGGGCAGTCTGTAGGGACTTGTGACTTTGAGTTGTGTTAACATTTCTGACTCTCAACCAGACTCTGGAATAAAAGACTTCCCCTTCTGCTGTCCTGTGATTTCCCTGTTTATCCTTCTCTGGACTGACTCCAAAAAGGGGGAAGGAAAGAGCCTGCTTAGCACCGCATTCCTCTTTCGGTGCCTCCTGGTCGGCAGACAGACCAAATGGCCCACACTGCCTAGCCTTCCCTAGCACGATGGACTGTATTCTGAACCAAGTGTGGGAATAAACTAGTCTGTTAAGTTGCTTTTCTTCCAGGTGTTGCCATACAAACCAGGAAAGGAACGAGCATAGGGCCTGCTCAGATCTCAGCAGATTTACTGCTGCTTAGTCTCGGGGCTGCTAAACCTAGTTCTGCGTTATCACAGCGAGGGAGGGGAGCTGGGAACGGGGTATGACTCAGCTCTCCTTGTTGCTGCCCCTCTCCTGGAGACTTAGCTTTCAGGAACACTGCAGAATTCTAGCCCAGGAAGGCAGGAGTGAGCGCGTGCATGGAACATACTTTTTAAAATCTTTTGAGCAGGGGGCTGGAAAGATGGTTCAACAGTCAAGAGCACTGCCTGTTCTTGCAGAGGGTATGAGCTCCCATCACCCACAGGTTTGCTCACAACCGTCTGTAACTCCAGTATGGGCTCCGACTTCCTCCTCTGGCCTCCACAGATAGTACATGCATGTCATGCACATACACGCACGCAGACAAGCGTAGGTACAAGCAAGTTTATGTCACTTGCAGATTTAACTAGTATTCAATAACAAAATTAGGTTGTCCAGAATTCTGGTCTAATAGTATTCACGTTTATGAAGGCTTCTGTGTACATGTATGGCTTACGTGGTAAAGTGTTTGCTGCATTACCTATGTGGAAACTTGGGCATATGACTGTCTTCCTAGCACAGGGTAGGCAGAGACAGGAGGGTCTCCATGGTTTGTTAGCCAGTGGGTCTATCCTGTCTTGGAGCTTCAGGTTCAGTGAGAGACCCTGTCTAATGACGAGGAAGAGACCTGAGTCTGACCTCTGACCTCTGACCTCTGACCTCTGCGTGCACCCACATAAGAGATGTTATATTCCACCTTTCTGTTGGGTGTTAGGAAGCTGTGATGCTAACTTTAATCCTCATGGCCAGGTCTGATCATACATGCTTATAACCCTAACACTTGGAAAATAGAAGCTGGAGGAGCAGGAGTTCAAGGTCACCTTGAACTATGTAGAGACAAGACCAGCTTGGACTAGATGAGACCTCGTCTCAAACATCAACAAATCCCTATGCAAAATATTTTAAATAGACTTTTTCTATATATTTTCATAATACCAATGAACTTTGAGTGGCTGCGTAGTATTTTCTCTTGTTGCTGTAAGATACTTTATTGAGCCATTATATAATCTGAGAGGTGTATTTAAAGAAATATAATTTTGGGAGTGGAGAGAAGGCTTAGCAGTTACAAAGGGCCTGCCTGGGTTTGATCCTGGCACCCACGTGGAGGCTCACAGCGATCCGTAAGTCCAGGTACAGAGGACCTGGGCCCCCTTCTGACCGCCATAGGCACTGCATGTGCATAGTGCACGTATATGCAGACAACACTCTTCGACGTAAAATTACCCTTCGAATTACTATTCTTTTGGAGTGTGGTTTGTTTGTTTTAAAGAAATAAACCTTTAAAGGAAGAGTTAATATTCTTCCTCACTGGTGCCTGACCCTCTCTCCAGCAACCCTTCTTGAAGCCAAAGTGCCTATCTGCTGGAATTGGGCCCCTGTTGTCTGTGAGTGTGTAGCATCTTAAGTTAGCCTCTCGCAGTCTGTTCTCCTGTGTCCCCTGTGTGACCTGTGCTGAGTACTTGATTGAGGAGTTGGAGAGGAAACTCCAGGCAGTACTCACAGGAGCCTGTCTGATAGCTCAGGGCTCAGAGCAGGGGCAGAGAAGCCATGATAAACATACAGCGTATTTCTTGTCTGTTTCATCATGTGTGCTCGTGGGCAGAAAGTCTCAAGGCACATGTGGCTGTTAGTGTAGTGTTCTTGAATGGGCCAAGCCAGGGGAAGGCATCTCTCCCCGGGGAATGAACAGTCTAAGGGAGCAGAGTTGACACAATGAGGTAGTGTGGGAAATCTGTTGTGTACCATTTAAGGTTATCTGGGATGTTCTAAGTTTATGTAAACTTTGTTTTTGTCTGTTTGTTTTGTTTTCTCAAGACACTGTTTCTCTGTGTAGCTCTGGCTATCCTGGAACTTGCTCTGTAGACCAGGCTGGCCGGAACTCAGATTTCACCTGTCTGAGTGCTGGGGTTAAAGGGTGTCCCAACACTGGCCAGCAGTCTGTTACCTCTTGATTTGGCCTTTTTATTGAGATAAATCTTACTACAGAAGGGGCTTGTTTGACCTTTGCTTTCTTATTTATGTGTGTTTGAGTGTATAGGAGAGTGAGTGGGCGCACCATGCATGTAAAAGTCCACACAGAGTCCAGAAGAGGATTTGGGGCCTGTTTCTGTTGCTTGCTTGCTCTCTGTGTTATGAGTCAGGATCTCTCTGTAACTGGGGTGGAATTACCGGTGTGCATCACCATGCCAGCAAGGCCTGTATGCCTTGCTTTTTTTTTTTTTTTTTTTTTAGAGACAAAGGACTGCCATTTACTGAACTACCTCAGAAGTTAGGAATATTAAAATTTCTTACACAAAAAGTAAAATGTGTGATAAGATAATCTTGAGATAATTTACAGTAGAATATTCCAGTATGGGGTTGGGGATTTAGCTCAGTGGTAGAGCTCTTGCCTAGCAAGCACAAGGCCCTGGGTTCGGTCCCCAGCTCTGGAAAAAAAAAAAAAAAGAATGTTCCAGTATTGTTTTTAGAAAAACAGAATGGGTAGACCAACCTCATTTCCCATTTGCATGTTCTTGTTTCTAAAGGCTTATCTGCTTATGTATTTTAGCCTGTATGTGTCAGTGTTTTGCAGCATGTGTGTGTAGTCTGTGCTTGTGGCTGGTGACTGCTGAGGCCTGAAGAAGGTATCTGATCTTCTGGAACTGCTGTTAGGAATGGCTGCCAGCGGCCATGCCAGTGGTGGGAACTCAACCCACATCATCTTTGAAGAGCAGCTTGTTTTGTTACCTGCTAAGCCATCGCTTCAGCTCCCATCCTCATTCCATTTCCAACGTCACTGGAACCTCCCACCACGCCTAACTCGGTCACTCCAGCATATCTGGTACATTTGGTCCTGTGTGCTTTCTTTCCACCTTCCAGGCCTCTTTGTTGTGCTTCACGGGTGAGCAGGTCTGGCTTATCATTGAGCCAAGGCCATAAGAAAAAGATTCCTCAGAAGCACTTGGATTTTCACTACAGTGTGCTCTGTAAATGAAGAGAAAACTAAATAGATTTCTGTCATAAGAATCTCCAATTGTCATGCAGCGTCAGGATAATCAAGCTCCTTAGGGAGAATTTTCATAGCGTGCTGTGCTTTTAATGGAGTTTAAATCATGCTCAAAAGAGAGGCTAGAGAATTTTGTTTGTTTCACAGGTTGAACAGATATTTACAAAATAATCCATTTCTACTCTCTACAAAGTAGTAAGCAATAACTAAAACAAAGGACTAACAATAACCAAAAAGCCAGATCGAATGAATATAATTTAAAAAAAAATCACACAGAGAAGCCAAAAGAACAACTAAGTTATACTATTTGAAGGGGGGAAATTTTGCGCCAAGACGTGGAGTGGGTATATATGCTGTATTTATGATTTTAATTCACATGGATTGATAGTCCTCCAAGCCTATCAACTCGAAAACTCCTGTGATCTCCTTTCAGAGGAAGTACAGGGAAGTGTTGGTGGCATATCTGGCCTCTGAACAGTAAGAGTTAACGCAAGTGTGTGTGTGTGGGAGTGTGTGTGTGCGCGCGCGCGCGCGCGTGTGTGTGTGTACATGTGCGTGCGCTTGGTAAAGTCAGGAAAGTATTGCATGGAATAGCCCTTCCTTCTCTCCTATTACCTAAATAATGACTACGATTTGCCTGTGAACTGTTTGGAGTCTGACGATTCTTTACTCATTGAACTCACCCTTGGGCAGCTTGTACTGCGGCAGCATGACTTGTTCCTGTTTGTTCTTTCAGCTACTCTCTGGAGCAAGTTCAAGCTCTGTATTCATTTCCATTCCAACAAATGATGGCGGAGGCTCCGAACATGGCAGACGTGGCCGGACAGCAGGTGCCTGCAGAAGCTCCTGCCCAGGATCCTGTGCCAGGTATAGTCCTTACTTACGCAGTCACTCACCCTCCATGCCTCCGCCTCAGCAGAGCAGTGAGTGAACTCAGGTGCTGCAGAGGGCACAGAACGGGTGACCAGACAGCTCACAGCGTTGGCATTTAACTTGGTCCAGGCGCTCAGAGGCTGCAGAGCAGTAACACAGGAACTCCAGAAGTCGAGGCAGAATGTCATCCTATGAACAACAAAGGAGGCATGGCCGCCAAACCCCTGAGTGATGGTGAACCATTGGGTTCTGGAGCAGAGGACATGGTGGAAATGGGAGCACATGAGGCAGGCAGGCCTTCATGGACCCTCAGGAGTGCACACCGCTGCTCCCAAAGCAGTAGGGAGCCAAGGAGTGACTCGGGTGAATGGGCATTTAAAGGTCAGTCTGCAGGGTTAAGAGCAGACTGATGGGAGGCACAGAGTTGGTCAGAGATTATTTACGTAAGTGGGAAGATATGAGGAGCACTGGAGTGCGTGGAGAAAGAGTTGGGAAGCACCCAGGAGGTGCGGTTTGTTGGCTACAGTTGCTGTGTTTCCTGTAGATGCTGAGCGAGAAAGAGAGACTGAAAAGTTCCGGTTGTATCTCTTAGGTTATTATGATGAACTTGATGCTGACTAACATTTTTTAGTAACTTTTTTTAAAGGTGTATTCTGTTAATTTTTTATGAGTATGAGTGTTTTACTTACAAGTCTCTGAACCACTTGCCTGTCTGGTACCTTCTGAGAACAGCCAGTGGTGTGGCACCCCTTGGAACTGGAGTTACCGAAGGCTGTGAGCTGCCAAGTGGGTGCCAGGAATCAAAACAGGTTGTCGGTGAGAGCAGCCAGTGCTCTTAACCACGGAGCCATCTCTCCAGCCCCGAGAAAGGGGTTTTGTGCACCGCTCTGAAGGTTCAGAGGTTCAGATGGTCTCACCATTTGCTCAGCTCTGAGAAAGGTCTCAGGGCAGATGGTCCCACAGTGGCAGGGGCTCGTGTGAGAGAGTCACATCACCAGACAGGAAGCCACTGAGACAGGGAGTGACGCTGCCTTCTAAGGGCATTCCCCCAGGTAACACCTCTTTACATCTCCCAGCAAAGCTAAGCATCAAACACCGGAACCTTTGGTGGGCAGACTCAAGCACTGTCCAAAGCAGGCATACATTTCTGACATGCAGTTGGTTGCACGGTGTGCCTGCCACACTGAGGTAAAGAACTGGAAGAGCGGCCATGTTGATTGAGGAGGTGTTGGGTAGCAGTAGCAGCGTTTTACGTGAGGACTGTGCTCACAGTTGCCTTGTAATTCAGGGCCACACCTGACTTAATGGCTGGGGCTCTCTCCTGCCCCACTTCTCCTGTGTTTGCAGACACTGAGAAGTAGGGGTCTCCAGCTGCTAGCCTATGGTGGCAGAGCCCTGGTAAGGAGAGACTGAAGCAACCTTCCAGGCTTGGTTGGGAAAATTCATAGTAGAATGGGGCCAGAGGAAATAGGAAGGCATTCAAAGTGTCAAAGATGAAGGAACCCAGGCTTCTTGTTGAATAACTGATTCTGTTTCTCAGCCAAGAGTGCCTCAGGAGACATTACGATTGTCAGGAGACACACTGGACTGTCAGGACTAGCATTTGCTGGGTAGAAATGGTAGGCCATGTTAGACACACTCTGTAGTGTACGGAGTAGGTCTCAGCACGTAATGTTCAGCTGTAGTGCGTTCAGTCAGTACGTGGGGTCCTGAGGACACAGCTCTGCTCTTACCTTTGAGCAGCGCTGCCTTCAGAGGGCTTGGCTTCTGCACCTTTGAGTCACTCTGGAGGTGTATGGAGCAGTCTATGCCCCATGACCCCTAAAACAAGCCAGAAGCCACCGGTGTGTCCACTAGTGGGAAGTGAGTTAAAAATTCTTCCCTTTGAGGACAGGATCTTAGTATATCGATCAGGGTGACCTTCGCCTCTTGAAATTCTTTATCTGCCTCCTGAATACTTGTGTTAAAGATGTGGGCCACCTTGTCTGGCCTTGTGCAAAAATGTGTTTACTTAACGATTTATGTACTTAGAGTAACTATAGAGTGGTATAGATCCCGGGGAAACCAAGAACCCGACTGATTGTGTGGAAGACAAGTCTGGGACTATCAGAGGTGCCTAGGGAAGCTTCAGGGGAGATAGAAATTCAAGGACAGGCTTGGGATCCAGGAACATGGGTGTTCATAGGGTGGCTGCTGTGGGATCGCCTGCAGTGTCTATGTTTTCTACGCCCACCTTCTGGGAATCACTGTTTCAGAGGCTCCAAAGAGAAGGAAAAGGAAAACCAAGGCAGCAGAGGCCCAGGACCCAGTGGAGCCCAAAAAGCCTGCTGCCTCAAAGAAATCTGGCAAGTCCACAAAATCAAAAGAAAAGCAAGAGAAAATCACAGACACCTTTAAAGTGAAAAGGAAAGTGGACCGGTTCAACGGCGTCTCTGAAGCTGAGCTTCTGACCAAGACTCTCCCTGACATTTTGACCTTCAATCTGGATATTGTGATTGTAAGAATGTTTGCCCTTGTTTGACAATACATAACACCAGAGAATTAACTTTACTCAACAATGGTCCTTACAGATAGTGTTCTTCTAAAAAGAAGGATTTTGTTTATTTTGCGATTTTTTTCCAAACAGACAGGGTTTCTCTATAGCCTTGACTGTCCTGAAACTCACTTTGTAGACCAGGCGAGCCTCAAACTCAGTGATCCGACTGCCTCTACTTCTCTTGACTAGAATTAAAGGCTGCACCACCAGCGCCTGGCTCTTTTCTTTTCCTTCTTTCCTTCCTTCCTTCCTTCCTTCCTTCCTTCCTTCCTTCCTTCCTTTCTCTCAAAGATTTTTATTTATGTGAGCAAACTCTTGCTGTCTTCAGACACAGCAGAAGAGGGCATCGGATCCCATTACAGATGGTTGGGAGCCACCATGTGGTTGCTGGGAATTGAACTCAGGACCTCTGGAAGAGCAGTCAGTGCTCTTAACCGGAGCCATCTCTCTAGCCCTCCCTCCTTTTTTATTTTTTTATTTTTATTTTTTATTTATTTATTTTTTTTAGGAAATAACAAAAATAATTCAATGTCTTGTGTAGTATGGGGTGTGGCGGTAATAGAACAGCCTGCTGTTTATATGAATTTTGCATCTGAAACAGTGGAATATTTGTCTTGGTTTTCAAGCCCCATTTTAAATATAAACGTGTTTAATTGCTTTGTTTTCTAGATTGGCATCAATCCAGGATTAATGGCTGCTTACAAAGGGCATCATTACCCTGGGCCCGGAAATCACTTCTGTGAGTGTCTCCACTTTCAGTCACTTCCGAGAGACGTGTTTTATTAGTGGGATTGATGGGCTGGCTTTACAGTGACAAGGATGGTGGTGCTGCTTGTTTTCCTGAGTGTGCGCCTGAAGGTCAAGGGTCGGGTGTGACTGCCACTGCACTTTTGTACTGTCGGAGAGTAGAGGGCCTGAAAGAGCACTTCCGGGAGGTCTTGTGGAGCGGAGGGGGGGTGGGGGAGTGGGTGGAAGCAGGACTCTGAGCGGGCTAAGTATTTGTTCTACAACTGGGCTAGCCTCTGTACCTGCTCTTTGCTCAAATGATTTTAAGATTTTACTTACTTATTACTGTTTTTTCTTTGGGGGGGCGAGGGGTGTTCTGAGACAGAGTCTTTCTATGTAGTCCTGGCTACTCAGAAACTCCTATGTAGGCCAGGCTGACTTGAACTTACAGATACCTTCCTGCCTTTGCCTCCCAAGTGCTGGGCTTAAAGGCATGCACCTGGCCTTGATCCTTGATTGTTTTTGAGTGACTGCGACTGTGTGTGTGTGTGTGTGTGTGTGTGTGTGTGTGTGTGTGTGTGTGTGTGTGTGTGTACTCCATAGATATAGTACCAATAACACTTTGCTGTGACAGTGTAGACAAAAGTGTTGATGTTCCCAGATTTTTATCAGTGTTATTTTCTTGGAGACATAAAAAGTGTTGAATATGGAGCTGGAGAGGTGGCTCAGAGGTTGAGAGCATTGGCCGCTCTCCCAGCGCACCCAGGTTTGACTCAGCACCTACATGGTGGCTCACAACCATCTGTAGCTACAGTCCAAGAGCACCTGGCTCTTTTGGTACCAACCCCACACATGGTGCACAGCACCCTAGACAAAGCAGCCTGTCCTGGTTGGTTTTGTTTTTTATTTTTTTGTCTGTGTGACACAGCTCAGAGTACTTCAGCTTGAGGGAAGCTCAGCTGAGAAAGCGCTGTCACCATATTGGGAAGGTTTAGCTCACTGGGTGCTCACACCCCTGGGCAGGTGGCCCTGAGTTGTATAAGAAAGCAGGTGGGGCAAGCCAATAAGGAGCATCCTCCATGGCCTCTGCACCACCTCCTGCCTCCAGGTTCCTGTCTTGAGTTCCTGCCATGACTTCTTTCAGGTGATGGAGTGTGACCTGAGAGATGTAAGTTGAAATAAACCCGTTCGTCCCCAAATCGCGTTTAGTCTTGGTTTTTATCACAGCAATAGAAACCTTAACTAAGACACACCCATAACAGAATAGCTGTAAACGTTTCTTAAAAGCAGTTCATTGACGGCTGGGTCTCGATCGGTTATGTATAAAATGCTCTGTCCGAGGCATTCTCTAAAGACAGTTTCTGTAGAAGGAGAGCAGAGGCTCCTTCTTCGAGCTTTAGAACAGGCTCTCTACTGCGTTGCTGTGCACGTGCAAGGTGTCCCACGCCCCCTTTACCACTGCCCTCACACGCACTGCTTGTCTGAGCGCCAGGCTCCAGATGTGTAGGATGCTAATGGTGGACTTTGAACCTAGCAACATCTCATCCCCATCGCTTTAAAATCCTGAGAAAGTGTGCCTTAGTTTCCTCCACCCTCAAGAGGTTTGAGTTTAGTCTGTGGGGCAGTCTAAGGGCAAGGTGGTGACACTGTCAATTATTAGGTGAGGACACAGTCTGAAGCTGTGCGTGCAAAGAAAGTGATAGTTTCTTGTAGGAAAGTTACGATTGTTAAAATCAGAAATTAGCTGTCGTTCAATATGGTGTTTGACGTAGGTTACTAATTTTTAGCGTATTTTAAGTCCTTTATTTCCCTTCAGTTTTAGCAACATCAGTTGTTCCTCGGAGGTAACAGAGCTCTCTTTTCACAGGGAAGTGTCTGTTCATGTCTGGGTTGAGCGAGGTGCAGCTGAATCACATGGATGACCACACCTTACCTGGAAAATACGGCATTGGTTTCACCAACATGGTGGAACGGACGACGCCAGGCAGCAAGGATCTGTCTAGGTAGCTATGGAACTTGAGTTTTATGATGCTACGGGCCTCACGCCTACTAAGGAATATTGTATGGAGCTGATCCAAACCAGGATTCAAAAGGGCATGTGTGCCATGTTGAGGGCTGCTCACTGCAAACACTGCTCTGTTTATGTTCCTCATGGCTTCTCAATTCAATTCCAGTAAAGAATTCCGGGAAGGAGGGCGTATCCTAGTGCAGAAACTACAGAAATATCAGCCACGAATAGCAGTGTTTAATGGAAAATGTAAGAATTACTTTTACATTTTTCATCTTTTCTCTATGCTAAGGGCAAGGGCAGTGTTAAATATATTTGTGTTTGTTTTAGGTATTTATGAGATTTTCAGTAAAGAAGTTTTTGGAGTAAAGGTTAAGAACTTGGAATTTGGGCTTCAACCGCACAAGATCCCAGACACAGAAACTGTAAGTCTCTGGCTGTCCTTCCCATCTCTCTCAGACATTGTCATCTTTGCCATAAGAGAATCCACCTGTTTTGATAACCGGCTTTAAGACTTTCCGATGCAGTTAGAGTTTTATTGAAAAAGTATTCATCAGCTAAATGTCAGCGGAACTGCCACATACTGCACAAATTCAGACACACATATGTGTATAATGTATGCATCGGTGTCCTCATTGGTAAAATTAACCACTTCATTTGTATAAATTACAAATGTAAAATTAACCCCAGCTTAATTTTAGAGCTGAACATGCTAGACAAACAGCCAGCCAGCCTGTTCCGTGCTGTCACAGTCAGAGGTGTCATGGGCGCCCAGAAGCTTTGCTTTTTTTTTTTTTTTTTTTTTTTTTTTTTCTGGGGCTGGGGACCGAACCCAGGGCCTTGCGCTTCCTAGGTGGCGGCTCTACCACTGAACAAATCCCCAACCCCCCAGAAGCTTTCTTGCCCCCCTTCCACCTCTGTGTGCATGTATGTGTGTGTGTGTGTATCTGTGTGTGTGTGTGTGTGTGTGTGTGTGTGTGTGTGTGTGTGTGTGGGAATGACCCTAGGGTTCCGTCACATGTGAGGCAGGTGGAAGGGCGTTAAGCTTTTGCTGGCCCAGCTGTCTTTCTTATAAACCCACGCTCTGGGCCTGGGCCTGAGAGATGGCTTTGTGCTTACAGCACTGGCTGTTCTTCCAGAGGAACTAACTTCAATTCCCAGCTCTCACAGGGCCGTTCACTCCTGTCTGTGACTCCAGTTCCAAGGGTTCTGGGACCCTCACACAGATATTCATCCACACAAAACACCAGTGCATACAAATACATAAATCTTTAAAGATGAGTTCGTCAGACGAAGGATGGCAGTACTTACCGTCGGCTGGGCTCTCCCATGTTAGCGGTTATGGAGATGGCTCGTGGGGCCAGCAGGATGGTTCAGTGGCTTAAGACAATTTCCGCCAAGCCGTACAACCGGAGTTCAATCCCCGGACCCATAGTGTGGAAGGAGAGAACTGACTCCTACAAGTTATCCTCTGACTTCCACTGGTACACATACCAATGCCCGGTCCCCAAAACTAACTAACTAACTAACTAACCAACTAACTAAAGAAGGTGCCTCACACCCGTCTTCCACGGTGTATTCTACGAGGCTATCGATGTTGCTGGTGATTGGCTGGAAGTGAAAAGAGTTTACTTTCTTTTTATTCTCTCTTATTTGTGTGTGGGAGACGGAGAGGGAGAGAGGCAGGGGTCTCACTGTGTGCAATCCACAGGGCTGTCCTCAAGCCTACAGAGATCCATCTGCCTCTGCCTCTGAGTGCTAGCATTGAAGGTGTGTGCCATCACCCCCAGCCAGTCCACTCTAGATCATTTTAACTGAAGAGTATCTTGAATGTGCTATCATAAAACATGCTAACACCCACACATTTCCATTAATCACGGGTTTCTCAGGCTGGAGAGGTGGCTCTTCCCGAGGTCCAGAGTTCAGTTTCCAGCAATCACTGGTGGCTCACAGCCATCTGTAGTGGGATCTGGTGCCCTCCTCTGGCCTGTAGGCATACATGCAGGCAAAATGATGTGTACACATATTAAATAAATAAATCTTTAAAAAAAACAGGAGTTTCTAAGAATTCTGTAATCGAAACAAAATAATTATAATATATGATGAGGAAATCTCAAAGCAAAATAATTGTAATATATGAAAGGCAAACCAACATAAAAATTGCCGTAAATATAATAGTTTATTTCCTCATTTATAAATAGAGAACAAAAAAATGGGTTCTGCTCTTTAAGGACAGTTTGTCACCAATCAACATGATAAACGCAAGTGTCTTTCCCTCCACCATTCACTTCTAGTATTTCATCCAGCCCCTAGGAACATTTCTAAATTAATTACACACACGGTTTTGTCCATAGTTTGTGATAAAAGAACTCAAAGCAAGCTACACTTGGAGATCTTCAAATGCAGCTTCTTTGGTTGATTTACGTATACGTATCAAGCTGTTAAGTCAAATGAAGTTCAGTTTTCCTCAGCACAGTAGACGAGCATCCAGGCAGATGTTAACGTCTCTGAAACTTGTTGGTCCCAGCTCTGCTACGTCATGCCGTCCTCCAGTGCCCGGTGCGCTCAGTTCCCTCGGGCGCAGGACAAAGTCCATTACTACATTAAGCTGAAGGACTTGCGAGACCAGCTGAAGGGCATCGAGCGCAGCACGGACGTTCAGGAGGTGCAGTACACGTTCGACCTGCAGCTCGCTCAAGGTTCGTTACCGTCCCTCCCTCACCAGCTTCCTCTGATAGCGGGTTTTAGTGTCTGTTCACGGGTCCTTATACCGCGGTTTTCCCAGTAGTCTGAGTCCAAGGAGCATCTCTCTGTGTAAAATGGAGTGCAATGGGTTTTTCCGGTTTTTACAACCTAATTTACTGTGTGCTACAAAGAATTTTAAGGACGATAGCAAATGGGGTTCGAGAGATGCCTCAGTGGTCGGGAGCACTTGTTGCTCTTGCAGAAGACCAGGGTTTGGGTCCCAGAACCCACTTCAGGCAGTTGACACGTACCTGTAATTCCAGTTCCAGGAGATCCATTGTCCTCTGGCTTCTTTGGGCACCCGAATGAATATAAATTCATGCAACCTCACAGACATTACAGATAAAAAATAATAATCTTTTTTTTTTTTTTTTTTTTTTTTTTTTTTGGAGCTGGGGACAGAACCCAGGGCCTTGCGCTTCCTAGGCAAGCGCTCTACCTAACTGAGCTAAATCCCCAACCCCAAAAATAACAAATCTTAAAAAGAAAAACAACCACAAATTATATGACTCAGCTGCATTTGCGTAGAAAATTTTTATACAGCATTGATTTCAATCCCCTTTTCCCCTCCCCACAGAGGACGCAAAGAGGACGGCTGTTAAGGAAGAAAAGTATGACCCAGGCTATGAGGCAGCGTATGGCGGTGCCTGTGGTGAAAACCCGTGTAATGGGGAACCTTGTGGCTTTGCTTCAAATGGGCTAAGTATGTTTCCCTCCAGACTGGTCCTTGCGGAGGGAGGACTGGGGGTGGTGGGGATGCTAGAGAGCGGGAGATTGCTCAAGATTTAGAATGCTACTGTGAAAATGTAACCAAGCGATTAAAGCTTCTCACAGATGATCTTAGTTGGCTTGGAAACCAAGCGGTTTGCCTTTCCCTCCTTGAGTGGCAAACGATGGTTTGCGGGCCCTCCATCTGAAAATCTAGTAATAACTCATCATTGGTTTTTAAAGCTCACTCAGCATTTTAGTAGTTCTTTAATGCACTTTTAAAGTCTCCTAATTAGATCAATTTAAACTGGACAATGAACTAAGTATTTTTTTTCCTTCCCAGCAGCCAACAGTGCAGAGTTGGGAGGAGAATCGGCTCCGAGCGACGTTCCAAACGGGCAGTGGATGGCACAGTCGTTTGCAGAGCAGATCCCTTCTTTCAATAGTTGTGGGACAGGAGAGCAGGAAGCAGGAAGCCGTGCTTAGCGAAGATGCCTCAGCTCGGGCTCAGCGCTGCAGTTTTAGTGCAGTTGTCAGGACACAGAGCCTCAGTTTGCTAACTGAGGGGTTTTAGTATTAATAGTACTTTACGCTAGTGGTGTAACTATATATGGTATGAATAATCTGTGTAGTTTGGAAACCAAAAGTAGGGTGTTTTGTACTTGAGTTTTGTATTTGAATTGCCCATCATTCCAGCTTTTTATATACTATATTTCATGTATGAAGAAACTGGTTTTCTTCGAGGAGTCACTTCAATCTGTGATTTTAAAAAAGCAACAGTCTGAATATTTATAGTTGACTCTTCACTGTGCATACCTATCTATGCCCTCATCCCTTTAGATGCCTAAGGAAGGCATGCTAGTAAGAGTCGACTCGGTGAGAATGCAGCTGTCAGTCTCCAGGTTTGAAGCTGACTAACCCTCCGTGGAATCAAAGCTGGGGGTGAACTCAGAACCCCCTTGCTCTCCCAGAGGTGTGTGTGGCAGATGGTTGGTAAGAGACGAACAGTGTGGCCATACTTGATGGGGTTTTTGAGCCCTGCCGTTGACCTCTGCCTCTTGTGTGTTTGCCCCCTTAGAGGCAGACACTTCTGCTGAGCTGGTAGGTTCCTGAGAACACAGTGGGACGCGTACAGCCTGCCACGCGTCTGTTTTACTGAATCCCTGTCAGCGTTCCTCACTGTTCTGATTTTAACCTTGACATGGAAAGTGAACTTTCCAGTGAGCAATGCGAGGCCGCAGGTGCTTAATAGTCCTGTTCCAACTGGTGCTATGTACGCGGGATGTCCTGATACAGGACGTTTCTTGCTAGATAAAGCTAATCATTGATGAATGATTTAAAAATTTTTGTCACTGCTATTGATTACTGTGGACTAAGTGAGCCTCATGAAAAAGTTGATTGGAATTTGTGCCTTTGTGGTTGCTAATGCATTTTCCATGGGGCTACAGACGGCCCACCAGGGCTGGTGGATATTAACAGTGGGTATTCAGAAATGCCTGATGCATCCACACCTGACCACTCGAGAGTTCTCTGACTTGATGGTACCCCTGGAGCTCGCTGGTTTTGCAATATGAAATGTCCACGAGGGTTTTGTATTTCACAGAGGCTATGTAGCCTGTTCTATATATAATGAGAGAAGCAGTTTCTTGGTAGAAATTTTTAACATGCCTTTAGCTGTGGCAATGATGGACTTTCCTTTTCCTTCTGTCTGGGTCAGGCTGTGTACAAGTCATGTGATTTGAAAGGGGCACTGCTCTGCTGTTTACATGGGCATTTCATGCGGGTGCTTTGAAGTGCCTTGCATCAGGGATTAGAATCAATTGAATTATTTTTTTTCATGGGACTCTGTAAAGCATGTAGTATTGCCTTGGTATGTAACTATTGTAGCTTTACCGTGGAGAAATACCTTTAAATTATGACTGGAGAGCGGGTGCGTGGACCCTCTGAGTACTGTCCTGGTGCTTTTCCTTGAACATGGTGAGTAGTGAGTGCTGTGCACCCTGTACTGACAGGGTGGGATTTGTTTTCATTAAATAATACTGAGATTTTAAACACACGGAAGTCTGATCATTTTCACAGTGAACATTAAGAATGGCTGTACTTAACAATATACAGGCTTTTCTCAGCAAGATTTAAGGGTCTTCTTCCCCACCGTGAACCTGAGGACAGTTTACTGTGTTACATTTATCATATAGAGTAATACATGAGGGAAGTCACAAAAGCTTGAATCGTTTATTTTTACAGATACTACATTTTTTTTTAAATTATAGTCTTATAAAAGACAAAACTGGTGACCTGTTTAAAAAAAGAAAAAAACCTGCAGCCAGGCACGGTGGCCCAGGTCTTCAATTCCAGTACTCAGGATACAGTCATGCAGATCTTTGTGAGTTTGAAATCAATATAGTGGGTTCCAAGTTATAAAGGGATAGAGAGAGAAACCCTACCTTTGTGTCTTTTTGCTTTTGAGACAGGGTTTCTCTGTGTGTAGCCCTGGCTGTCCTGGAACATACTGTGGAGAGTAGGCTGTCCTCGAACTCACAGAGATCTGCCTACCTCTGTCTGCCTCTTGAGTGCTGGGATTAAAGACATGTGCTGCTGCCACCCGGCTAACTTGTTTATTAAAACATGTATGGATGTTTTGCCTGCAGTATATCTGTACATCCTGTGTGCCCAGGGCCTGCGAAGGCCACAGGAGAATGTCCAATCCCCTGGAACTGTATTTACAGAGGACTGTGAACTGCCATGTGGGTACTGGAAATCAAACCTGGGCCCTCCGGAAGAGCAGCCACACTCTTATTAACCACTCTCCAGCCGGGGAGACCCCATCTTAAACAAAGTCAAAACAAAAGAACAGCTCCAAAAATATCTAAGAAATCGAGAGATTTTGAAAGTTTTCAGAAAAAGTTTTCATTCAGGCCGAGACCTGGGATACATAGTGAGACCCTGTCTCAAAACACAGAGAAGAGTGAGTAGGGCTGCTCCTAAGTCTCATCTGAACTTCAGGAGGTTAAGTCTGTGTGTGAGGGCCATGGTTCTAATTGTACACAGTAGTTTTGTTTCTTACACTGTAGGTCACGTATATCAGAAGTGTTCCCGTAAAGAACGGTGTTGCAGGGTACAAAGGCCGTTCCATTTGTATCCAGGGAGTATTCTAGCTGTTGAGAGTCTCTCATCTATTGTGATTCAGTCTAAAGATCCCTGCAGGATCAGGAACAAACCAGCTCTCCCATAAGTCATTGTGGACGCTCGGAAAGTCCCAGGGTTTGTGTCTTCCGTTCCAGTGGAGCAGTTTAGCCTCCTGCAGAAAGCGCTCCGAATATCTCGCATCCGGGTTCCAGCCTTCAGCACGTGCAGAGGGAAGGAAATAACAGGCTCATTAGTGAACACGACTTTATATGAAACCTTGCCTACAAGCTATGGTAGAAGTTTCCGATTAGCAGGAGTCACACCTCAGGTAAGTCACCTTGGTGTAACACCAGTCTGCAGAGTGATAAACGAACATAAGCCAAAGGCTCTAATAGTGAAGAGACCTTAATACTGCCATTCCTTGGAGTGTTCTACAGTACTTTAGAAGGACATTCAAAAAGTATATATATACACCATATCCCCCTGTTTTATTTTTCCTCAACTGAAACTTCACTGAGTAAAGAAAAAATGGTGGTCAGGCAGGATCATGTCCTTGTGCTACATGTCAGTGACAATAGAACCTGGCTTCTGTCACTTGTTAGCAGCTGCCGTAGAGAAGCTAGTCAGTCGCCTTAGCCTGTGGTAACAGGTACCAGCCAGTCTCCACAAAGGGAGCCCATATCTGAGAGGAGGCACTGTGCCATGAGAAGCCATCAGAGAGCCGTCTTCACCTCGGCTCCAGGACGGTGTGGGACGACTTCATTGTATGGATAATAAAAAGCCTTCTGTTCTCACCCAAATTTAGTGCTCCTAAGCGCTCTTGTGCTTTCCACACACAAAGCGATTTAAAACCAGGTCACGGTTCAAACTGCCGCTCCACAGACTGACTTCACATTTCTTGCCTGATTCCAAACCTCCCAGAGGAAAATGGATTCTTTTCCTCAGAAAGGTGGCGATGCCCTTGCACAGCGGTATCACAGGGCATGAACCCGAGTCTGCTCCAGGGCCTGTCCTTTTCCTTCTTCCCGTCTTGCACGTGTCTACTGTCTACAGGGGCATTACGGAAAGCCAAGTGGACATCAGGTTTCCTCATCAGTTTCCTTCCAGTATTGAAGCCATGGTCTCTCACTTACACCCAGAGCTTGCTGATGTGGCTGGTCTAGCTAGCTGGCTTGCCCACAGAACCTCCTGTCTCTGCTACCTGAGTGCCGGGATTGCTGGGGACCGCCATGCTGTTGCCTTTTGCAAGGATCCTGGGGATCCAAATGGTAGCCATGCTTGCTTGGTAAGTGAACAAGTGAGCCACGTCCCCGGCCCAGCTTCATGCGACGTGTTCCCGACCTCAACTTTGATGGGCTTTTACGTCTATGGAGACGGTGAGTCCTGACCCAATAGCATTGAAGTGCAGACTGCCTAAGGTCATACGCCATCACACATCAGTAGGCTCTCTGCACGGGTCCATTACAAAGTGGAACGTCCATGCTAAGCACCACTCCATCAGCTTTTCTTTAAATTGTTTGTAAATTTATTTTTATCTCAGGTGCATTGTGTGAGAGGGTCAGATCCCCGGGAACTGACAGAGACAGTTGGGAGCTGCCATGTGGGTACTGGGAATTGAACCCGGGTCTTCTCAAAGAACAGCCCACGCTCCTAACTGTGGATCTGTCTTTCCAGCCCTAGTCGGAAGCCTTTTCTTGAATCCTAGAATGCACCCCTCTGGCAACTGAAGATGATACCATCTGCATTTGCAGATCCTCAGCCTGAGGGTTAAGGAGGAGAGGTGGCCGAGGTCACCCCTGAGGCTTGAAGCCCTGGGCTCTAGGTGCTAGTGTGGTGGTGCACACTGGGTAAAAAGTTCACTCCCCCTGCTTCCTGGAAGGACTTACCGAGGTGCCTTATGTGCCACAGCGGGTTGATGGTGGAATACTTTCCGTGAAACACAATCAGCATGGGGGAGGTCGCCACGCCTCCGCCCAAGGAGCTGCTGTAGAGGTTTTCCCTAAGAAATGGGATAAAAAAACAACATTTAGTCTGGAGCCTCACAAACACGAAGTAGACAGATGCTAATGTGGTCGGTCCTTCAGAAGAAAAGTTACAAGGTTTTTCTACTTCCCCCCGACTTTTATAATTGGGTTTTTTTTTCATTGTTAGAAACAGGGTCTTGCATAGATCAGAACGGTCTTGAAGTCCCAGTACAGTCGAGGAAAACCTTGGGCCAAGCCTAGGGTCCTCACTGCCACGTGCTGGGACGGTAGGCATGCACCATCACACGTATCTCTCATGGACACGGAGAAACACAGTACGTGGTCCAGAGCCACTGTCTCCCAAGTATGTCACCTGTACGCCACCTAGATAGATTCACAAGGTCAATACTTGTGCATATCCTGCCGCTAACTCTCAGGGTTTTTTATGGTAGGCACGGAAGATCGAATTCTGATCCTGTATTATTTATAGTCGCATGCAAGCTCCGTGTTATAATGGTGCTAAGATACATGGATGAAGGGGCTGCAGGGATGGTTAAGAGCACTGGCGCTCCTACAGGGGACCCCAGCATCCAGACGCTGACTCAACTATTTATGACTCCAGGTTCCTAGGGATCCACACCCTTTTCTGGCCTCCGAGGGTACCAGGCAGAGGCAAGCATGTGGTGCACAGGCACACATGGAGGAAGCAGAACACCGTACGCATAGAATTCACTTTTTTAAACGGGAGAAATATAATGAACAATTTTTAAAATTATAAGATATGTTTAAACTTAATATAAATATTTTAGATACTATAAATATTATAAATATAAAAATAATAAAGACTAATAGGAAAGACAGTGATGTGGTAATGGTTGTGTTAGTAATTTTTTTTTTTTGCTCTACTTTTAAAATCTGATCATTAAAACTCCGAAATTTTAAACTGGAAGTCACTTTTAATGCAAGTGCTGGGGAGAAAACTCAGTCAGTAAAGTGCTTGCCTCTAGCCCGAGAACCGTGTGGAAACCCCCTGCTTGGAAGCCCTGACCTAGAAAGGTGAAGGCAGGAGGATGGCCAGCTACCTAGCCTAATTGCTGAGCTCCCAGTCAGCAAGACATCCTGTCTCAAAAGGAGCTGAGCTGCACTGCAAAAAATGAAGCCTGAAGTTATCCACACACATACCTGTGCACACACCCATACACACATGTGCAAACACACACACACACACACACACACAGAATCACGTTAAAGTATTTTTTTTTAAATGCCGGTTCTGTGAAATTAGCCTTAAAAGTAGGTCTGTGGCCAGGTGTGGAGGTACACATCTCGGATCCCAGCACATCAGAAGCAAAAGCCAGCCTGGTTTCCTAGTGAGTTCCAGGCCCGCAGGTTAGGGCTACATAGTGAGACCCTGTCCTCACAGAAACAGCCGTCCTGTAAAAGAAAGTCTACTAAGATAAATGAGTGTTTTTCAGTGGAAAAGACTCAGGTCACGTTATTAAGCAACTCATCAGGAAGAAGAAAGGGACGGATTCCTTGTCTCGATTTCTCAGATTTCTGTCATCTGGGGGAAGGATGCCCCCCCCCGCCCCTATGCTCCTTTTCTTGGTTGACAGGTTCTGTGATAATCTGACCTTAGATGTCTCATTTTGTTTTAATTCCTGAGCTATGCAAAAGATCACTCAAGCCATTTGTTCCCGGCTGGGAGCAATGGTGGCAGAGAAGCCCTCACGTACTCCACGTTCTTTTGCATCCATTTTTCCAGCTGTTTGGTAATGCGCTGGTGTTTCCATTCGGTCATGTTGGCGACAATGACACCAGGGTTGAACGAGCAGGTGCTGGGGCTGATGCCAAGCTCCTTTATGCTCTTCTTCCGGTAGTCGAGATAGCCCATGTATGTGTTCTGCAAGAGAGCAGGGTGGAGTCTTCTGTTTAGGGAAAATGGTTTACGTTCTTGAAGCTGTTGTGCACTATTCCTTCCGCCCCACTGACAGCTTTCTGCTTTCCTCTGGTGGGTTTTGTTGTGTGAACAGGGTCTCACTTTGTAGCTCTGGTCATCCTGAAACTCACTGTGTAGACCAGGCTGGCCTCCAATTTATAGAGATCTGCCACTGCCTTTCTAGTGCCAGGATTAAAGGCCCAGCATTTGTTTAAAAGTGTGTGTGCACGTGTCTGTCTCTGTGTGTCCGTGTGGGTCTCTGTGTATGCACACACACGTATGCATACCACAATGCATGTGTAGAGGTCAAAGGACAACTTAGAAAGCTGGTGTACCTTGGGTTCAGGTCAGGCTTCCAGAACAAATGCCTTTACCCACTGGGCTATCTCACTCTCCATTGCTGGCTTTACCTCCTTCCCAGCCTCTGCTCACAGTCCCACCACCTGCTTGTCTGACTCTGACGACAGCCTGTTGCCTCAGGGCTCTAAATCCCACCTGTCTGCCGGCTCTGACCTCTCTGGCCTTCCGACTGCCCCCGGCCTAGTTGGTGTTGCCTTCTTGATGCTTACGCAGTTCCAACAGGCAGAGCGTGTGGAGTCCTGTCTTAAAGCTGGCTCCCTGCCATTCCTGCCTCAGGAGAGAGTATCTGTATCCTTGTTATTTAAGCGATCATTGGGCCATCCTTAGCTCCTTCCTCCTCATCCAAATCTGTGGATAAATCCAGTTTGTCCCAGCTTTGAAATACAGCACCCAGTGTGGTCTTCCTGTTCCTGCCCTTTAAAACAATTTCATTTTTTTTTACAGTTTCATTTTTTATCTTACATGCATGACTGTCTTGTCTGCATGTGTATGTATGTATGTATGTATGTATGTATGTATGTATATACCATGTGTATGCCTGGTGCTCAAGGAGGCCAGAAGAGGGCATTGGGCCCCCTGGAACCGGAGTTACATAAAGACGTGAGTCTCTATGTCCTGGGAACCAAACCACTCCAGTCTGTAGTAATGCTATGCCGCAGCTATTCATTTTAGAGCATTCTCTATCCACTGGACACTTCGCAGCATCCCATTGCACCTCACGGACACAAGAGGGTAGACAGCATCTGTGCCAGGCTCCAGATTAGAAAAATGAGACTCCCCGGGGTTACAGAAATTGGCCTGAGTGGGTGGGAAAAGTGGAACCCCCATTCCATCGCCATCTCCTGGTAGTTAGTTCCCATTGGCTGTGGGTGGGTGCATTGTGATAACTTGGACAGTCAGGGACAGACAAGAAGGATAAGGTCGGATTCTACCTGCCTACCTGTAGCCCCACAAGGCGGTGGATGTCTTGAGCAGAGGGCAAATCACAGTCATCTGAGAAGGCCGCTGCATGGCCCAGAGCCAAGGTGGTGTCGTACAGTTCCTGGATGTCGCCTGCGTTTGGAAGGGTCAGCAAATAGAACACAAGAATCTCAGGGCTAGACAGAACCTCAGCTTAGCTCCTAACGTCAGTAGGGCAAAGGGTACACGGTTCCTATTTTCCCACGGTGCTGCAGTGTAAGAACGCTTCATACCCAGGGGCTGTGGTGGCACATGGCTTTAATCCCAGCACTCGGGAGGCAGATAAATCTGTGAGTTCGAGGCCAGCCTGGTCTGCAGAGAGAGTTCCAGTCAGGGCTACACAGAGAAACGTTGCCTCAAAACAAAAACCCAAAAAGCAGCTCATGCCTATCGAGGGAGCCACCTGACACTTTCAGATGGGTGTGATCAGGTGTGCTGCTGTGTAGTTTCTGAATGCTTATGTTATTTGCATGTGGGACAGAACACGACATGTGTCCACATGCACACCCAAGTGCTCTCAGCACACCTTACCTCAGCATGTGTTAGGAATGCAGAGATGCCACGAAGGAAATTACTGCAGACTTGGCAATCAGAGAGGGGCCCTCAGAAGCCACTAGATCATCCGGAGAAGTATCAAACCTTGCTTTCAAAGTGTGCCCAGTTTCTGTTTTGTTTGTTTGTTTTGTTTGGGTCTTTGGTGTTGAGACAAGGTTTCTCTATGTAGCCCTACTTGTCCTGGAACTCCCTCTGTAGACCAGGCTGGCCTCGAACTCAGAGATCCACCTGCCTCCACTTCCCGAGTGCTGGGATTAAAGGGGTGCGCCACCACTGCCCGGCCTCAAAATTCGCTTAGTTTTACAATGCTGTATTCACTTTATAAGGCGTTTGAAGTCACTAGGCAGCTAGCTACGTGGGAAACAAAGAGAAAGGACAAGTCGTTCTATTTGGCAGCGGAGCCCTTCCAGGGTTCTCGGCAGTCAGCGAGCATACCTTGTACGATGACATCATCGTCCAAATAGATGACTTTCTCATGCTGATGGACAAGCAGAGGGAGATAAAACCGAACAAAGTTCAGCTGTGAAGACAGAGAAACAGTGGTAGGAAAAGGCACGTGGCTGGAGGTCGTATGGCACTTGCAAGTTAGCTTTGACCGTGCCTGTGTAGCCCCATGGGTGGGATGAAATGAATCAGGCTTCTTACCACCTGATCCTCTGGGCTCTGGGGATGAGACCAGGCTGGCCCAGGGAAGCTCTCCTTCACCCAGAACCCGGCTCACTGAAGCAGAGCCCACTTCCCATTCAGGGATGGCTTCAGTGAGAGCCCCCAAAACTCCCTAGTCAGTCTTTTAGGGTACAGACTTCCTGTTTTCTCTACCTTCCACTCAAGTGATTAGCCTTAATATTCACACACACACACACACACACACACACACACACTCCAGCAACAAGCCCAGTCTTAACTTCTTGCTCCAGAAAACAGTCCGAGAGAAACACAAGTTTGTAGGGTTTCATTAATGACGTTCAGTTACCATAAGCAACTGACAGTCAGTGTCTGGGATTAGGGAAGGGTAGTGTCCCAGAGAGAGGCTTTAGAAGCTAACTAGAAAGGAAAGACTTACATAAACTGCATATAGCAGGTGGCCAGTCTCTACAAAACTGCCATCAGGAACTAACTGCTCTTGAACTGGAAAGATGATTCAGCAGGTCAACACGAGGACCTGAGTTCGAATCCCCAGAACCCACACGAAAAGATGAGTGGAGCACACTTGTCCAAAACCCCAGTACTGGGGAAGACGAGTTGGAGCTGGAAGGAGGGGTGAGGAAGACGCTGAAGAAAGGCTTGCTTGGGCTCACTGACACGTAAGCATGTAGCATACACACACACACACACACACACACACACACACACATACATATACACACACACATACACACATACACACACATACATATACACACACACACACAGACACACATACACACACACACACACACACATACACACACACACACACACACACACACATACACACATACACACACACACACACACACACACACACACACACACACACACACACAACTGTTCCTCATAAAGGAGATGGACTCTGTGTGGGCCCTCTTGCAAGAAAAATGACCCTCAGCCCTAGGAAAAGGACTGGTTTCTCCTAAAATATGTTGTGATTTTTGCGATTTTGCTGACCTCACTACCCTGCCCACCTCCAACCCCCACCGTAGCCCTCCACCCACACACATACGTTGTCTCCCTTTTTATGCCTCATTTCTTTCCAGTTAGCGTCATTATGCTTATGTAAACCATGTTAGATCCTTCCTGGAGCAGGTGGCTGCTAAGTTAAAAATAAGCAGAGCTCCGTAGAGATCCAGCACACATGGGACTGAAATATCCTACGTGCGCATCAGATGGCTGGGGCGCTACAGACAGTGTGGATGCAGGACTGTCCCCGTGTCCCTACTATGCGCATGGCTTGCATACTCACGGGCTGGAGCAGTTCAGGCCTTGATGAGTCTGGTCTAATCTTCCCCTTGAGGACTATAGGATTGAACTCCACAATCTTGAAGTTTATTTCTTTCAGTTTAGAATGTTCGATCCATTGTCTAAAGAGAGAAAACAGAAAACCTGAAGTACACAGTTCGAATCTTTCCTCGATTGAATCTGCGTATGTTCTCGGGGATCATCTGCTCTGGCTTTAGAAGGTTACACTTAAGCGCATGTGGGTATCATTTTTATGCTAAAACTCCTTCTGATTGCTTCACCCTCTGGCCTCACTTCCAGCATCCCCTACCCCCTCCCAATCTCATGACTCATCTGCAAAGGAAATGAACAGGGTAGTAATAACCGAGTATAGCCCCACATCCAAAATCCCTCTCAGGACACTAGAGCAACAAGATGGGGTCCTTCCTCGTCAAGCAGTATCTGCAGTTGCCAGACCAACTGTCGCATGCTACTGCTGAGATGCTGTGACGGGTTAGTGTTAGAGTCTCTGACAGTCGCCCTGTTCCCTCCCCCTCTGTCTCTCACTCCCCTCCACCCCCCCCCTTCAGCGCTCAGTCTCACAGGATGTCTATCTTTCTTCTGATTCATTATGACACTCCTTGTAGAGAAACAAAGTTGGCAACCACCCAGGCCACAGATGGCAACATTCGCAGTTGGCTGCAGATTGGCAGGAAAGGGCTAGGGGTAGGTAGGTCAGTGGCAGAGCTCTTGCCACTGGTGGTGGGAATGTGGTGGTTGCCACAGAAGTATGTTTGCATGCGGCGATCTACAGACACGAACGGTGGGTTCAAGCCTTCTGGTTTTATGTTCTGCCTCAGTGAGAACAGGTTTCAGAATATTAAACCTTGGGGGAAGACAGATCAACTAGAGACGGCCCACTGTGTTGACTGTATCGCTATGCATTGTGTGATCTATGCTCTTTTGGCTAGTTGGTTAGTTAGCTTGTTAGTTAGTTGGCTGGTTGGTTAGTTGGTTGGCTAGTTAATTGGTTGATTAGTTGGTTGGTTAGTTAATTGGTTGGTTGGTTAGTTGGTTGGTTGGTTAGTTAATTGGTTGGTTGGTTAGTTGGTTGGTTAGTTAATTGGTTGGTTGGTTAGTTGGTTGGTTAGTTAATTGGTTGGTTGGTTGATTGGTTAGTTGGTTGGTTAGTTAACTGGTTGGTTGGTTATTTGACTAGTTTGTTTATTTGGGATAAGGTCTCACATGCAGCCTAGTCTGGTCTCTGATTTGCAACCCTTCAGGGGCAGGCTCTTGGTGGTGCTGTTTTACAGAGCTGTGAATGGAGTCCTGGGCCTTAGTGTCTGTTCATGTTTTCTATTCATTTTCCCACTAGGCTTACATTTTAAAACATGTTTGCAACAGTTCTTCATTACACGCCATCCTTCTTATTAATTAATTATTGATAGATTATTATTAATCCATTTTAGAACTAATCCCATCTGCTGTTCTTCATTATCCGGAAGGTCTCGTGTTACACACACGAGTCTGTCAGTTCTTTTTGTTTCCTAATTCCTGGGCTCAGGGAGGCCCCGTCCAGCCCAAGATCATACAGTTCTCCTGCGTTTCAAAAACACATTTCAGTTTTGATGTTTCTGTTGTTTTCTTCTCACTCTAACCCCAATCCATTTTTTATTACGGCATGTTATAGGAAAAACAAGCCCAAAATCATAATACAATCTATAAACTTTTATTACTGTAAGTTTGTAGTTCAAACATCACAGGTACTGTATGGCTCAGTGGTGGAGCGTGTGAAACATAGATTAAGTCTCTAGCATTGTTCCCGAAAAATACACTGAGTGAGGATGCTTAAGGAATAATAATCCATTAAGAAAATAGAGGGGAGAGGGTATGCTAGAGAGATAGCCGACTGCTCTTCCAGAGGTCCTGAGTTCAATTCCCAGCAACCACATGGTGGCTCACAACCATCCGTAATGGGATCAGATGCCCTCTTCTGATGAGTCTAAAGACAGTGACAGTGTACTCACATACATAAAATAATTTTTTTAAAAATGAAAGAAAATAGAGGAAGAAGAGGAGTAGAAGGAGGAGGAGGAACAAGAAGAACAAGAAGAATAACAACAAGAAAGGAGAGAAGGAAGAAAAGAGAATAAGGAGGAAGAGGAGGAGAAAGAAAGAAAGAAGAGATGGCTATCTAAAGAAAAAAAGGTTAGAAGACAATAGAACATTCAGAAAACGCATTGTACAAACTACCGTATTCGAGACAGAGTGTTCCGTAGTCCAACTACATAGAACACAATGTTGGCGTCAGTGTTGCTGTAGATGCTATTAATGGCCGCCATGGCTGCACCCATTCTCCCCGCAGCCGCACAGATCACCACTGGAATCTCCTCTTCCACGTCCTCGGGTGACTCAGAATCATCATCTGGAAAAACCAAAATCAATGACTCAGGGCACAGGAACGTCACGGGAGAGCAGTCTCTAACTCCTAGTCCACAGTGCAGGGGAAGACTGGTCCCTCACACCAGTCTCTCCTCCGTCTCTTGGAGATGGGTGTGAAAATTCCAGCTGGCCTATGGCCAGCCACTAAGACGATTTTTTCCCAGATTCCCCTGCTTCAAAAATCATGATCGAGTTGGACAAATGGAAGGTTGTTTTAAGCAACGTGTGCATCTACAGAATCTGCAAGCCAGACTAATGCTAAATGCCTTCCTCTTCATCTTCCTCCCTCCGCTGGAATGCTGACATGATGCTAAGAGGCAGAGAGCCTTTTTAGATTGATGCTACCTAGGGCGTCAGAACCGGAGCACGTGCGGGACTTTGATCTGAAAGACTGTGGAATCCATATGTCAGATTTTCATGTGAAGACAGGGTGAATGTCTGCGTCCCTATTATTTCGGGACTCTTTTTTTTTTTTCTTCTTCTTTTTTTTCGGAGCTGGGGACCGAACCCAGGGCCTTGTGCTTGCTAGGCAAGCGCTCTACCACTGAGCTAAGTCCCCATCGGGACTCTTTCAGAAGCCAATCCACAGCATCACATACACAGAGGGGAAACACACAAGGGCCCAGCAGCCCTTAACTTCCCGGAGTCAGAACTTGTCTGCTCTACTGCCATGGTTTTACTTTTTCTTTCTTTCTTTCTTTCTTTTTTTTTTTTTTTTAAGATTTATTTATTTATTATATATAAGTACACTGTAGCTGTCTTCAGATACACCAGAAGAGGGCATCGGATCTCTTTACAGATGGTTGTGAGCCACCATGTGGTTGCTGGGAATTGAACTCATGACCTCTGGAAGAGCAATCTTAATCGCTGAGCCATCTCTCCAGCCCTGCCAGGGTTTTTCTGTTGCTCTCTATTCCTTAGTCAAGTTTCCCAATGTTAACAGCAAGAGAAAGGCCTAACGAAAGGGTGTGATTGGTGCTTACAATGAATAGTTAACCATCCTTTAGCATTGGGACAGACAAAACCACCATCGACACCACACTATATTTCGGGGTCAGAACGAAATCTGCATTGTGAAGAATAGTAACCGGGCTACGTATACCTGAGTTTTATTGACCGCTCTTTGCAGACAGTTCTGTAAACCTCTCTCACCTAACTCCAAGGTAGGTCTAGCTGATATTTAATTCAATAAACATTTACTGAAACACATTACTAGGTGTATTTTGCAAATGGCCTCTCTGTTTCTTTTTTTTCTTTCTTTTTTTTTTTTTTCTTTTCTTTTTTTCGGAGCTGGGGACTGAACCCAGGGCCTTGCGCTTGCTAGGCAATTGCTCTACCACTGAGCTAAATCCCCAACCCCTCTCTGTTTCTTTTTATACGTTTTTTTCCCCACTCACTTCCGTTTCTCCTACTAGAAAATTTTTTTTCATGAGCTAGTTCCCTACTTGAGAGAATCTCATGATGTACCTTGAAGGGGAATTATATAAAATTCTTAGCTGGATGTGTTGGTGCATGTGGAGGCAGAAGTAGGTAGACCTCTGGAGTTTGAGGCCAGCTTGGGCTGTGTAAATGAGTTCCAAGCCAGCCAGGGCTGCATATCGAGGCCCTGCAGAATAAACAAACAACAAACAAACAAACAAATAAATGCTTTCTGGTCTTTGATCCCAATGCGACACATACATAGCCACAAGTTTATCTGTGTCTATGTATGAAAATATAAGTGATTTTCATTTGTTTTTCTAAATTTTTTTCAGATTTACTAAGTAACCATGAATTATATTTTTATAAAGAAACTAATGTTTTGGGTCTAGCATCTCATGTAGCCCAGGCCAGCCTTGAGTCTCTGATGGTCTTGTCCTCACTTTCCAAGTCCGTTGGCTCACTGCCTGCAGTTTTAAAAAGCAAAACAAAACCAGACTTGTTTACGGATTGTTTCTTTAGGGGCAAGCTGTCGCCACGCAGCCACGTGAGGAGATCTAACTGACACGCAGGCTTGGCTGTGCCGAATCACCACCGGCAGTTCTTCGCCAACACCAAACTCCTCGTGATTTCCACGACACCAGGCGGCGGCGCATGCTCTCTTATCTGTCTTTAACACACGCTGCTCCTGTTGTCTGGAATCACTCTCTGCTCTTCGCGGTTAACTCTCACCTATCCATACTGATATCCACGGTGCAGGAAGTCTGCGACCACTTCCAACATGTACAGGGTCCTGGGTGCCTGCCGTGGCTGGATTCCTCAGCCACACTGTTCATTTGTCCTTTGCTATAGATGGGAGTGCCGCGAGGGCAAAACCCGGCAGCGGGCAGCAGCAGCAGCAGCAGCAGCAGCAGCAGCAGCAGCAGCAGCAGCAGCAGCAGCAGCAGCAGCAGCAGCAGCAGCAGCAGCAGCAGCAGCAGCAGCAGCAGCAGCAGCAGCAGCAGCAGCGTACTGTCTCTGTCGTCTGCTTCTGTCTTAAGAACCGGCACGGGGGAGGGGGGGGTTGGGGAGGGTTGGGGATTTAGCTCAGTGGTAGAGCGCTTGCCTAGCAAGCGCAAGGCCCTGGGTTCGGTCCCCAGCTCCGAAAAAAAGAAAAAAACAAACTGGCACGGGAATAGATGCCCTCGTCATCTATAGGGATCTATTTCTGCAATTGTAGAGCCTATTTTTGTGCCTGGTTCTCGTGAGCTTGTCACTCCTCCGAGCCTGGCTCCCTAGAAGCCCCGTGGTGAAAATCCGCTGTGAAGAACTGAGCTGAGCCACAGAGTGGTCCTAGAGCCCAGAGTCCTCCCGGTTGTTTGTAGGGACCCGGAAATAGAAGAGTGAAAAGGCATGGGGTAAAGCCTGGAGCAGAAATCCATCACTCTTGACTCCTGAGTGCCAGGATTAAAAGTACACACCTCGGGGTTGGGGATTTAGCTCAGTGGTAGAGCGCTTGCCTAGGAAGCGCAAGACCCTGGGTTCGGTCCCCAGCTCTGAAAAAAAAGAACCAAAAAAAAAAAAAAAAAAAAAAAGTACACACCTCTATTTCTGGCTAGAATGAATGATGCTTAAAAAATAAAAATGAATATAGATTTCAGGGAAAACGTCCAGCCAAAACAGGAAAGGATCCGGTAAGCTTAACTGGTTTTGAAGTTTTTTGTCCAGCCAAAACAGGAAAGGATCCGGTAAGCTTAACTGGTTTTGAAGTTTTTTTTTTTTTTTTTTTTTTCGGAGCTGGGGACCAACCCAGGGCCTTGCGCTTGCTAGGCAAGCGCTCTACCACTGAGCTAAATCCCCAACCCCGCTTAACTGGTTTTGTAGAGCTGCCCACTCCCACTCCGACGGCGCTGTGCTCTTAAGCATACCTTTGTCCTGAGTTCTAAGGGACACACGCTTATTGGATTTGTGTGTGTGACCATGGGACTTTATGTATTCCTAAATGCATGCACAGGCCAAAGCAGGACGTCCAGTGTCTTCCTCTACAGCTCTCCAAGTTACTGCTTTGAAGCAGGGTCTCTCACTGAACTGAATGCTCGCCATTTTGGCTAAGCTGGTTGGGCAGAGAGCTCTTGAGAACCACCTGTCTCTGCCCAGAGCCACGCCTGGCTTTTTAGATGGGAATTCCAACTTAGCTTCTCACGCTTGCGGAGTGTCGTGGCTTGAAGGAGGATGGCCCCACATGCTCCTATATTTGAACGTTTGGTTTCCACTTGGCAGACTGTTTAGGAAGGATTAGACGGTGCAGCCTTGTTGGAGGGGGTGTGTCACCGGGGTTAGGTTTTGAGGATTCAAAAGCCCAAGGGCACCAGGGCTCCACCAGGCACAGTCTCTCTCTGCCTCCACTCGGTGAATAAAATGTAAGCACTCCGCTCCAGCTTGTGCCAAGCTGCCTGCTGCCCACCATGATGATCATGGGCCAACCCTCTGAAACGGTAAACAGATCCTCAATTAAATGATTCTTCTTAGAGGTTGCTTTGGTCGTGGTGTCTCTTTACAGCAATAGAACAGAGACTAAGACCCATCGAGCCGTCTCTCTAGCCCCCCAGATATAGATGATTTTAAAACCAAAAGTTGGGTTGGGGATTTAGCTCAGTGGTAGAGCGCTTGCCTAGCCAAGCGCAAGGCCCTGGGTTCGGTCCCCAGCTCCGGGGGAAAAAAGAAAAGAAAAGAAAAAAAAAAAAAAAAACCCCAAAGTCAATCATACTTTTCAGCAACTTTGTTTCTCCTAGCACGCATAGGAATCTCTCCTTCTCGACACTGTATTCTTTTTTAACGGTTCTTCAACATTACAACTGCTTTTTTATTTGAACACTGGGTGGGACAACAACGTGGGATTTGGATCCATTCACACCATCCGGTTGCTTTGTTGTTACACACAGCTGATTGATCAGGCGGGACACGCATCCCCTACAGTTGTTTTAACAGCTGTTGTGAGGTCTGCCCACTGGGATGGGCTAAATGAGTGCGTTGGCTCACGAACTCACTGAAGTAAAACCCAGGGCTTCCTCCTACCCATCTGTGGGGACTTGACTAGGAATGACCTCCACAGGCTGATATACTTGAGTGCTTAGTCGCAGGGAGTGGCACTACTTGAGAAGAATTAGGGGGTGTGGCCTTGTTGGAGGAAGTGTGTCACTGGGAGTGGGCTTTGAGGTTTTAAAGCCTCAGCCCCGCCCAGGGTCTCTCTCTTCCTGCGGTCTGCGGATTTGGGTGTAGAACTCTCAGCCACTTCTCCAGCACCATACCTTCCTGTGTACCCCTATGCTTTCCACCATGATGTTAGTCAACCAAACCTTGGGGACTGCTAGCAAGCCCCAGTTAAATAGTCTCCCTTTTACAGAGGCCGCTGTGGTCATGGTGTCTCTTCACAGCAACTGACACCATCTTCTCTATTTCTCTTCCTTCCCTTCCTTTAACCTCTCAAAAGTTTGAGATGATAAACTAATTTGTGCTCCACTCCAAATTTCATGTTCAAGTCCTGAGCCCCAGTGACTCTAAAAGTGGCTGTATTTGAAGATGAGACTTCTAAAGGGGGAATTTTTTTTTAAAGGCTGTAGGTAGGGCCCTAAGCCCAAAGGATTAATGCCATAATAAAGGGGCGGGGGGAGAGACACCAGGGACATGTACAGAGCCACATGAATACACTAGGAGTGCCACCTGTTAGCCAAAGAGAGAGAGAGAGGTCAGAGGAGAAACCAACTAACTTGGCCTTGGCCTTGACTTTACAGCTTCCGGAACTGTGAGAGAATGAATTCCTAGCCCTAGCAAGGCAAAGCATACTTCTTGCTCCTTACACAGGTGAAGTACAATGTGTTTTATCAAATGAGTTAAGCTGTACACAAGTACCACTATCCAATTATAGAAGACTTCTGTCTCCACGAAAGTCCCCTTGAGCTTTTTATAGTCAGTCCACTTGCTTCCTGCTCCACATGGCCACTCACCTCCAAACCAGCCTTCTAGCTGCCTTTGCTGGAAGTTTATTTATTTTTTTAAATTTAGGTTTCTTTATGAGTATGAGTGGTGTGTGTGTGTGTGTGTGTGTGTGTGTGTGTGTGTGTGTGTGTGTGTGTGTGTGTGTGCCCATACATCCTGGGTGTGCCTGGTTCCATGGAGTTCAAAAGAAAGTGTGTTAGACCAGGTGGTGGTGGCACAGGTAGGGTCTGAGTCCAGCCTGGTCTACAAAATGAATCCAGGACAGCCAGGGCTATTACACAGAGAAGCCCTGTCTCGAAAAAACAAAAAGGAGGAGGAGAGGGAGAAAAAAAGGAAGAAGGGGAGGGGGAGGAGGGAGGAAAGGAAACAGGAAGAAGGAGGAGGGGGAGAGGAGGAGGAGGAGAAGAGGTAGAGGAAGAGGAAGAAGAAGAGGGGGAGAGGAGGAAGGAGGAACAAGAGGAGGAGGAAGGAGGAGGGAGGAGGAGGAAGAAGGAGGAGGAGGAGGGGAAGAGGAAGAAGAAGAGGAAGAGAAGGAAGAGGGGAAGAGGGGGGAGGGGAGGAGGGAAGAGGAGGAGGAAGGGAAGAAAGAAGAGGAAGAAGAGAAGAAGAGGGGAGGAGGGGAGAAGGAGAAAAGAAGAGTTGAAGTCCTTGGAACTGGAGTTGCAGACGGTCATTAGCCATCATGTAGGTGCTGGGAATCAAACCCAGATCCTCTGCAAGAGCAACAAGTGCTCTAAACTGCTGAGCCATCTCTCCAGCCCCCCTCATCTAGTTTATTTTTGAAGATCTGTTTTGTTTTTAAATGTGTGCACATCAGTGTGGGGACCTGTAGAGAGCGAAGAGGATACTGGATCCCCTGGGGCTGGAGTCACAGGCCGATGTGAATGGATGCCAGGAACTGAACTCGGGTTCTCTGGAAGAACAGCAAGCACTTGTGACCCCTGAGCCCGCTCTCCAGCCGAGAGAAAGTGGTTATAAGCAAAATCATGCACTCTGTGGTCTTGGTCTGGCTCCTTTGAAGTGATGCAATGTTTCTGAGGTCACCCGTGTTTTAGTTTTATTAGAAATGTGTTGCTCTTTCACTAATGAGCAATACCGCATGGGGTGGGCATACGTTCCTTTCGTCACTGGCGGACTTGTGCGTTATCTCTAGTCTGGACTACTGTGTCTGACACCCTGGAAAAGCAACTACATGTATGTTATGGTGTGAAAACCACTTTCTTTTCAGATATCAGACACTTTTTTAAAAAGATTCATTTACTTTATGTATGTGAGCACACTATCTTCAGACAAGAACACACCAGAAGAGGGCATTGGATCCCACTACAGATGGTTGTGTGCTCAGGACCTCTGGAAGAGCAGTCAATGCTCTTAACCACTGAGCCATCTCTCCAGCCCACTCCAGACACTCTTGATCACAACATACACATTTTCAATTACTTTAAATGGTGTACATGTAATTTAACACGTAACTAGATACAAATACTGCCTTTGTAGGAACAGAGACAGTTTTGCCTCACTAGTGTTTCTAAGTATTCTACATATTTGGCTTTAATTATTTGTTTTTATTTTATGTGCATTGGTGTTTTGCCCACATGTATGTTTGTGTGAAGATGTTGGATTCCCTGAAACTGAATTTACAGGCAGTTGTGAGCTGCCTTTTGGGTGCTGGGAATTGAACCCAGGTCCTTCGGAAGAGTAGCTAGTGCTCTTAACCACTGAGCCATGCGTCTAGCCTGGTATTTGGCTTTAAAAACAGAAATGTGAACCAGACTTTTGTGCACAAACTTGTAAGCCTAGTCTTGAGAGACGGAGGCAGAAGGATCAGGAGTTCAGGGCCACGCTTAGAGAAATTGCAAGTCTGAGGCCAGCTTGTATATATAATTTAAAGATTAAGGAAAAGGCCTCCAACTCACTATGTAGCCCAGGCTAACCTCAAACTCACAATCTTCCTACCTCAACCTCCAGGTGCTGGGATCACAAGTGTGTGTAACACACTTAGCCCAGGCATGTTCTAACAGGCCCTCTACGTGACTTTCACATGTGCTATGGTTTGAACATTACCAATCATTACGTAGCTGGGTTCAGTTGCAGCTTCAGGGAAGATATTCTACATGCTGACTCTTAGGAGTTAACCACACTGTCATTCGCCACTCAGCCACCTTCTTAGGGTCCTGTCTTGACAGACTCCGTGCTTGCTCACCTGCTTCATTCTTAAGTACAGCTCCCTTACGAACTTTCTTGTACAGAATCCCACAGAGCGTCAGGACCAGAAGAAACAGCAGCACTTGATTAACTGAAATGAAGAAGGAAGCGTGTCAAACTCTCAAAGCACAGGGGGGAAATCCCAATGGTAGCGTGGGCAGCCTTACAGAGGACATGGGGCAGTCTGTAGTAAAGCATTGACCCGGTGCACTGTGGTCAGGCTCCTCAGAGCGTGAGGAGGATCCAGAGCTAAACCCAAGGCAGTCTGATGGCAGAGGCCTCAAGGCAGTCGGATGGCAGAGGCCTCAAACTCAGTCTCCCTGGGGGGCTGCCTGGCATGAAGAGTTCATCTATTTTTTTTCTAAATTGGGTATTTCTTATTTACATATCAAATGTTATTCTCTTTCCTGGTTGCCTGTCCATAAGCCCCCTAACCCCTTCCCCTCCCCTTCTATAAGAGTGTTCTCTCCCCATCCACCTCCCCTTATCCCCCTCCCGACATTCCCCTATACTGGTTGTCCAACCTAGGCAGGACCAAGGGCTTCTCTTTCCATTGGTGCCCAACAAGGCCATCCTCTGCTATCTATGCAGTTGGAGCCATGGGTCTGTCCATGTATACTCTTTGGGTAGTGGTTTAGTCCCTAGGAGCTCTGGTTGGTTGGTATTGTTGTTCTTATGGGGGTCTCAAGCCCCTTCAGCTCCTTCAACCATTTCTCTAATTCCTCCAACGGGGATCCCATTCTCAGCTCAATGTTTTGCTGCTGGCATTGACCTCTGTGTTTGACATGCTCTGGCTGTGTCTCTCAGGAGAGATCTATATCCGGTTCCTGTCAGCCTGCACTTCTTAGCTTCATCAATCTTATCTAGTCTTGGTGGCTGTATATATATGGGCCACATGGGGGGCAGGCTCTGAATGGCCGTTCCTTCAGTCTCTGCTCTAAACTTTGCCTCCCTATGCCCTCCTATGGATATTTTTGTTCCCCCTTTTAAGAAGGACTGAATCTATCTTTTAAACAGCATCATTTCTAGAATACCCTCTGTGAGCTACTGTAGAACACAGCTGGGCCTCAGTTAATTCAAATGCCAGGAGGATGTGCCGAGAATCCTGGGTCCAGGTAAGGGTCATAATGCTTCCAGATCTCGGTCTCCCTCAGTTCCACACTTTTATGATGCTTGCTCTTGGGATGATGCAGGGCAGCACTGTTTGAGCATGGAACACACATTCCTGGTTGTTGGTAAAATGATCAGGGGCATTCGTGTTCACGGAGTTCAGCCATGAAGTGTGAAAAAGCCTGTCTCTGATCTCAGCCTTGCAGGCACACAACACAAGCTGCTCAAAACTCAACGTTCTCCTCACGGAATGTATTTTACACACTATCTTCTTTCCGTGGCAGGGGGTAGATACGTTCCCATTTACAGACAGCATAGAAACTTCCTGTTACGAAACATGCTTGCGAACATTAAGCACACGGGAACTTAAAGAAGACCTTTGCGGTAATACAGAACACAGAAAGCACACAAATGGGGGGGGGACTGGGGAGATGTGACTTTGCCATAGGGTAAGCATGAGTGTGAAGTGTGGTTCAAGCCAGCCTGAGCTACATTGTAAGTCTCATGGGGAAGGGAAGGAGACGGGATATGAGGTCACATTCAAACCTCATTCTCACCAGCTCCCAGCTCTGCAAACTTAGGCCGGTTACCTAACTTCCCGAAGCCTCTGTGGGCTTCTCTGATACAAATAAAAATAATAAAAATTTAAACTATTTCTCTAAAGATAATTATTGGCTTTGTGGTAGTTTATTTTTCGACTCTCGGGCTTTTGAGTTCATATTTATTTAAAAAAAAATGGACCTAGAGAGTCTTTGGTTCTGAACCTCCGAGGTTCGGTCTCGATGAGGTACGGTTTCCAGCTCTCCTTCCCGCCCCTTTTGGGAAGATTCAGGCATAGAGAGCGGCTACAGACCAGGAAGAAGTAAAAGGTTCTATAGGCCTTAGGAGATCTGATAACTATTCATCTGCCACCATGTTGAGAGAGATGGCCCGATTCCTGACCCTTCCAATTGTGGCTGTTACCACTGACAAAAAGCTGCCAGGAATAAAAGAATTCTTAGGTTAAGTATGTTCCCTGCAATATTTGCAACGTACGATAAAAATAATTCCTCATTTATATGAAGTTCCAATTTAATTGGTTGTCTCTCATTTTCATTGAAATCCCTCAGGCAACTCTAAGAGTGGTCGTAACAGTTCAGGTAACTGTGGTTTTCTTTAAATTACTAATGTCCTAGTTTAAAATCAGGGGAGAATATAGGCGTTTAAAAGGCATGAAGATTCTACCTGACCCTTTAAGAGCAAGAATAGACACTCGAAGGCCAGGTAGTGTGATGCACACCTTTAATCCCAGCACTCAGGAGGCAGAGGAAAGCAGATCTGAATTCAAGGCCAGCCTAGCCTGGTCTACAAAGCAAGTTCCAGGA
This sequence comes from Rattus rattus, assembly GCF_011064425.1. Taxonomy (NCBI): domain Eukaryota; kingdom Metazoa; phylum Chordata; class Mammalia; order Rodentia; family Muridae; genus Rattus; species Rattus rattus. Next base: position 165,764,627 of record NC_046154.1, on the reverse strand, counting down.
CAGCCAGAGCTACACAGAGAAACCTTGGCTCAAACAACCAAAACCAACCAACCAACAAATAAATAAATAAAAATAGAACTTTACAAATGCTTAGGCGTGAATGCAAATACTTATTTAGAGTGAGAAAATGATGGTAACCACAGGCTTTATAAAAAATATGATCCATGAAAATATATGAAATGGATCTACCACCAAAATGTTAAGTCCATTTCTAAAGAAAACCTCAGCAAAATCCCACAGGAATCATCCTTAAGTGATGAATGATCACTTGGGAAATGATCTATGAAAAACACACACACACACACTCATTCACATATATACACATGCATACACAGGCATACACATACATACACCTACACACATACATAAATATTCACACATACATACTCACACACAGACACACATATACATACTCATACACATAAACACTTATACACACCTATACACATACATAAACATTCACATACATATATATATACACTTACACACACATATAAATATTCACACATACATACACACACATACATACACACTCACACACACATTCACACATACATACATACACACACACATACACACTCACACACTGTCTTAGTTAGGGTTTTATTGCTGTGAACAGACACCATGACCAAGGCAACTCTTATATAGACAACATTTAACTGAGGCTGGCTTACAGGTTCAGAGGTTCAGTCCATTATCATCAAGGCGGGGACATGGCAGCATCCAGGCAGGCACAGTGCAGGAGGAGCTGAGAGTTCTACATCTTCATCTGAAGGCTGCTAGTGGAATACTGACTTCCAGGCAGCTAGGGTGAGGGTCTTAAAGCCCACACCTGCAGTGACACACCTACTCCAACAGGGTCACACCCTGAGCCAAGCATATACAAACCATCACACACGCATACACACATATATACTCACACACATACACAAACATACAAACATATATATTTTCACACACATACACACTCGCAAACACATATACACAAACACATAAATACACACATACACATACCTACACGCTCACACATACACTCATACACACACACATACACTCACACACACACACACACACACACACACACAGCGTGCATCACCCAAACATCTTTCTTCACAGTTATTCTGAAGTTCAGTGCTTACTTTTGCGTAGAAGAGCCATGTGTATCCACCTGGATAATGGGGACCTATGGATTGAAGAGTAAAATATCATTAAAAAAATCAAAGACACCAAGCATGAAGAACTGCATCTCCTCTGATATATTCTGATACATTGTAAAGTGCGTATCATCCATTACTGTTCTGGACCTTGAATTTCGGTAAGAAAATAAATATTTCTTAAAGGTTGTCTTCTTGCTACAGAAGGATACCCCAACAAAAGCAACTTAAGAGAGAAAGGATTTCCTTTGGCTCACAGTTCAAGGTTCTAGCCCATCATGGCGAGGAAGTCAAGGTAGCCGGAGCTTGAAGCAGATGTCACATCGCATCCACAATCGGGAAGCAGAGAGTGAGGAATTCTTATGCAGCTTGCCTTCTCCGTACAGCCCAAGATCCTAGCCTAGGAAATGGGATCACCCCGGGAGAGCAGGTCTGTCCACCACTGTTGATGTAATCCAGATACTCCACGGCTATGCCCATGGCCCATTTCCCACGTGATTCTGTACCGCATTCAGTTCACAAGTGAGATAACATCACACATGTACAGCCCACTTCAAGAGTGATTATTCTGGCTGAACAAATGAGTCCAAATAGATGATCATTGCTCTTTGGTTGTTCGTTTGTTTGTTCGTTCGTTTGTTTGTTTGTTTCAATCCCTTTCCAAAAGGAGCCCCATTCTCTTTCTTGGCTAGTAGAGAAAATGGGGCTATATAAAAATGTCATTTCAGGAAGCCTCTTTGATCTATAGTACATACCCCGTGCTTGTCTCCTTTAATAAAGAAGTGTTTCCCTTGTCTGGATTTCCCGGTGGAAACAGACCAGCCTTGAGTGTGCAAATTTTACACCCAATCTAATCATTCGTTCATCACTAAAAGCCCAGCATGAGATGTGCTGGGGGCACACTGTCGGATAAGATGGTCCTGGTCTCTGTCCTCATGGAGCCTTCACACCAGTGATGAAATCGGATGAAACATTGCTGTTAAAACGATTGGAGTAAGGGCTGAGAACGGAGGGAAGAGGTGCCAGGATGAAGATTAGCAGGAGTGGGGATTGCAACAGGAAGGAGGCTCTGGAGAGGCCGCCCTGAGGAAAAGGCACGGGCAGGAGTCAAAACAAGAGCATGTGGAAGGGGCACGCCAGGCAGAGGGAACCAAAAGTATAAAGGGTCTGTGTGGCCAGAAAGAACTCCGCGTGTTCTGGGAACGGCAAGTTCAGTGTGCACACCACCGAGGACTAAGGAGGACGGGATTGGAGGGGTTGGTGAATGAGGAAGAGGACAGATCCGCTGGCGCGTCCAATCACGTCCATCACTTTTTGACCATATTAAAGTCTCCAAACAGCCGTCTGGCGGATTCCCCAGGGTGCTGGGGGAGATAGTTCTGTGAGCGCTTGCTGCGCATGCGTGAGGGTCTGAGTTCACATTCTGGCTACGCGCCTGAAATCCTCTTGTTGGGAGGCAGAGAGAGGTGGAGCTCACTGGCTAGCCAGTCTACTTGGAACGCCAGGCTTGTGACACATTGAGGGACCCTGTCTCAAGGCAGTGAGGCAGAGTGATGGAAGTCACTGAAGTCCTCCTCTGACCTCTACATATGGGTGCACGCACCTGCACACACACACACACATACACACACGCACACACACACTCACGCACTTACACACATACACGCAAGCATACACTCACGCACACACACACTAAATGAAAATATAAACACTCCCAAGAAAAGAGATGGGAAGCCAGTGGAAACGCAAGGTCACCCCCAGTGGGCCAACACTCTTTCAAGCTTGTTGCTTTTCCTTCAGAGTCTCACAGATAGTGCAAGCATGCATCGGTGGGAAGCGACCCTCTTTCAGTTGTCCAGAGATCCCCGGAAGAAAACACTGTCTTGTTTATTGAAGGACTTAGCGCTGTTTCCAGTGTTCTATGGTTGTGAATAGCGCTTGTGTAAACACTCGGGCACAGGTTTTTGTGGGAGTGTGAAGGTAAACACGCACAAGTGTCATGGCTGAATCATGTGGTTGCTACATGCCTAGCTTTCTAGGAGACCACCTGTCATCAGGGACAAAGGGAGCAGAGACGACGGACAAGGGGTTTGGAAGCCCAGTGAGTACGTACAGTGACGACACCGTGCGAACAGCAGCAGACAGGGAGGCAGATCAGCTTTGCTCGGGGTAATCCAAGGCTCATATGGTTTGGGGGATGGGATGTAGAAACATCCAGGATGGGCAAAGGTCATAAGGTGTAGGTTTAGGGTACCAGAATACATCATTAGCATTGGGGAGCACTTCAGGAATCTCAGTGCTAGCTGAAGAGGTTCTGACCCAAAGGAAGGAAGTTGAACCTGTAATCTAAGCAAGACGACCTGTGTGGGCTTGCGAACTCCCAGGACAAGGTCCGAGAAGGGGAAGCCCTGTCAATGAAGGGAATCCTCCATTAAGTTCACGAGGTCAGTGGGAGACTTCGACCTTAACTAACAGAGTTTCCCACAACCACCAATGTGTCTCTTGTAGTGGGGACACTTCCGTTTTGCATTGCCGCTGGTAAGAGTTGCTGTGGTCTCCTCAGTGCCTGTTATTACAGCTATCACTTCAACCGTCTAATACGTGCAGCGCACTGTGGCTTTCTCTGGAATTTCCCCATCGACACTGAGCGTCTTCTCGTTTATTTTTGCCACATTCAGATATGGAAGCTTCTGTTTCAATCTTCTCACTATTTTTGAAAGATGACTGCCTTGTTTTTTGAGTTTTCAAAGTCACTTATATATTCTGGAGACAAGTCCTCTGTTGCATATGTGATTTGTAAATATTGTTTCTACACTATGTAGCTTTTTTTGCATACTCTGGCTGAGTTTTGCTATTCAATGTCTTGCTATGTAGCCAAGGCTGGCCCCCAACTTCCAGTCTTCGTGCGTTAGCTTCCAGAATACCGACATTATACATGGGTACCACCACATCCAGCCTGATTTTTTTTTCCTGAAGACATGGTCATGTAGCCCAGGCTAGCCTTGAACTCTGCTCTTCTCGCCTCCGACTCCTGAGTGCTAGCTAGGATTGCAGACATGCTTTATCGTGCATGGTTTTATTTGGTGCTAGAGATAGAACCTGGGGCCCCTGGAACACTAGACAGGCACTGTACACGCTGAGCTACATCTTCACCCATCCCCAGTCAATTTGCAATCAGGCCCCAACTCGTTACTTTTATTTTTAGCTTAACGTTTTAATTGAGTATTTTGGAAATTTCACATAAGGCACCCCAATCTCATTCACTTCCCAGTCCTTCCAGGTTCACCCCCGACTCTTATGGTCGACCCCAAAACAAAAGAAGAAAGAAAAACATCAAGCCCAATTTGTATTGCATGGTCAAACTCCCAGTGGCCAGCCTCTTAAAGTAAACTGATTCCTCCCCCCACCCCCACTGGAAGCTACCAACTGTGGAGCTGCTCTTCGGCTTCCCTGTTACAATGTTTAAGAGTTCTCTTCAATGGCCTCCTGTCTAGGCTCTTTCTTCACTGGGTGGTGAAGGGGTGTGGGAGGAGAACTTGTCACAGAAGTTTTCTATGTCTTTCCTCAGCTGTGAATCTGCAATCATCCATCCATGCGTCTGCAAAGGAAGCCTCTTTGCCCTTCAGAGCCAGCAGCAGCATGGATCACAGACTTCTGCCCAGTTCCTGGCTACAGCAAGGAGCAGGTCTTTGTAGTTTCTCCGTTTCTGACTTCCTCCTGCCGCCCTGTTCTGCCACCTTTCCTTCTAATTTCCCGCGTTCACTTTTTAAAAGCATCTTCCCGCGGACCTGCCCTTCTCTAGTTTTTTGGGAGACACTGCAGGCTTTGCAGTTTCCTCGACCACTGCCTTATCCCTCCCACCCACCTCTAGTCTCCACCCGTCTCTCAGGCGCCTAGGAGCTGCTCTGCCTTAGGTGCCAGCTTCAATCTCAGCCATGCTTCAGGCTTTCATCCTCGATGTTGCTGGCTTCTCCCTGGATTTGTTCTGCGGCAGCCGCTCCTCCACCTGCTCCAGCGCTTGTAGATGGGGTGGACGACTCGAATCACCGGATCTGGGTCGGGACGGCAGCCGAGTTGGTCAGCCCATGTATGTGGTGGTTTTTCCGGCCCACTGCCCATGCAGGGTGGGCCTCCTGGGCCTCCTTTTTTCTTTATGAATTATGCTGGGTTGTTATATCTAAGGCTGGCCTAACCCAAAGTCAAGGTGAGTTCCTCTTTATGATTTCTCTGAAAATTCTACAATTTTTTTAAAGATTTATTTATTTATTATATATAAGTACACTGTAGCTGTCTTCAGATACACTAGAAGAGGGCATCGGATCTCTTTACAGATGGTTGTGAGCCACCATGTGGTTGCTGGGAATTGAACTCATGACCTCTGGAAGAGCAGTCAGTGCTCTTAACCGCTGAGCCATCTCTCCAGCCTGAAAATTCTACAATTTAACATTTATATTTTAAGTTCATTTGAAAAAGTAGCATGACCTATAAGTTAAATTCTGGGTTTTTGTTTGTATGGTTTTTTTTTTTCATTTTGTCTTAATCACATGGAGAGTTGGTTTTCTAGGATTATTTGTTAAAAAGTCTGCTTTTCCACCGAGCAATGGTGATGTACACCTTTAATCTCAGCGCTTGGGAGGCAGAGACAGGTGGATCTCCGAATTCTGAAGCCAGCCTGGTCTTCAGCGAGTTCCAGGACTGTCTAGGCTATATGCAGAGAAACCCTGTCTAGGAAAAAAAGAAAAGAAGAAGAAAGGAAGGAAGGAAGGAAGGTAGGAAAAAGGAAAGAAAAGAAAGGGAAAGGAAGAGAAAAGGAAAAAACAAAAAAATAATTTTTCCTATGGAGTTGAATTTTTAATTTATTCATTTATTATATATAAGTACACTGTAGCTGCCTTCAGACAAACAGAAGAGTCCACGGATCTCTTTACAGATGGTTCTAGCCACCATGTGGTTGCTGGAATTGAACTCAGGACCTCTGGAACAGCCAGTGATTCTTAACCACTGAGCCATCTCCAGCCCGGGTTGAATTTTTAATTTAATGTTTTCAAGTGGAAATGCACTCCTCCTGGAAAACAAGAGAGTCCACAAAGCTTTGGGATTCTTCTACACTTTGTGTAATGGCCACAGATCCAGACTGCTGTGATTGGCTAAAAAGTAACATGTATCATCAAATAAAGTTCCAATAATGGGGCTGGGGAGATGGCTGGGCAGGTAAGAGTGCTTACTGTTTAAACCCCAAGAATCACATGAACAGCTGGGTGTGATGCACGTGCACCAGTATCTCCCACAGTGTCGGCATGCAGACACAGGAGGGTCTCCAGGGCTGGCTGGCCAGCCAGTGTAGCTCTTCATTCAATGGGAGACCTTATCTCAAAGAAATAGCATTGGCAGTGATAGAATGAGATACCCAATATCATCTTAGGCGTCCTGGTGCGACCTGGGCACACCTACCCCATACACAGACCCTCCCACAATCACCTCGAAATGTCCTCAGATGTACCAAGGTCAGGAGGACAAGAAAGGACTGAATCACTGTGAAAAGGTTTCAGTTAAGCATGTCCCCTAATTCAAGTCCCATCATTTCACAGTATCCTTGCATGCCTTTTTTTGCACATTGAATTTGAGAATAGCTTAGTTAGCCTTACTATTGTGTTGATGAAACACCGTGACCAAGGAAACTCTTATAAAAGAGAGCATCTAATTGGGGGCCGGCTTACAGTTTCAGAAGGTGAGTCCATTATCATCGGCAGAATCATGGCAGCCTGCAGGCAGACAAGGTTGGAGATGTAACTTCTAGGTTTATGTCCTGACCCACAGACAGGAGGCAGAGACACCCAACTTGGTGTGGGATTTTGGAACCTCAAAGCCCACCCCAAAGTGACACTCCAGACTCAGGACTTGAACTGAGACTCTGAATTTAGATCCTATAGGGCTTGTAAGCCTGAGATCCACAAACAGTTGTGACAAGTTATTCCACCAATCACTATTTAGGGATAAGGGGATCTCTAAATTTCCTAAGAAATGTCTTTTTTTGTACACTTATGCTGCTCTCATTGGTTGGGGTGGCAGGGGACTTGCTTTGCTAACATTCATGTCTGAACGTGTCAACCAGGATGTCAGTGACCATAATTCCCAGGGAGGTCTTGGCTTAAACTTTATTCAGCGCCTTTTCAAAATGGAAGTGTTACTCCCAATAGCTTTTTTTTTTTTTTTTTTTTTTTTTGTTTTGGTTTTTTTTTCGGAGCTGGGGATCGAACCCAGGGCCTTGCGCTTCCTAGGCAAGCGCTCTACCACTGAGCTAAATCCCCAACCCCCAATAGCTTCTTATAGGTGCAGGTGTCTCTCTTATGTTGGGGTCCATCTCAGGGGCAGCTCATAAAAGCAAAAGCCACAAAAGCTCGTACACAGGTGCAGGAAGTGTTGCTGGGTGGTTGGTTCAAGTCCAAGCTCCTTGTGGGTAACTATACTAAGCAGTTCTAGTGACTTCTATCCTGATTGCTTCCCGAGAGCACCAAAGCACAGAACATCCTAGTTACAGCAGTAACAGGATACGAGGAAGTTACCTCAGGAACAACACAGGATGGTAGACTAGACAGGTAACGGTTGCCTAGGCCTTAACACTATCTAATGTACACTCCCCGAGAAGAACTTCTGACCTTGACATTTGACCAGAGGCTGCAGATGACAAATAAGACAAATAATGAGCTTCAGAACTGACTCCAGCAGAGGCAGTGCGGTGAGGAAGGAGGAGGGGGAGGGGGAGGAGAAAGGGGAGGGGAGAGGGAGGGAGCAGGTGGGGGAGCGACAGGGGGAGGGGGGTGTGATGTACGCCAGGGTTTCTGAACTAGAATTCGGGGAGAACTGGTTGGCAGTGATCCAGGCAACTCTCATCCCCAGAGATTTGAGGCAAGTCTTTAATTTACTATATCAACCACACTATCCCTTTAATTTCCCTGGCCTCTCGTGCACACACGGGAGCTCACCACACACCTGGGTGGCCCTCCCTCCTCCTCCCCTACTGAAACAGCACATTAGTAGGGTTTTCTGAGATAGGTTTCAGGTCTTTTTTTTTTTTTTTTTTTTAAATCCATTTACAACTCTGATGCCAGTTTATTTAATGTTTTGGGGAAATGTCATCTCAGAATGGCCTCCGGCCACATGGCTCCTCCTCTCTTTTGGTGAAGGAAGCCATGTGGTAGGTTCCTCAGGAGGAACTGGGTCCAGAGTTCCTGGAGAAAGTTTCCTCCCTGGGCACCTCAACTTCATCCAACACATCTCCCTCTGGCTGCCCTGGAACTATGTAGACCAGGCTGGCCTCAAACTCACAGAGGTCGACCTGCCTCTGCCTCCCAAGTGCTGGGATTAAAGGTGTGAGCCACTATGCTTGGCTAGGTTCAATTGCTTGCAGATACTTTGTGGTAGCCGATATGGCATGGGGGGGGGCGTCATTTGGGTCCAAGGCTTCTTTCAATTCTTACAATTCTTTGTCAAGCAGAGACACAACTCTCAGTTCTTCGAGTGAAGAAATGTGGCCCAGAGACCCCAGGACATACCATATCCTGCCTTTGGAATTCTCCCCACAGAGTTCCTGCTTCCGAATTCTGAGGTTTCCTATTCTGTGTGGGCTTTAGCCTCCTATCAGATGTCAAAGTCACACAGTTGGTCAGTGGTAGAACAGGGATTGGCCACTGGGGCTTTGAAAATGCTCTGACCCCAAGGCTCTGAAGTTCTCTTTAGGGGCCCATTTGACTCTACCATGGGCCAGTGAATTTGGCTCTGGGTCACGGAGTTTACGATGATGACATTTCACTGTACGAGGGGAGCCAGGTTACTGTGACTATGAGATCCAACTAGTTCACTCTCAAGTGCCGGCTCAGCTGCAGAAAGGGCTCATCTTTCCTATCAGGCTGTCAGCTCCGAGAGCTCCATAAAGCGAAACAAGCAGCTTCTGAAAGTTAGCACCGGCACATGCAGTAGCAGGGCCCAACGATGAGTTGAGGGGGGAGAAACGGTCCTGAAGCAGATGGAGTGTGGGAAGCCCTCAGCCACGTACTCCCCCCTTGAGAAGCAGAGCATTCCCACAAGAAGTCTGCTTTATACAAAGCAGGTGGAGGGTGGAATGTGCCTGTGTAATAGAGGACTTGCCTGGCACGAGTCAGGTTCCGTTTGAAGCATTGGGGGGAACGGGGCATTGTCCCCTCCTCGCCCTCTTACAGTTTCACCTCCTCTCTGATAACGTGGCTTCATGGGCCTCAAAACCCCAGTGTCAAATACAGTAGAGATTCTCCAGTCATAGGACCAAAATAGAGACCATTCTCCAATATGCCTGGCGTGCTGCTAGGTTAGAAGGGAGTCTGGCAGTCAGATGGACCAAGGTTCAAGTCCTAGCTCCATCATACCTAAGACCCCTGCCCTAGGAAAGCTGAGATCCCTCACCCGTGCAGCGCCTACGACAGGGCTTTGCAACCGCCATGCTTAATAACTAAGTCAGGGGGAAGAAATAAACCTTGACAATTTTGTGAGAGGTTATTGGGAAACAAGACACTCCCAGTCTCGAAAAATTGCCCTAAGATTAGTTCTTAATTGCAAGAGGGATTTCTCAGGAGTTGGGATGGAGAATCCCCTCACAACAAAGTGAACAGACTGGCATCATCAACAGCAGAAAAAAATGGAGGCTGTGTGCCCGGATGTGAGAGACGGGCTATTCCCTCCGACAGACCGCAATCCATCTACTCTGTCAAGAGCGGGCCACCGTCAGGTCCAAATTGTGCTTCACTCTGAGTTGTCTGGGCTCCTTTGCATATGTGGCTGCCTTGAAAGAAAACTGAAAGGCTGACTGCTGTTCAGGGAGCACAATATGGCTGTCAAATTGCCTTTTAAGTACTTACGTGTCTGCCCTCTGACCGGTCTGCTGTCAGCTTCGGTCGGAGAGGCTTGTTTCTGCAGCACCGCGTAGCTGCCAGACTCGCAGTATGTCAGAGCACTGGGAACAGGTGACTGCTGAGAACTCAGCCATATGGGACATTTATGTAACCCGCTCCCAGCTCAAGGGACCTCATGGAAGGGGGCGTGGAAGGACCTAAGGCAGGGGAAGGAGTGCAATATGGCGGAGCACTGTCCTCAGGGCAGCTCAGCACTTCACAGACTTGAACCCACAGCAGAGCGATTAGCCCTGCCCAAGACTGGTCCTATCAATGTTCTGGCACGAACAGGGGAGGGAATCGGAAGGTCTCGCCACTCCCTTGGGGTTCATAGATGAGGAATGAGTGGAAAGGGATCAAGCAAAGGTTAAAAAAAAAAAATCTTGGGGCTGTAGAGCCCACTGGGTAATTAAGAATGGACTGAGTTGAGCTGGAGAGATGGCTCAGCCGTTAAATACTAGGCTCAAAACCAAAAATATAAGAATGGACTGAGTCAGAGTTCGGCCCCCAGCTCTCACGTTGGGCAGCTCGTGCCTGTAACTCTGGCCCAGGGCATCCAGAGCCTCCAGCATCCTCACTCACATATGTGTCATCCCCCACCCGTCCAACCTCAACAACCACGTATTTAGATAAAAACAAATCTTTTTTAAAAAAAGGGGGGGGGTTGGGGATTTAGCTCAGTGGTAGAGCGCTTGCCTAGCAAGCGCAAGGCCCTGGGTTTAGTCCCCAGCTCCAAAACAAAACAAAACAAAACAAAAAAAAAAAACAAAAAAAACAAAAACAAAAACAAAAACAAAAAACCTGGCCCATTTCCAGAGACTTGACAATGAGATCAAATGAACGGCTCTTGATTGCATGTTTAAAACCAGTGATAGACTTCATTCTTGGAAAAGTAAGGAAATACCATTGCACCGATGCTACATTTCCCCAGTGGGTAAACTGTAGGGTTCCATGGGATTATATCCTTGAACATAAGAGACACATGCATGTGTAGGGTGAAGGGATAGGGTGTTGTGGAGTGTGTAGAAAGGAAGACAAGCAATTGTGACAGGCACTAAGGATTAGCCGGGTCCCTAAATAAGCTCACTATGCTGTCCTGTAACACTTCCATAAATTAATATTTTATCTAAGCAAGGACATCACAGGATCACCCTTTTCACCCCAGAACACCCTTTAAACATTATATGGCTACAGCGGAAGCCACATTAATATAAGGCACTAGCAGATCCTAGGGAAACCACCCTGCCCATCTCCGAGACAAGTAAAGCAGACAACTCTATCAGATTTAAGACTCTAGAACTTTATACGAATCATCCTTCAAAGAAACCGACTCAATCAAAAGACTCACTCTTGTCAGGACGTCCACACGTACCAAGAACCGAGTGTCACACTTCCTAATGTCAAATTATATTCCACACAGTGTGATGCTGGCATAGGGACAGACGCAGAAAGGCGGTGCCCAGCAGAGGCGTCAATAATAAACATGCGCGCAAAGCCGACTAATTCTCCACAAAGGTACCCGCAATTCCTAACGGGGAGGGCACCACTGTTCAGTCACTGTCAGTCAAAAACTCTCACTGCTCACCTGCTTGAGATAAAAGCAACAGATGCAAAGGGGGGAAGGAGAGGAGCAACTCCGCGGAGTCGCCCTCCGACCTCTATAGGCAGGCACGCTCAGTGGTTAGAGGCGCTTAATGCCCTTGCAGGAAACCTCAGCTGCCAGCACCACGTGGCAGGTCCAGGAACTCCAGGTCCCGGTGATCCAGCGCCCTCTTGTGGCTCCCATTGGTACTGCGTTTACATACTATACTACAAAGGCAAAACATTCACATACACAATCTGAAAATAAATAAATCTGCCAAGCATGGTGGTGCACACCCAGCACTGAGGAGGCAGAAACAGGCTGATTTCTGTGAGTTTGAGGCCAGCCTGGTCTACAGACTTAGTTCCAAGACAGCCAGGGCTGTAAACCAAAAATAAGGCTGGAGAGATGGCTCAGAGGTTAAGAGTACTGACTGCTCTTCCAGAGGTCTGAGTTCAGTTCCCAGCAACTACATGGTGGCTCACGACCATCTATAATTAGTCTGATGCCCTCTTCTGGCTTGCAGGTACATGCAGATAAAGCACTCATATATATAAAATAAAAAGATTTTAAAAAACATGGAGTAGTAGGGAGAGACTTGAACCCAGCAGAAGATCCAAGGACTAAGGCTGCGGAAGTGAACCTTTTTAAACATTTTATTATTTTAAGTTATATGCATGTGTGTACTTGTGTGCAGAGAGTGTCAATGGCCATCGAGGTCGGAGGCTTTAGTGAGCCACGTGACGTGGATGCTGGGAGCCTCGCATGTCATCCGAGTGGTGGTTTGAATGAGATGCACCCCATATTCTCAGGCATCTGAACACTTGATCCCCAGTTAATGGCACTCTTTAGGAACTATGGCTTTGTGGAGCAAAGTATGTTACTGGGGGTAAGGCTTTCGGGTTCCCAAGCCTTATCCCAGTGTGGTCTTTCTGCTTTGTGCTTGTGGCTCAAGATACGAGTTCTCCGCTCGTGTTTCTGCTGCCAAACCTGCCGCTTGCTGCATCTGGACTTCTAAACCCTCTGGACTGTAGGTCCAAGTAAACTCTTTCCTCGACAAGTTGCCTTAGCCGTGGCGTCTTATCACAGCAACAGATCAGTAACTGGTACACTGCAAGAGCAACGTACGCTGTAACCACTGAGCCATCCCCAAAATCCCCGTAGTAGTTAATCTTGTCCGCTTGACAGGATTTAGAAATCATCTAGGAGGCGCACCTCTGTGTCTGTGAGGGTGTTTCCCAAGAGGTTTAACTGTGGCAGAAACACTCGTTTTGGGAGTAGCACTGTCTCATGGACCAGGGTCTCAGACAGGATAAAAGGAGAAGGAAGATGGAGCACTGGTTCATCGCTCTAGGCAATCTAGAAGGCAGAGCATTGAGGCATCGCTCTGGGCTGCCTAAGGGCCCACTTATACCGCTGCGTTGCCTTCCCTGTCACGTGCCCCATTAACCAAAACAGCCTATTTGTCCTTGATTTGTTTTGGTTGGGTGTTTTGTCTCAGTGGCAAAAAGCGAGACCAGTCAGTCTAGGAGGAGACTGACTGGGTTCTCAAGCTTCCTGAACGATGGACGATGGTCCACGGGCCCCATCCTCTCCTTCACACACTCCCTGCACGCTGTCCAGCTTCCTCATTTCCCTACCTTCGGTATGCGCATGTTCAATCTCTTCCACTGACCCCATGTTTTTAGCTCCTACCTCCTGAGCTTCAGCACGAGCGTGATGGGACATCCAGTCTTTGGTTTCTTCTCTCTCTTACCTTCCCCGCCAAGGAACTACCATGTTTAACATTCACACATCTCTGCCCCCAGCTCAAGCCTCCCGTATGGTCTCCATACTCCTACATCCCACTGGACACTTGGCATCGCTCCCCAAAGGCACCCACACGTTCCAGTCTGAGCTCCTGATAATTTCCCTACAGAACACATCTCCCATAGTCTTTCCCAAACCACTTATCCACAGCCTCCATTCCCTAATTGGTCCAACAGAAAAAGCAGACTGTGATGTTATCTCCCGTCTCCGTATCTACACAAACACTGACACACATCCTCCCCGTTCTGTTTTCAGGACACGCCCAGAATTATCACCACCTCCGGGGCTTCCACCTTGCTGATTGACACCATCTGATTGTACTACACTGCCTTATCTCCCCTCAGCAGGTTTACAGCCAAGCAAGCAGCTGTGTTGAGCCTGAGAAGCTTTGACTCCTGTGCTTGGTGCTCTGCTCTGCTCTGCTCAACACCGCTGCCATTCCACTCTGGGAAAAGCCAGAATGCTGACAGCCAGTCATCCAGGAGATCTCACACGAGCACCCTGAACTTCTTGCTAGACAAACTCCAGCCTCAGGGTCCCTCCAGTACCCTGAATCTGGCCCTAAGCCCAGCAGTTCCTCATCTCCTCAGTAGTTTTCTCTACTGGCTACTACATAACTAGGCTTCCCTGGTGTGGTGGTTTGAATATGCTTGGCCCAGGGACTGGCACTATTAGGGGGTGTGACCTTATTAGAGGAAGTGCGTCACTGTGGGGATGGGCTTTAAGACCCTCCCCCTAGCTGCCTGGAAACTATTTGCTTTCTGAACAATATGTAGGACTCTCAGCTCCTCCAGCACTATGCCTGCCCGGATGCGCCATGCTTCCCGCCATGATGATAATGGACTGAACCTCAGAACCTGTAAGCCAGCCCCAGTTAAATGTTGTCCTTTGTAAGAGTTGCCTTGGTCATGGTGTCTCTTCATGGCAATGAAAACCCTAACTAAGACACCTGGTTACAGTTCACTTGGAGAAATATCATAAGCTATGTAACGGAACAAGGGATACCTCACGTGATGTGACTCTCTCCCATGGGGCACCGTCACTCCTAAAGCTTCTATCCCATCTCCCCAAACTGACTCAAGGATCAAGTCCTAGGCGCTTGAACTTTTGGAACCGCCAACTTAGCATTTAGAGGAAGAACACGACACCCCGTGGCTGCTTACCAGGAGTGCTATCAATAGGATTTCCTAAAGGAGCCGAAATAAAAACGGGGACCAGAGCATGTACCTTAGCCACGTTCATGTATGGGATACAATGGCTCAAGTTTGGGAACCACTGTGTGCTAAATGTCCTTAAGTGGCATTCATTGTTGAGACACTTCTCAGGACTTTCAAAGTGTCTTTTCTACTTTTTGCTCTGTCCGGAGGTATGTGGAGCTCCTTCTCCCGTGGGACTATGTCTCCCTGAGCATTCTTTGAAAAACCTCTGACATCAAGGAAGCAATAAGAGGACGATGTTTCTTGGAAATGAGGAATGTAAACGGTGGCTTAATGAACAGGCCTTTCAGAGAGGAGGATGAGGAGCAAAGATGAGAGAGGAGAGAGCTGGAGGGGGGAGGTATTTTCGTAGAGGGATGAAGAAATCAGGGTCCTAGGGAAAAGACATGTTGGGAGATGAGGAACACTTGAACTATCAGATGCCAGAGGAAGAGTGTATCGGGACAGGGACCTGCACAGTGCAGCTTGTGTCACTCCTGTGACCTTCACTGTCATCAGCATTGCCAGGGAAGGGGGCCCTGTGTGCCACATGTTACTTTGTACCTGTGTGTCACATGTTACTTTGTATCTGTGCGTCACATGTTACTTTGTATCACTTTATTTCCGTTTTGCAGATAAGGAAACGCAGGCACCGGGATGTAATCTGACCAGAATCAGTGATCTGACCAGAATCAGGCTTCTAAGTCTTCCCAGATGGCGCACAGCCCACACTTTGATTACTGTAGGACACGGCTCTGTGTTGGCTGTATCACAGGGAGGACTAGAATTTCATTATGTAATACCAGAAGGATATTGCATACAAATGCAATACCAAAACATTTCAAGAGGAAAGAAAAAGGCAAAAGCGACACACCAGTGTCCCATTGACCAGCAGGCTGCAAGGGCCAAACGTCCTGTGTGCACTGCTAAAGGGAACATAGATCGTCTTTGGATGCTAAATCGAACACTGTGACTCCTGTACCACAACAAACCCACAGGATTCTACAACCGCCAGCTCTCTTACTGGATATGGAGGCCCCAGAAGAGTTTCTCAGGACAGATTCCAAAACCGTGAATCATAACTTAGGTCATTTTGGCTCAGAAACAGACTTACACTGAACGCGAACACTGATCTCTGTCCTGTCTAACTCCGGATCTCCAGGCTTAAAATCCAATGCAAACAAACAAACAAACAAAAACAAATCACTATTAAGGCAGAGATGGGAGGAAGGGCTAACCTCTGCTCCGTAAAACTAGCAAGGGGTAAAAAGCTTGTACACTAAGCGTCTTGGGTTCGCTGTGATAGGAAGGTTCTTTACCATGTTGCATTAGGGGGCTTCTGGAGGCTGAGGCTGGGGAGGAAGCAGTCTGATGCCTCCGATTTACTTCTTTGAGTTCACAGCAAAATAAAACCAGGGCTGTAGACAGAGGAGGCGAAATGGAAAAAGCATCTTGCTTGTAATTGCTCTGTTTACCTGTTGGATGTGAGGGTAGGCTTTGGGCAACTTGGTCCAGAACCGCTGCAGAGCTGAGCGTTCACACTGCGGCCGGCCCGGTGGGACGGCTAAGCTTCCTGTTGCCTCTGCTGCTTCCCAGATCCCATTGGAAATCTCAAAGGGCTTATGAGCCCCACTGCCAATACGCTGTCTCTGAGAGCGTGTGCCTCAGCCGTCCCCACCCACCCTCCGCGCTTGCGTTGACTGAATGGCTCGGGTTTCTTCCATTCCTTCAGCAGCTGGGGATCCAAGCCTTATGCAGGCAGAGGCTGCTCCTGAAACCACTTCCAGATGTGCTCTTCGAAAAGGCAGAGCAGGTTGGCTGGCTGGGGCAGACTTCCTCTCTCAGCGTTCTCTTGCAGTCTGCGTGTGAAACTCTCTCCAAAACAGGGCTGTTCTGGAGAAAAGATGCAAACCCAGGGAAGAGCAAATGTTTGGAAAATGAATTTATACCTTGACGCGTCTAGTGTAAACTTCAAATTCAGTCAGGTTCTTGCTGAGAGTCTGCAATCGTCTGTATAATGTTGCCATGGCAAATCAAACGCAGACAACCACAGTCTCCTACTGAGGCTGTGATAAAGACAGAAGTTTCCAGGTGGGGTGCATTCCTGCCGGAAGGGGAGAGGCATCAGGCAGGGGGCGGACTTGGTCTCAACATTACCTCTGCCTTTCTGTAGTTTTGCAGTTGATCCCTAGAAATGGGATCACGGAACATATCCACAGTAGCCTTCTCTAGCTTTTATAAGGAGCTGCCCACCTCCATCCCACGCGGTCCCTTCCTTCATAAATATAATGTAAAGCACACTGTAACTTTAAATTTCCAAGACCCCCTCACTCACTGCCAGGGTGGTGTGGCAAGCCTGTAATTCTAGCACTTTGGAGATAGAGGCAGGGGCTGGTCAGGCGTTCAAGGCCAGCATGGGCTATTTGAGGCCTTTCCTTAAACAAACGAACAAACAAATGTTAAAAAAAAAAAGAAAAAGATCATCATTCACATTAATGAACGTATAAAAATGATATATTTTATTTTACCCAGTGCACACAAAGTATTATTTCGACTAACATGTCTAAAATATGTAAAGGACATTTTGTATTCTTTATTTTTGTTTTTTTTTTTTTTTTTTTTTTTTTTACCAAATCTTTGAAATCTAGTGTGGATTTTGCATTTGCAACAAGTCTCATTTCAACATTAAATTTCTTGATATGCATTTATATTTCACAGACTTAAGTTGGCAGCATGGGCCTGTCGTCAAAGCTGCTGGGAGGCTGGAGCAGGAGGATTGCATTCTGGGGATGCAGGGTGAGTTTGAGGCCGGCATAGATAACTTAGTAACTCGAAACAAGAAGTAAAGAGAGGGCTAGGTAGAATGACTGTCCAGTGTGGACAGGGCCATTTGTTTAATCCCCAGGTAAAGCCACATATCCCAGGTTGTATTAAATGTACTTAAGATACTTCTAACGACTGACTATAGTATTCATTTTTCCGTTCTAATTAATAAAAACTTAGTAAAACGTAAGAGTCAGTTATCTGGCTGCACTAATCACGTCTAAGTACCCCCAAGCCACATGGCTGGTGGCTACTGGGCTGGATATCAATACTCTTGAGCTTTGAGTTGGAGAAGGGGAGTATTCTGAATACCTTACAGTCACATGGAACACGGACAAAACAGACTCATATCTTCTGATTCATTTTGTTCTCGCAGTGTTTGTGTTACGTAAACTAAATTTCGCTCCAGCTTTCAGACTTGAGCCAAATTTGGGTCCTCTGAAAAAGCAGGAAGTGCTCTCAACCACAGCCCCAATTCTCCGCATTTCAAATTCCTTCAGCCTTCGCTTCTGTACTATTCCTTGAGCCTTGTGGGGAGACGAAGAGTGGTATAGAGGTCCAGCTTAGCGCTGAGCGCTCAATGCAGTTGTCACAGGTCGTGTTAACTGGGGAGACTCTGGACTCCCCTAACCAATGACTCACAAGGAGGTATCGCACGCCTGGGATTTTCATTTGATAACCGCGCCTTCTGGGAGCCGCATTCCCCACTCATGAGGGTCTCGGGTGTGGTGGAGCGGTTGGTCCTTCAGACACATCCCAGGGCAGCATCACAGACAGCACCTTAAGCTGATCACCCGCTAGTTCAGTTCATCCCCAAGATCACCTCACCTGAACCTCTCCTCTCTCCTGGAGAATAGACCTGGTATTGAATCGTTCTGCGATTGAATAGGTGGATGATAGGCACTCAAAAGCCAGTCCCAAGACTGAACTAATAACTGTTTCATAGGACCTACTTACTTCTCATATTAACTGAAGTCTCTCTGGTCATTATTTTTGGACCCTTCCCCCTGAACCCTAATGTGTGACTCCCAGTCCCTTTCTCTTCTGCCCCTGCCATGCTTTGAGGACACAGAGGTTTCTTATCTATGACCAGCATTTCCGTGTTGTGTGGTGGAGTCCTCCTCCTTGTGACGTAAAAGAGAAGGGAAAGATACGCAGTTGGTCAGTGACACCCCAACGGTGCAGGGGCACTTTGGTGCTCAGCTGTCAGATTTATTTACCGTTGCGGGTTTTTAGTCTCTCCATCTATTAGGAAGAGGCCTAACAGAACTGAGGGTGAAAAGGAGTCGTGCATGCCAGGTGGTGGTGGCTGGGTTCCGAGGCGTAAAGATCTGGTCTGGTCAGATAAAGTAAGGACTTAAGAAAAAGTCTCTGCTGGGCGGTGGTGACACAGCCTTTAACTCCAGCACTCTGGAGGCAGAGAGGCAGATGAATTTCTGAGCTGGAGGCCATCCTGGACCACAGATTGAGTTCCAGGATAGCTAGGAACCCTATCTCAATACAAAATAACAAAAGAAAACACAACAAAAAAGTGAAACTCCATCACCCGTGTAAAATACTCAGAAAAGGCCCAACACATGGAAATGAGTATTGCTGATGCTTTCAGATAATATTTAATGAGACATTTAAAAACAGTATTTAATTAATTCATTAATAGCTTTATATTTAGTAGTTAATTGATAAAAATCAATCTATCCAATATTAATCCATTCAAGCTATATGTCATCATGATCGATCTCTTCTCTCTCTCTCTCTCTCTCTCTCTCTCTCTCTCTCTCTCACACACACACACACACACACACACACAAACTCTGTAATGATTACCAAGTCAAGTTAACACACCAGCGTATATGTTGTGCATTAGATTCCCAGAGTAAGGTTGTCTTTTTTTTTTTTTTTTTAACGAGTCACTTTACATCCTGCCCTCTGCATATGACGGTCTCACAGCTGTCAGTTTGTACCTTTTGACAAATATCTACCCATGTTCTCTACCCTCCTGGCCCCATCCCTGGCAAACATTATTCTACTCTGTTTCTTTGAGTTCAACATTTTTAGATCTTTATATAAGCTCTTAGAGTATTCGTCTTTCTTTGTCTGGCTTATTTCACTAAACAGACTGTGAAGGTCCATCCATATTGTTCATCCAAACGTCAGGGTCTTCTTTTTCTGGCTGAGCGACCGTCTATTATACAAATGTGCCATGATTTCTGTGTCTGGTCACCCATTACTGGACACTTAGGTTGTTTCCATAGCTGGGGTATCGTGAGCAGTGTTCAGTGAGGATAGGAATGCAGGTCTCTCTGCATGGGCTGGGCTAAGTGGAAGGCCGCTTGCCTGGTAGACGTGAGGCACTCGGTTTATAACCAGAACCAAGAACAAAACAGGCACCTCATCGACATGTTGATTTCATTTCTTTTGAATCTATACCAAGAAGTGGGGGCTGCTGGATCATATTGTGATTTTGATTTTTTTTAAACTTTCAGTGTGTGTGTGTGTGTGTGTGTGTGTGTGTGTGTGTGTGTATGTGTGCTCCTGCATCTTATAATGCACATGTAGACAGCACCAGGTAACTTAAGGGAGTCAGTTCTCTCCTTCCACCGTGTGGGTTCTAGGGATCAAATCCTGCCCTTAACCTTAGCAGCAGGCTCCTTTACTCATTGAGCCATCTTGCCAACTCTGTATTTTTTTTAACTTTTTGAGGAATATCCATACTATTTCCCATAGTGCTTTGCCGATTTTATTATTGATATTGAATAAAGAAGCCCTAAGCTATGAAACAGGAAAAGAATTATAACAGTTATTTGTAACTTTGTACAAATGTGAAAACTGGTGCTCTGCTAGTGGCCCCATGATTTAAACCTTCTCTACTTTATCCCTTCTAGTCGAAATGCTCTGACTGTCTTACCTGGAGCGCAATGTCTGCAGATACAATACCTCTGCAGATCCTGCAGCTAAGGGAGGCGTGCGAGTGGAAGTCTTCGGTCTGGAACTTCCTAGAAAGCTCCTGTTTTTCTGGCAAAGGACCATTTGGAACCCTGCCCTTTTTTTCCTGTCTGAAATCCAACCTTGACGCTGGCAGTAGAGGAGCCACTTCTGCAGATGGCCGCACAAGCTGCTGGAGATGACAGTTAAATGGGTCAGAGTCCTGGCAGCACACAGACAGCTCACTACAACCGAGGTGGAGTTTTTGTTTGTTTGTTTGTTTGTTTGTTTGTTTTGAAAGGAAATGTATGTTCTACACAAAGGCTCATCTTTAATCCCAGCACTCAGGGGGCAGAGGCAGAGGCAGGCCGATCTCAGCGAGTTCGAGGTCAGTCTGGTCTTCAAACTGAATTCTAGGGCAACCAGGGCTACACAGAGAGACCCCATCTCAAAATAGAAAAGTAAATACATATAAATGAAAAAGTGTCCCCAACACTGTTTGTTGGGGACGAGGACATAAAGCTAAGCAATAGCATAGCATCCTGGGGGTGGCAACAGCCAGGGGCCATTATTGTCCTTAGCCCAAAGGTTCCTATGTCTTGGCTTTTATTTTCTAAAGTGGATATCTTCTAAATGGATATGAGCCGTAAAGTACAGGATACCCACACTACAATCCACAGACCCAGAGATCCAAATAACAAGGAGGGCCCAGGGAGGACGCTTGACTGTTTCTCAGAAGGAGAAACACGATAGACTTAGAGGGGTATGGAGAGGGAACTGGGTGGGACAGGGGATGGGGAGGGGATGAGGTAGGGTGATCAGGTGTAGGGAGAGCAGGGGAGAGAGAACAGAAATCAGCCATGGGGCCACTCTATAACACACCAGAGACTGAGGATGCGGTGGGGGATGAGGGAGGTCCCCGGAAGTCTATGGGGGTGACTTTAGCTGAGACTCCTAGCAGTGGGGATATGGATCCTGAAGTGGCCACTTCCTGTAGTCAGGCAGGACTCCCAGTGGAGGGATATGGACAGAACCCACCCACAAAACCTTCAGAATGTGCCCTACCTACAAGATGTCCAGGGACAAAGACAGAACAGAAACTCAACGGCCAACTGTGATGGTTTGTATGTGCTCTGCCCAGGGAGTGGCAGTTTTAGAAGGTGTGGCCCCATTGGAGTAGGTGTGTCACTGTAGGTATGGGCTTTAAGACCCACATCCTCGCTACCTGGAAGCCAGTCTTCTCCTAGCAGCCTTCAGATGAAGAAGCAGAACTCTCAGCTCCTCCTGCACCATGCCTGCCTGGAGCTGCCATGTCCCCGCCTTGATGATAATGGACTGAACCTCCGAACCTGTAAGCCAGCCCCAAATAAATGTTGTCTTTATAAGAAGAGTTCTTGGTCACAGTGTCTGTACCCAGCCATAAAAACCCTAACTAAGACACCAACCAATCCCTGACACCATTAATGATACTCTGTTTTGCTTGCAGAGAGGATCCTAGCATAACTGTCCTCTGATGGAAGCAGAGGCAGAGCCCACAGTTAAACATTAGATGGAGCTCAGGGAGTCTCGTGGAAGAATTGGGGGACAGATTGAGGGACCTGAAGGGGACAGGGAATCCAGAAGAAAACTAACAGAGTCAACTAACCTGGACCGTTGGGCACTCACAGAGACTGAACCACCAACCAAAGAGCAAGCATGGGCTGCACCCAGGACCCAGCACATATGTAGCAGCTGTGCAGCTTGGCCTCCATGTGTCCCTGAATTTGTTGCCTGCCTGTGGATCCCATTCCCCTAAATGGGTTGCCTTGTCTGACCTCAGTGGGAGCGGATGCGCCTAGTTATGTGACTTGATGTGCCAGGGTCGGGGATACCCATGGGGAGGAGAAGAGGAGGAAGGGGTGGGGAGGGACTGAGAGGAGAAGTGGCATGTACGGTGAATGGATAAATAAATGAAAAACAAACAGAAGAAAAACCTAAAGTTTAAAAAGAACGTCAGTGGGCTGGAGAGGTTGTTCAATGATCAGAGCACCTCTTGCTCTTACGGAGTCCAGAGTTTGATTCCCAGTACTCTCATCGACAGCTTACAACCACCTAGAATTCTAACTCCAGGGAATCTGATGCTCTTTTCTGGCCTTTTATCGAGGTTTCCTGCACATACACGCACGTACATATCCACATACACACACACACTTAAAAATAATTTTAAAAAATCATTAAAAAATATTAATCATCATTGTACTAAGTAGGGTAAACTGTATAGCCCATGTACAGCATAGTCTATATCATTTAGGTACGCTCAAGAATTCTCTGTAGTATTTATTACACCATGATATCACTTCACACTATTTACTTCATGATACATTTATCTCGGGGCATAGACTCATGGCTAAACATGACAGCATCTGCCCATCATGTCCACTTTTAATCCGTGGTGCCATTTATCATTGGACTACAAGTCTGAGTCTCTATTCTTTTAGTTGAAGGGCAACTATCATTTCTTCTTGCCAACTGGACCGGCCTTCGGTGAGTCTGTTCAAAATGCTTTAGGAAATACCTCTATTTGTCTTGACTCGCTATTTGTGACTGTTGCGTCCCTGGGTTTGTTTTGATGATAGGCAGGCCCCATTACCTTCTCGTCTCTCTCCTGCATCCTGCTGAACCTTTCCTTCTCGCCAACGGGTCTCTGTTCTATCTTCTTATCTTGTACGTGTGTCCCACTGGATTTAATCAGGGTCACTTCACGAATAGGAGCGGGAGGGTTGAACTCACGGAAGCTGCATTTACACCTGCATAGGAATGGACCTAGCAATGTGCCTTTACGGACGATGGTGGGGATAGAGGATCCTGGAGACTACCCCTTCCTAAGGAGGTGCCGGCAGTTAACCGTGAGGGAAAGACATTGTCTTCAGATAGTATCTACTAAGGTCAATGAAGGAAGGAAATACTTTGTAGCAGCTGATGAGTCACTAGACTGGGTCAAGCTGATAAGGGTGGTTTTTTTTTTTTTCTTCTCTTTGTCTCTTCTGGCTGGTCTCCAAGATCCCACACAAGAGGCAGAAATGACAACAGTCGCTCAATCCCTCTTGCTCGATGGACCCAGTTGTGGGGTTATTGTCTTGGCAGCTTGAGCTTCAGTGCTCTGGGCTCTTTCTCATACCTGATAAAGGGCAGCAATGGCTCTGCACCCAAGCCTTGGTTGGCACTAGGTTTTCTTCCTTGGCTCTTAACTCTAAGTCTTGTTCCAGCGACAAGGTTAGATCCCACATGGCCTAGAGCCCTCCCTTGCTCTTTTC
Source organism: Rattus rattus (assembly GCF_011064425.1). Classification (NCBI taxonomy): domain Eukaryota; kingdom Metazoa; phylum Chordata; class Mammalia; order Rodentia; family Muridae; genus Rattus; species Rattus rattus. The sequence goes on along the minus strand of NC_046154.1, from coordinate 165,740,927 downwards.
CATGCCTTGGTCACGGCTGTAGCTGAGAACCACAATGGGAGCCCTCTCGCCCGGAAATAGATTTCTCAGCTCCTGCCTGCCTCTCTCATCCTGAGAACAGTGCCTGCTTAGACCCTCTCTTCTTGAGTCCGTCTGCTAGCGTCCCCCAGAGTCCTCCACCAAGACCTTGCCGATTACACCTAGATGTCTGCCACCCTCAATGCCCCGTAGCTAAGGGATAGAATTAGAAGCGGTAGGAATATGATAAAGATGGTAGAAATTATAATTTTACTGAATGACAACTGTGTGCGAGACCCGGCCTGAGAATGGCACACGTGGCAGGGCAACAGCTCCAAACAACCATAGACTGCGTTCGATGCACTTCCTCTCTCCCGCTCGTTCTTCTTCTCTCTCTAGCTTCTCCTCCTCCTCCTCCTCCTCCTCCGCTGCGAGTGTTTAACTCTAGGCCAATAGCAACCCCTTAATTTGCAAATCCAATACTTCCTCCTCCTACATGAACTCTGTGTGGCTTCTGAAGGAAATGGAACACTAATAGCTAAGAGGTCAAAAGGGAACTTGGCGAGGACTGATATTTAGAAGAAGCCACAGGCGAAGGGAGGTTCATAAAGGTGGAAGTGGTTTTCAAAGCCAAACCCATTGAACAAGTCCCCAGTTCCCTTTTGCCTTCTGTTATAACCTTTTAAATGCTGGTTTCTCAGGGGTACAGCTCACCCTCCTTCTCTACCCTGTCTGATTTTTCCCTTCGGCTATTACCTACATTGGCGTTCTGTCCTGCAGACCCCTTGGTTTCAGACAACGTTTTCTCCAACTGTGAGACAATTCTAATGTTTTGAATTCTTTAAGATTTTATTTTACGAGGTGTGTTGCCTGCAGGTATGTCTATGACTGAACCACAGACATGCCCTGTACCTGTGGTGGCCAGAAGAGGATGTAGCCCCCCCCCCCCAGAACAGGGGGTTCCAGATGGTTGTTGTAAGCAGCTACAGGTTCTGAAAATCAAACCCAGGATGTTTTTTGGTTTTGTTTGTTTGTTTGTTTTGTTTTTTGGATACAGGGTCTCTCCTTGTAGCCCTGGCTGTCCTGGAATTCACCACATAGACTACGCTGGCCTCAAACTCTTCATCCTGAGTGCTGTTCGACTATTTTAAGGCACTAGATGTGTGGCACTTTGATATAGCAGGCCTAAGAAACAGATCCTTTCCAAATGAACACTGAGTTTGCAACTTTTAAGGGTTTTCCCCTTTCGTCTTTTTGTTTAGGAACATTAACAAGAACATAAAAAAAAAAAAAAATCTCAGCTTGAAAACACTGACCTGCTGCGATGGTCAATGCTGTCGACTTGATAGTGTCTAGATTTACTTAGGAGACAAGCGTGTGGGCGGGCCTTTGAGGTTTTCTAGATTAGATTAAGGTGAGAATAAATGTAAGATTGGAATGAACTAAGGTAGGAATAAACCGGGCGCCATCCTGGACTAAATAACAAGGCAGCTGGGTTCCAGCATCCGTGGCTCTCTGCAGATGAAATCCCACCAGCCACTTCCAGCCAAGACTCCTCATTATGATGGGCTTCTCAGTGAGCGGAAACAAACCCTTCTGTCCATCAGTGGTTTTTGTAGGGTATTTTATCACAACCAGAAGACAACTAATACACCTGCTTGAATCAAACGAACCAAAAATCACCTTTGGGGTTAACTTTAGCTGTCTGGGCCTGTCACCTCCAAATCTGAGCTGTGCTCAGGTCCTGCACTTAGCCCCCATCCCTGTCCTAGTCCTGCAGCCTGGGGGTGGACCCTGCTTTGAGATGTCAGATTTGCCTAAGGCGCTCCCTTGTGCTCCCAGCACTTGGGATCTACTTGGCAGCTTTTCTCCAGTGCCTGTGATAACAGTTTCCAGGGTGTGACGCTCCCACACGGAAGATGCTCAAGGTGGACTTAAAGGACAAGGCTGTGCCTTCCTCCCCGACCACCCCACGGAAAGCCACGGGAGAGGAGGGTTGGCAGGGTTGGTGGGAGGGGTTCCATCTTGGCGGAGCCCCGAGGGCCACGTCGCCACGGGCTGGGGGGCGGGGCCCGCGGGTCACGTGCCGGGCCTCCCGCGCACAGCTGGAGGCGGCGCTCGTCCTCCCCACGAGCCGTGGAGCCCGTGGCGCGCGGGGCATTGTGGGCCGAGGGGCGGGGGTTGGGAAGATGGCGGCTCCCAGCCTCCTCAACTGGAGGCGGGTTTCCTCCTTCACCGGGCCGGTGCCCCGCGCCCGGCACGGACACCGAGCGGTGGCCATCCGGGAACTGATGATCATCTTCGGCGGGGGCAACGAGGGCATCGCGGACGAGCTGCACGTCTACAACACCGGTAGGCGGCGGCTCGGCGACCCCGCCTCGGGACCGCGGAGGGGGAGGGGAGGCGCGACCTGACAGCTGTCACCGCCGGGTCGCCGCTTCCCCAGCTCGGCAGGCGGCGAGGGAAGATCGGCTGGGTCGGCAGCCCGAGCTCGCAATGTGCTGGCAGGCGGCTCGGTGTTCCCGGTTCCGCGGGCTGGACGTGACTCCGCCGGTAGACATCGAGACACCCCGGCCCATCCCTCCCCGCGGACCCGAGACGGCGGGTTCCACGAGCTGGGCCTCTCCCCCCAGGACTGGTCACTTAAGGGGCGGAGATCCCGCCAGTGTCAAGAACAAAACCCACCCCAAGCCGGGCCTCAGTGGTCTTTGCATTCTTGCACCCATCTCTTGGAACGAAGAGAGTCGAGGGGCGGGGAGGCTCTTCTGGCTCTGTAACTTCGGTACACTTAGTACGGGGCGGAAGCCGGCAAGACTTTCTCGGTCGACAGTTCTCTAAACGGGCGGGGGAGGGAGTTGTGGGTGAACCCGGACTGGTCCCTGCATAACCGATGTATGTATATGTATACGCTTTGCCCTTCCGGGCTGGTCCTCGCAAAGAGGGCTGTCATAACTTAGGCACCGGTGCACAGCGTAGTGTCGCTTGTCAAGTGGGCAGGCTTTGACCTACGTGCTGGTTGGAAGTTTACTTTCTCCAGTTACAAGTAGTCTAGCAATCATAGGTGACTAGTAAGACTAGTTACTGTATTTGACGTTGATATAGCTCACAGTCAACCACTTTGATGAAACACAGTAGTCCTCTAAAAGCTAAAAACAGTAGTTTTTACCCTCCCCAGTACTCCAACAGAAAAAGTTTTAAAGATACTTGACCTGGTATAGTGTAAATACCCTCGGCTTAGGAAAATTGGGTCTGTTTTGAATCTTGCTTTGCCAGTTCAAAATCAACATTAAAGTTACCAAGTCTTGGGGTTGGGGATTTAGCTCAGTGGTAGAGCGCTTGCCTAACAAGCGCAAGGCCCTGGGTTGGTCCCCAGCTCAAAAAAAAAAAAAAAAAAAAAAAAAAAAAAAAAAAAAAAAAAAAAAAAAAAAGTTACCAAGTCTTTCTAAATCTCAGATTTTCCACTTCTGTAATGGGGGTGGCACTCACCAGGGTTTTTCTAGGAGTTAAATGGTGCAGAACAGGTCTCGTCTCTTCTCTTCTCTTTTCTTCTCTTCTCTTCTCTTCTCTTCTCTTCTCTTCTCTTCTCTTCTCTTCTCTTCTCTTCTCTTCACTTTTTTCCTTCCTTCCTCAATACAGGGTTTCTCTGTGTAGCCCTGGCTGTGCTAGGACGAGCTGTGTAGTCCAGACTGGCCTCGAACTCACAGAGATCAGCCCATCTGCCTCTCAAGTGCTGTGCTAGGATTAACGGCATATGCCACCATTGCCTGCCCCAGATCTGGGTTTTCAACAGCAGCATTAATACATTTGGGACTGGTGATCTTTGGCTGTGGGTGCTACTTTGTATGCTGTAAGATGCATGCTGGCATCCTCAGACTCAACCCATGGCTTCGTAGTAGCACCTCCATCCCAGTGGTGACAACTAAAGATTATTTTGGACATTGTAAAATCAGTATCCTTGGGGGAGCAAAAGACTCCCCCATTGAGAACTGTTGGAATAAAGGATGGAGATGTGTGTATGTGTGTGTGTATGTATGTGTGCATGCATGTATGTATGTATACACACATACGCTTTGATCATCTGTATAGATCCCATGACTGATATCGACTTATCAAACCCATGGAGTGTGGTGACTTGTTATAATTGATTTTAATCTTTTTCAACTAGTTACCAATCAGTGGTTCCTACCAGCTGTCCGAGGAGACATCCCCCCAGGCTGCGCGGCCCACGGTTTTGTCTGTGACGGTACTAGAATCCTAGTATTTGGGGGAATGGTTGAATATGGAAGATACAGCAATGAGTTGTATGAATTACAAGTAAGTGTTCCTCACGTTTATCTTCAGTCCGAGTGCTAATGAGATTGTCGTAGTTTTAAAAAGATTACAGATATTGCATCGGTACAGGTACAGTGCAGGTGCTCCACATTTCTAGCTTCACCGACAGGTCAAAGTCTCTGCCGTCTGAGGTCGGGAATGACACTGATAGCATAAAGATGACACCGTGCTTGCCTGTGTCACGTTAGGTTTTTGTGTCTGGTGCAGCTGTCCTTTAGCCTACAACACAAGCACCTCCCAGCCAATGACAGGAGACTGCGGGCCCTGCCCCTAGGTGTTTGGAATCAGTATTGTCTGTGGTGGTGTCTGGGCATTTCTACCACGGGAAAAGCAATGTCTCAGGAAGAAAGGAACAGCTTCCTTTAACAGTGGCTACAGTTTCACATGGGCTTGCTAAGTTTGACTTGCTCCTTACACCCGCCTGTCACTGTTGACTATTGTTGCTATGTCCCAAGCACATCCCTGATCATGAGGGTGTCTACCACTTGGCAGACATGAGGGATTTTACTTATTTCCAAGAAAACAGCCATTTCAGATAGTTTAAAACAGAGGATTCTCATGGCCAGAATACGTTTTGGGGTTTGGTTTGTTAAATGAGTTTTGTTTACTTAAAAGTTATTTAGCTTTCAAGGGTTATCTAATCTCTAAAAGTAAGCTTTTATAAATTACATCTACTCAAAGTTCTACATATGAATTCTTAAATTCTTTTCACTTGGCAAAAGTCAGTGAAAATACTACTACTACTAATTATTATTACTACTATTTATTATTATAAGTTTATAGAAGATTCGCCCAGATGTCTATTAATACATACATATACCTACATATATACCTATAGCTTTGTGAGACAAATTTCACATAGTCCAGGCTGCCCTTAAATTCACACAGTAGCCAAGGTTAGCTTTCAACTCCTGATTCTCTTGCCGTACAAATTCTGGGATTCCCATAGCCAGCCTTACCCGGACATACATTTTACTCAGAAGTTAACCACTTCTCCGAATATGATACACACCTTTAATCCCAGAACTTGGGAGGCAGAGGCAGGCAGATGTCTTGAGTTGGCAGCCTGGTCTACATAGTGAGTTCCAGGACAGCAAGGGCTCCATAGTAAGACCTTGTCTCAACAAACAAATCAGAGTTAGTCATCTACTTGTCATTTGTCCAGAGGAGCTCATTGGCCCTTCTGAGGAGATGCAGATGTTTGGTGTGGTGTTTCACTGTTGAAAGTGTAGACATAGAAATGTTTCCTGCCTTTATATGAATATGTTCTTTTTTAGGCAAGTCGTTGGTTATGGAAAAAAGTGAAACCCCAGCCCCCTCCTTCCGGTTTACCTCCTTGTCCTCGGCTTGGACATAGCTTCTCTTTATATGGTAACAAATGCTATTTGTTTGCTGGTTTGGCAAATGAAAGTGAAGATTCAAATAATAATGTCCCCAGGTATGCTCTCTTATAGACCAAGTGCTTATTTTATATTTAGGTTAAAATATTTCATCTTTAGTTATCGTAAGGCTTACTTTAGATTTTATATTTGAGACTAACAATAAACACGTTTTACATACTATTTTTTAGTCCCTAGAGAATAATTTTCAAACTTTTTCTAATCAGAAATAATCTTATTAAATCAACACTTGTATAATTGATTATGCCAATATCTTTGTATGTCTTGAGCTATAACTCACAGTAAGTGGATTATACATAATACCAAAACAATAACATGGCTATTTTAAAATTGGTTTTGTCTGAAAACTTGGTATAAACTATGGTATTAAGTGAAAGCCATTGTTGTTATTTCGTGCATTCTGTTGGGTCATATTGCATTTGGAAATACTGTCCTCTTTTTCCAAAGACAATGAATCACGGACTCTCTTCCTTTGTGCTTGCTTTTTATTTTTACGTTACTTTTTGTATTTTTTAACTTTCTTTTACTTTTTTTAAAATATGATCTTTAATTATTTTCTGTGTACACCAGGCTGGTCTAGAACTGGGAGATCCGCCTGCCTCTGTTTTCTGAGTGCTGGGATTAAAGGTGTTCGCCACCACCACTTTATTTATTAGGTTTTTCCAGACAGGGTGCTCTGTGTAACGGAGTCCTGGCTGCGCTGGTCGTCCTGCCTCGCCTCCCAAGTGCTGGGATTAAAAGCAGCCAAACTGTTTACTGGACCTAGCTGAATCCCTAGAGTTGTCGGGGTGGCAGTGTAATGGGCTTGATTTCTTAATCTCATGTGTGCATTACCCATTCCTAGAATGTAGCATATAATCGACTGGGCATATTGACTTTCTGTTTATAACTGGATGAAATCGTTTCTTCTTAATCTTTTTCAAGGATTAAAATTTTTCTTTTGGACTCTATAAGTATTCTTTACAGAAGAAAACATTTTCTTTCATATGTTACAAATATTTTTTTCTATTTTTTGTTTGGTTGGGTCTTTTGAGACAGGGTTCCTTTATTTGCCTGTATAGCTCTGGCTGTCCTGAAACTTCCCCCGTAGGCCAGGCTGGCCTCTAACTCACTTAGAGATTCACCTGCCTCTGCCTCTAGTGCTGGGATTAAAGGAGTTCGCCACCACTGCCCAACTACATGTTATAAATACTTTTTCTAGGTCTTTGCTTTAAACAGGTTTGTTTTTTTAACCTTGACAACATTTCCTTTTACTGTTTTGTGATTCTATATCTTGTATAAGAAGGCAGTCTTTCCCCAAGGTTGTAAAGAATAATATTCTGTAGTTTCTTCTGGTACATGCATTTTCTTTCTGTGCCAGTGGTTGTACACTCCTGTGAGTGCTGCAGGCTTCCTGCTCTTTTCCTAGTTCAGTTCTAGTAATCCCAATACTGCAGCAAGCATCTCTTGTCATCTTTTTAAAAGTAGTATCTCATATAGCCCAGGCTAGCCTCAGACTTGGCGTGTAGCTAAGGATACCCTTGAATTTTCTATCCTCTTGCTTCTATCTCCTGAGTGCTGGGATTACAGTCGTATGTAACCACACTAGGGCTTCATTCATTCTAGAAAAACATCCTACCAACTGAGCTGTAGCTCCACCCTGGTGTGTTGTAATTCTTAAATGCCTGGGCCTTTTCTAAGATTTCTGGATTTACAAGCTGTACTTTGTGAACCAAACTCTCTTGTTTCTTATTTTTGTTAGTAAAGTTTTATTGAAATACACTCATGCCCTCATTCATTTAATTATTGCCTTTGATTACTTTTATGTTAAAACAGCAGTTTCTCTCTTCAGTTCCCAGCACTGCCAAAATACCACCCTCCAAAAAAAAAATCCTAAGCAGAGTTGAATAGTTTCAACAGACTTTAAAGCCCCCAGAGTCTAAAATGTCTATTATCTGTCTCTTTACAGAGAACGTTTGCTCACTTCTCCATTAGATTTAATTTTGTTTTATTGTATTTACCTTTCTGTCATTTTTTTTTTCCTTTTTCTTTTTTTTCGGAGCTGGGGACCGAACCCAGGGCCTTGCGCTTCCTAGGCAAGCGCTCTACCACTGAGCTAAATCCCCAACTCTTTCTGTCATTTATTATGGCATTTGCTCTCAGTTCCTGGCACATATCTTTGATAAGAGTAAAGACTTTTTAAAATATACATATTTTATTTAGTTTTATTTCTCTCCCCTTTAAAGATAATTTAAAATTTGTGATGATGAATTTACTGTTTCTTTAATACATTTTTTTTTTGGTTCTTTTTTTTTCGGAGCTGGGGACTCTTTAATACATTTTTAATTCCATTATTAATCTTTGAAATATGAGCTGCATTTATTCTCTTTTTTCTTTTTTTTTTCTTTTTTTCGGAGCTGGGGACCGAACCCAGGGCCTTGCGCTTCCTAGGCAAGCGCTCTACCACTGAGCTAAATCCCCAACCCCACATTTATTCTCAATACCAAGTTGCACATCACTTTATTGTTACCAAATTTTATTTCATGGTTTGCTGAATTAGCATTGCTAGCATGGTATATGTGTGTATGTGTATGTGTATATACATGTTTCACACACACATATACATATACATATACACACATACATTTATACATATGCACACACATACATACACACACTCCATACCCTGGGGATTCTTCTGTGTTAAAATTTGATCTTAGCTGGGTGTGGTGGCCATGCTTTTAATTACAGCCCCTGAGAAGCAGAGGCTGTCACATTTTGTAAGTTGGAGGTCAGCCTGGTCTATATAGTGAGACCCTGTCTAAACAAGCCAACAAACACACATTTGATCTCCATCTATGATGTTCATTTTGTTTTCAGTTATGTTGTTTCTTTTGATATTGCTTAGGGTGGATCTTTAAACAGTGTTTATTATTTTATGTCTTTGGATGTTTTGCCTGCATGTATGTCTGCACATTTGTGTCTGGTACAAGTAGAAGCCAGAAGCCGGGTTCAGATTCCCTGGAGCAGTTGGTCGTGAGCCTCAGTGTGGGTCCTCTGGAAGAGCATCCAGTGCTCTTGTCTGCCAAGCGAGTTCCTTCCAGCCCTAGAGTGGATCTTTTTAAAGACCTCGCTTACTAAATGCTTTCCATATATAGTGCTTTTATTATTTCCCTTGTTCTTATTTGTTTTTGATTTGCAGTTTTTCTCTTTTCTATCTGATAATTCTGTTTCATTAAGCTGTCCAGGAATCATCACACTTAAACAGAAATTATCTTGTCATTTTGGGAATAAGTTGGTAAAACTGCCATATGGATTTTTTTGTTGTTGTTTGATAATTATATAAAGTCATCATGAAATACATGAAGCTTCAGAAGCCTCGGTTTTTCTTCATTTTTTCTCTTGTTTCACTTGAAACAGTTTTAGTTTACAAAAGTTAAGAGTCAAATGTTCGTGGGCTCCTCACCAGCTTGCTAGCATGTTGTCACGTTTGCTCAACTGCCCTACCTGCACACACACACTTTGAAGTTTTAGGCATCCTGCGACCTCACCCTTACACATCGCGCATGCCTCTTTTAGAGTTTTGATTTTTCTGAGAAAGGGTTTATCAGCCCTGGCTGTCCTGGAACTTGCTTTGTGACCAGGCTGGCCTCAAACTCAGTTCCACCTGCCTCTGCTTCCTTAGTGGTAAGTTAAATGATTTATTTTTAATTATGTGTATATGGAGTGTTTGTGGGTGCCTGTCCATGTGGGTGTGGATGCCCAGCGAGGCCAGAGGCATAGGCTCTCCTTGCAGCTGGTGTTACAGGTGTTTGTGGGCCACCGGATGGAGGTGCTGGGAACTGAATTCATGTATGTCCCTTGGAAGAATAGTATATGCTCTTAATCATTGAGCCATCTCTCCAGTCCCTAAACTTTGAATTTTTTTGTTCTAAAAAGTTTTGCTGGGGTTGGGGATTTAGCTCAGTGGTAGAGTGCTTGACTAGCAAGCGCAAGGCCCTGGGTTCAGTCCCCAGCTCCGAAAAAAAGAGAAGAAAAAAAAAGTTTTGCTTTCTTTCCCCCCACTTGAGTAACATATTAATAGGAAATTGAATGGGTTGACATTTTGGAATTGGGAGATAGCTCAGCAGGCTAAGCTCTTGTCTTGCCAGTTGGAGGACCTTGGGTTTGAATGTCCAGTGCCTACATAAAAAAACTAGATGGATATAGTGGCCATCACGTAATCCCAGCTGATAGGAGGCAGAAACAGAAAAACTCAGGGCAAGAGTTTCTCTTGCCAAAACAAACTAAGTTTCAGGTTCAGGGACAAACTGCCTCAATTATAAAAGGCAGAGAGTGATTGAAGGGGACACCTAATGGCATTCTCTTGTTTATGCATGCATATATATATATATGTGTGTGTGTGTGTGTGTGTGTGTGTGTGTGTGTGTGCCCACATGCATGTATACCACATGTACATGCATTTGCAAAGAAAATAAAGATCGTGTTTAAAAAATGTCAGATTGATGAAAGTTCTTCAAGAAAAGAATCTGGTTAGATCAAATTTAATGCCAGTTTCTAAATTTAAGACCGGGTTTCGGGCATTTCTCTGATATTTGACAGTGCACAGAGGAGGTTACAAAGCAGTGGCTTCAAACATTTGCCAAAAGAGCATCCATAATAGTGGTCCTGGTGTCTAGTGCTATGTAATAGGCTACTGATACAAGATACTAACACTGCCCGTAAGATGATTAGGGCACAGAAGAGATGGCTAAACCCTGCAGTGGGAAAACTTAAAGCCATCATCCCCATCTGATAGTTAACTGGGGTGGCTGAAGGATAGAGTCCACTAGGCTGTCACCTCATATGCCTACACATAGCTACTGTTTTGAGACAGGCTCTGGACCACGTAGCCAAGAGTAACCTCAAACTTGTGATCACCCTGTTGTACCTTCTGAGATTATAGGCCTGTGCCACTGTGCTTGGGATATGCATTGCTGAAGACTGAACTCAGGCTTCCTGCATGCTGGCCAAGCCCTCCACCACCTGAGCTGCACCGCCAGCCCCCAAACGGCCTGTTAGATGGTGGTTCCACAAGCAGTGTTAGAGTAAAAATGTGTTGGCTTTTTACAACCCAGCCTTGCCATCTGTTGTTCAGAGAAGTCACAGACCAGCCTAAAATAAAGGGGAGAGGGACCTCATCTCGCGAGGGACTGTGTTTTAAAGCCACCACTGTTGTCATTGATAAGAGTGTGGGCCGGGTGTTTTGTGCCTTCACTATTAAATCATAGCAGTGCCCAGGACATAGCAGAGTTTGTAAGTGTGTGTGAAGTGAGTGAGTATCTGCAAGTTTTGCTTGCTTACTGCCCTTGTGTACTAGAAGAATTTTTTACAGCAGGTATATGGTAGACTTTTTTTCTTTTCAAAAACGTGTGTGTGTGTGTGTGTGTGTGTGTGTGTATGTGTGTGTGTGTGTGTGTGTGTGTGTTTTCTTGTGAGTTTATTGTACTGTGTACATGTAGGTGCCTTCAGAGGAAAGAAAGGGCCATCAGGTCCTCTGTAACTGGAGTTCCAGGTAGTTATAGCCACCAGATGTCAGCACTAAGAACCCAACTTGAGTCTTCTGCCAGAGCTGCAAGCGCTCTTAGCTACCAAGCCATCTCTTAAGCCCCCTTTTCTTTTTTTTTTTTTTTTTTTTTTTTTTTTGAGATAGGGTGTGTCTGTGTAGTTCATACTGACCTGGAACCCATCATCTTCCTGCTTCAGACTCCTGAGGGCTGAGATTACAGCCACACACCACTATGTGGCTAGTGTATATTACACTTAGAAATCAAAATAAAAAGGCAGTAAAGCGTACACCATCTGAATGTCCTAATGTCTTTTGTGATGTCCTAGGTATCTCAATGATTTCTATGAGTTGGAGCTGCAGCATGGCTCTGGTGTTGTGGGCTGGAGCGTTCCAGCCACCAAAGGCACCGTGCCTTCTCCACGGGAATCCCACACTGCTGTTATATACTGTAAAAGAGACTCTGGGAGTCCTAAGATGTATGTCTTTGGTGGGATGTGCGGTGCTCGTCTGGATGACCTATGGCAGCTTGACTTAGGTAATCTTAATTTGACTCAGGGATTTCTTATGATTTTAAAGGAACAGTTTCAATGTATTTAATTTTTTTGTTTGACTATTTGTCAAGTTGTACTAAGATTTTAGTCAGCATTTATAGTCTTAGGAACAGATGAGACATAATCATTTTGAGCAAATGAATGTTCAATTATGGTAGCAATTTTCCTCTTTTACTATCACCATTAGTCCGGGTTTTCTAGAATGGTCCAGCTTTGTGCTTATTGCTCTAATGTAATTGTCAGTAGCACCCTCTGTCACTCAGAGCAGTGTCTGTTTGGTTGCCAATCTGTGTGGTTGTCCTCGCTGTCTTGGGAAGTATGGCTTTCACAGCATGTGCTACCCAGTGGGAAACCCGGTGGGCAGCTCTGTCTGAAGGGACTCTAGATCAAGCAAAGGGAAATGTGCTGCTTCTCCTTGACTTCCCCCCCCCCCCCGGAGCTGGGGACCGAACCCAGGGCCTTGCGCCTGCTAGGCAAGCGCTCTACCACTGAGCTAAATCCCCAACCCCTCTCCTTGACTTTCTTATGAAGTGTGCTCTTACTTAAAACTTTAAATCAGAAATATTTGTAACTCAAAATGAATGATGCGTTAAGCACACCTCTCCAATATAAATGTTAAATTAAAGTGTAAATAGATTTCTGATTGGCAGTTTTTTTGTGGTGTGAATGAATCTCATCTAAAATATTTGAAACATTTTTGTTTTATTTTGATAAATATTTCTCTTGTCCTATTTTTTAAGTGTATAAATTGAGATGATTTGCTATTATTAGATAAAATTCCTGATTTGCTTGTTTTTATTTCTAGAAACTATGTCGTGGTCAAAACCAGAAACTAAAGGGACAGTACCACTCCCACGAAGCCTTCACACAGCCAGTGTTATAGGAAACAAGTATGGCTCTCGTTTATTGTTGGGTTTGTTTGTTTGTTTGTTTGTTTGTTTTTACCAACTTGAAAGATTCATACCAAAAAAATGAAGATGCTACTTTCTTAAAAATAGATTACCAGACTTTATAGTGCCTCCGTGTGCTAAAGTAGTCTGTCTGTGGGAGCTGAAGCCCCTGCATACCATTACCTGTCAGGACTGCCTGTGATACTTAGTTAGTTAGCTTCCTCTCCGTGATGTCCTGGAGAGTCATGGTGTCATGACCATCCGCAGGCTTCGCCAAGCTGCTTTGTCCTCTCTGTGGTTAGATTCCCAGCAGCCTCATGGTGGCTCACATCCATTAGTAATGCCAGTCCCAGGGAGTCAATTGCCTTGCTGGCTTCCTCAGACACCAGGCACACATGTGATGCCTTGCACACATGCAGGAAAACCATCCATACACATGAAGTAAAGTATGTTTTAGAGAGAATTCTCTCTCATTGGCAGTGTCAGCCTGGGAGAGCAGGGCCTAAAAACAAGGCGGACTAAAGTCTCATGTGATAGCCAACTTTATTCAGAGCACTAGAAAATTTATATCTCAGGGTTAAGAAGAGTCACATGACTAAGGTGTTCTATCATAAGGACAAACCACATGTGGCAAAACGTATTTTTTTCATACAGGCATATGAATAACAACAGCTGAAGTAAACTGTCTGCTACACCTGGGAGGAGCATGATCACACATTCCAAGAACAGTGTGTGCTTTGAAGAAACTCAAGTCTCAAGACTCTTGTTTTCTTGGAGTTTTCTCACATGCTCTCAGTTCTCACACTGCTCCATTCCTGAACTGTGTTCCGACAAGAATCTTTGGGTGCTGGGAAAAAGTTTAAGCTTACTTATTTATCTGTTTGACAGTGCTGGAGTTTGAACTGAGAGTCTTAGACGTATCTCCTAAATGTCCTACTGCCCCAGAGCTACCTTACCAAGGCCCCCCTTTTTTTTCAAGACCAAGTTTCACTGAGTTGCCCAACCAGGCAGGCTTCAAACTTGTGATCTTCCTGCCTCAGCCTCCCTAAGTAGCTGACTTGTAAACCTGCACCATCAGGCCTGGTCAAGCATGGTTTCCCCACAACTTCCGGGCAGTGGGGACTATAGGCATTCACAGCCACACTAGGCTAAAAGTTGTTACAGTTAAGGAATAGAAGTGACCAAAGTTAGGTGAGATGTCACCTTTTTCAACCAACATTTTAGCTACTTTTTGTTGATATGATTAAAATACCCTGACGAGAGCAACTTAGGAAGGAAGGGCCAGTTCTGCTCACAGTTTGAGATGAGAGTCCACCATTTTGTGGAAGCCACTATGTCTACTGTCAAGAAGCAGAGAGAGATGGGAGTTTGTGCTCTGACTGTATTAAGCGACTCTGGTCTTGGGCGTATTAGAAGTCAAACAGTCTTCACTTCAATTTACTCAGCACTGCTCTATAAAACTGTCAGTTTTGGGATTGGGGATTTAGCTCAGTGGTAGAGCGCTTGCCTAGCGAGTGCAAGGCCCTGGGTTCTGTCCCCAGCTCCAAAAAAAAAAAAAAAGAAAAAAAAAAAAAAAAAACAACTGTCAGTTTCCTCTTGTTACTGCTCTGCTGTGGCAACAGGCTTTTGTTCCACTTCCAAGAGTGCCCTTAATCTCAGCGTGCTCAAATGATCCTCCTCTTTGCCTAGCTTCCCAAGTGCCCATGACTTCAGATGTGTACCACCCTGACTTAAAACGGTAAATTCTGTTTTAAAAAAGCAAACCCAAACCACTTTCTTCATCCCCTTATTTATAGAGTACTGCCTTTACAGTTCAGCAGGGAGGGAGTGGTTCTGAAGTTCATACCAACAAATACACTTGAGATCACTCTTAGTGTTTCTAATCCAAAAAGTAGAATTCAATCACTTAGATGTTTTGTGTTTCTTTTGTTGTCTAGGATGTACATTTTTGGTGGATGGGTTCCACATAAAGGTGAAAACACTGAGAATTCTCCCCATGATTGTGAGTGGAGGTGCACCAGCTCGTTTTCGTACCTAAATCTAGGTGAGTCTTGAGAGGCTGACTCTTGGACGTGGTGTCTGTTAATAAAGTGATTCTTGTTGTGTTGCTGCTTGTGAGCAGTGTCGAGCCATGGCCGTTCCTTTCTGTTCAGATACAGCAGAGTGGACTACTCTGGTGTCAGATTCCCAGGAAGATAAAAAAAACTCAAGGCCAAGACCGAGAGCAGGACACTGTGCCGTTGCGATCGGCACTCGACTGTACTTCTGGAGTGGAAGAGACGGCTACAAAAAAGCCCTTAACAGTCAGGTGTGCTGCAAGGACCTGTGGTATCTTGATACCGGTAGGTAAGAGTGCTTCAGTAAGTTCTAACCGCAGGGGCTCAGGTCTGTCTACGGATCCAAAGGGAATATCATCTCTTCTCTTTCCTACAACTAGAAATGGGCGGGTAAATGCCTAAGTGCTCCCCACTCCACAGAAGGATATTAGCTCCTCTCTCCTTGAGGCAGCCAGCGCTTGCTCTTCCCCACTGAGCCATCCCTAGTAACTTTAGTTGTGTTGTTGAAATCTGAGTCATCCTTTGCTGGGCTTTGTTTCAGAAGGCAGTTAGCCACTCACCAGTTTGACTCACTATAGCTTTTTAAAAGCACTTTTTATGGAGAGGTATTTTACTTTAAAAGATAATTTATTCCTTTTACTGTGAGGATAATTTATTCTGATAATTTATTCCAATTAATAAGGGTTACCTTATGTGGGGCTGGAGAGGTGGCTCAGCAGTTAAGAGCTCATTCTGTTCTTGCAGAGGACTCCAGTTCCCTTCCTAGCCTCCCCATGAGGCAGTTGTGTGTAACTCCATCCCCAGGGCACTGGGCACCTTCTTCTGAGCTTCGTATCTGTGCTCATGTGCACATGGGGCTCACTCCTCTCCTAAAGATTTTCTGAGACAGAGTCTTATGTATCCCAGCTGGCCTTGAACTCACTATATGGCCAATGATAAACTTGCGAGTCTTGTCTCTCCACCTCCCTAGTTTTGGCATTAAAGTGTGCGAACAACATACTTGATTTATGTAGTGCTTTTATTTATAAAAAGTTGATTATTTAATGTCGGGAAAAACAATGAACAGAGCAACTAAACGAGACTAGATGTTCTCATTAAAACAGCATGGTAGCAAAGAAAGAAATACAGAAAATCCAATTTACTGATTTGTCATTTAAATTGAGATTTACATATTTACTATTTATCTAGTTGGGGTTTCTTTTACTGTGATGAAACACCACAACCAAATCAACTTGGCAATGAAAGGCTTTATTTGGCTTGCACTTCAGTATTGATACTCATCATTAAAGGAGGTCAGGGCGGGACCCTGAAGGGCAGGAGCCGATGCAGAGGCCATGGAGGGTGCTGCTCACTGGCTCGCTTTCTAATAGATCTAGGACCACCAGCCCAGGGATGGCACCTCCACAATGGCTGCGCCCTCCCGTGTTGAGCACTAATTAAGAAAAATGCCCCTATTCATTGTTGTCACACACACACACACACACACACACACACACACACACCACACCACACTCATGAAACAATGACAGAATCTTTTCTCCCTCTCACACACAGGTCCCTTTCTTCATTCCTGCACAGATCTATTTAGTACTGCAGAGCTCAAAGGCTGAGACTCGGAGAGGGCATGTGCTTATCTTCCTAAGCCTTCCTACCTCATTTATAGTTTCCAGTTCCATCCATTTTGATTTTTATTTTTGTTTGTTTTGGTTTGGTTTGGTTTTTTTTAGCCGGGCAGGGAGCTGGTTTTTTTGAGACAGGGTTTTTCCGAGTAGTGCTAGCTGGCCTGGAACTCACTCTGTTGAGCAGGCTGGCCTTGAAGTCAGAGATCCACCTGCCTCTGCCTCCCGAGTGCTGGGATTTAAGGTGTGGACCAGTACTATTATTTTTTCCAACTATAATTCTATTTGTCTTTGTGTGTATGTACCACTCGTTCACCTTTTTTTTTTTTTTTTTGGTTCTTTTTTTCGGAGCTGGGGACCGAACCCAGGGCCTTGCGCTTCCTAGGTAAGCGCTCTACCACTGAGCTAAATCCCCAGCCCCACTCGTTCACCTTTTGCCAGACATTTAGTTACGGCATTTCTTTGACGTGAATAGAGCAGCCGTAGACACAGGTGAGGAAGTGTCTGCAGAGGATGTAAAGGCCTTCGGGAGATGTCCAGACGTGAAGTAGCTAGATCAAGGAGGAGCTCTGTCTTAGCCTTTCGAGAATCCCCAGTGGTGTTCATAGTGGAGGCACCAGTTCACACCCTCGGCAGCAGTGAGTTTTCTTTCCATAGTGAGAACCATTCTGACAGCAGTGAGACTGAGTCGTAGTTTTCATTTGCATTTCCGTGATGGCCAAGGATGTCAAACACACTTCAACATGGTTATTAGCCATGGTATTTCCTCTCAGAAATTCCCTGCTGCTCAGCTCACTTTTTAATTGGTGGTTTGTTTTCTTGCTACTAGACTTTAAAGTTCTTTGTACTTTCTAGATAACAATCCATTACAGATGACAAAGGCTTTCTCCTGCTCTGTAGACAACCTCATTACTCAATCAACACTTTCCCTTGCAGAAATTAATTCCATGCTGTCCCATTTGTTGATAATTGCTTTATTTCCTGAGTGACTGGACTCCTATTTTAAAAGTCTTACCTATACCTGTGGCTTGAGGTGTCTTCCCTACATTTTCCTCTGGCATTTTCTCAGGTTTCAGGTTTGGTTCTTTTTTTTTTTTTTAAGCTTTATTTATTTTATGTACATTGGTGTTTTGCCTTTATGTACGTCTATGTGAGAGTGTTGGATCTCCTGGAACTGGAGTTACAGTTATGAGCTGCCATGTTGGTGCTGGGAATTGAACCTGGGACTTCAGGAAGAGTAGCTAGTGCTCTTAACCGTTGAGCCATTCCTCCAGTCCCATTTTAGCCTGATGACCTTTTTTACTCCCTTGTCTCTAGAAGTTTTTGGAATTCCTTTTTTTCAGTTCCTGCCATTTTTAAATCTTATGATGTGGGTGGCTTGTTTATTAGAAAGAGTCTTCCAGGGGTTGGGGATTTAGCTCAGTGGTACAGCGCTTGCCTAGGAAGGCGCAGGCCCTGGGTTCGATCCCCAGCTCCAAAAAAAAAAACCAAAAAAAAAAAAAAAAAAAAAGTCTTCCATTATAACCCAGGAGGCCTCAGATTTGCCATCCTCCTGCCTTAGGTGTGCGCCACCATTCTTTCTTTGTTAAAGAAGGTTTATTATTATTATTATTATTATTATTATTATTATTATTATTATTATTATTATTATTTGTAGGTCTGTGGTCTGAAGTTTAGTAAGCGCAAGTGAGTGCAGGTGCCTACAGAAGCCAGAGACAGCTGACCCCTGGAGCGGGAGCTGTCCATGGTTGAGGTCCACGGAACCTCACAGCAGCTGTAACTTCAGTTCCCTGTGCACCAGGCATGCACATGGTGCCCAGATATACATGAAGGCAGAACACCCATAAACATAAAATAATGATGAAAATATTTCTAAAAGGTCATATTGTTATAAAGTAGATAATGGGCCTGCTGAGCTACAGGCTTGTAGACCTCAAATCACAAAGATGAATTTTCTTAGCTAACTACAGAAAGCCGGGAGCATACTTCCTATCCATTGTGAAGTTCACTCATGCCCTACGTGTACATAGACAATAGGATATTGTATATATAATCTTAGATCTGAAAGATCCGTTACTCATTGTGGAAACGTTAGCAATATTTTACACCAAGGTTATATGCTTTGGGCAATACTGATTTTGTTAAAGGAGTATGAAAACTTCATATTTTTCTAAAGTATATCCAAGTCATTTTTCATTTCTGGCACGTATGCTGTTGGTTGAAAATCAGTTCTTTAAATTAAAAAAATTCTAAAGCTAAAATAGCAAAGCAATAGTATAATACTCAGTTACACCCCCTAAGCCTTTTAGACAAGATTAGTCATGTTCAGGATAGACCTTCAGGTTTCTAGGATTAAACATGTTTTCATCCTGAGCCTAATTACTCAGGTAGTTTGGGATTGGGTTGTTTATTTGTATGAGAATCTGAATAAAATCAGAGCTGTATAGCACTGTGATCTCACTGACTGGCGTCATTTAAGTCTATTCAGTAACCGACGTAGTGCTCATTGCTGGAGCTCTCAAAGCTTCTGTACAGCAGAACTATTGGCAAGTTATTGATGCATTTGAAACTAAAGGGTTATGTGGATATTTTTCTTTAGAGAAACCTCCAGCACCATCACAAGTCCAGTTAATCAAAGCTACTACCAACTCCTTCCATGTCAAGTGGGATGAAGTGCCTACGGTCGAGGGCTATCTTCTGCAGTTGAACACTGACCTGACGCACCAAGCTGCATTGCCTGATGCTTCAGCAGCACCAAATACGCTAGGTAAAATAAGTGTCATGCGTGAGGAATGCATTCTACTCACGCGCTTTTAAACCCACCACATAATCTTGTGGTTATGCTTGGTTCAGGATGATGCATGAATTTTAGCCTGTCCTGGTACACGCCTGGTAAGCCAGCTCTTTGAAACTTGACTGTTGTACTGGTTGTTGTAGTAGAACTCAGAGGGGTACATAGAGTTCATTCTAGTCCACTTTAAAACTGATAGTACTTGAGTTCCAGAAGTGTTTTTAATTAGCTTTCAGAAGTACTTTACTGTTTTTTTTTTTGGAAGTATTTTTAAGTGAACAGACCCTTGGAAAGTAATTAAACTTGTTACAGTCTTCAGGAAGGATTTCAGCAACTGTTAAGTAAACTATTAAGAAACAGCTGAACTTGGGGTTGGGGATTTAGCTCAGTGGTAGAGCGCTTGCCTAGCAAGCGCAAGGCCCTGGGATCAGTCACCAGCACCGAACAAAAAAAAAAAAAAAAAAGAAACAGCTGAACTTGAGTAAAGATGATATGTTAATCTTTAACATGCATATTTACAACTATTCACAACATAGTCTGTGGATGCTAACGAAGAGCACATCAGTGTGAACTTTCTCATCCCACAGGAGGCAGGACGGACCCTCACAGACAAGGCAGTAATAGCATCCTTCATAACAGTGTAAGTTGAAGCTTCCGCGATGACAAATGCATGTTTACGGCGGTACTCCCAGTTTTTACTGAGATTTTTCTGTATATTACTCTGAATAAGTGATTACTCCTGGCTTTATATGAGAATCATCTCTGAGCTGTCCAGGCAGCCCTGTTCTCACAGGGCTGGGGGTGCGGCTCAGTGTTAAGAGTGCTTGGCAGCATACATGAGACCCCGGATTCTTTCTCTAGCCCCACAGAAATAAAAGGGAAGAACAGTTCACAGGCTTCTTATGACAGAAGCCTTTTCATGAGTTTATATTGTGACATTCCAGGATGTCACAATATATTCTGAATCTATAAAACATCCTTTAAGTATACTTTCATAGTTTATATTTCATTTACCAAAGAATATCCGTAGCTAAATGAACAATGGCAAGTTTGCTTGTTCTTTCTGAAGCCGTCATGGTAAGCATTTGGATCAGATAATGGCTCAGCTTAGTAAAGTCCATCAATTTCTCTTGGTAAACTGCTGTGGGTACCGCTGGATCACAGGAAGGGATGAGGTGTATCCTGTTCTGAGGACTGAGGGTGTGAATCAATACCGTAGTTGTCCAGGAACGAGGTCTTACAGGTTTTGTCCATTCAGTTTGTGAGGAGCCTGTTTCAGTAGACAAACTATGTATATAAAGGTATCATGAATATTATATGTTATGTGTGTCTGTGTGTACCGTAAAGTACTGTTGTCCTCCTGCTCTTGGATCTTGCTTAAAAAAAAAAAAAAAAAAAGACTCCTTTAAGCCACTCTAGCTTTCTTTTAGTATCTAACTGTGCCCTCCTAAATGAAGTCATAGTTGGGTGTGGTACCACACCTTTAATCTCAGCATTCAGGAAGCATAGGCAGGTGGATCTCTGTGAGTTCAAGGTCAGCCCAGTCCACATAGTGAGTTCCAGGACAGCTAGGGCTGCAGAGTGAGACCCTGTCTCTAACAGCATGGACAGCCTTCTTGAGGAAGTACAGCCCAGGCTTCCTCTGGTTTCCATACACATGTGCAGACATGTTCACATGCACAAACATACTCACACATACAGAAAAAAATAACAGAAGGTGAAGACTTGGTGATATCTCTCTCCGTGTCCCTCTCCTGCAACCTTGAATCTCTGTAGTTGGGTTGACTTGACGCCTGTATCATGATGAGAGCTTGTTTGTAGATGAGCCATGTAGTGTGTTGTTGGTATGTGCCTTCACATACAGTTTAGCTTTTCCGGCTTTAGCTGCCTTTTCATTTTCTTATTTTTTCCTATAATTAATTTATATTCAGATTCCAGCAATTATTATTATTTTTTTGTCTTCTGGAGCCTTTCTTCATGCTCATGTTCAGGGTCTCCTAAGCCTGTTCAACACATAGTCTCCTTTTTTTTTTTTTTTTTTTTTTTTTTGGAGCTGGGGACCAAACCCAGGGCCTTGTGCTTGCTAGGCAAGCGCTCTACCACTGAGCTAAATCCCCAACCCCCTTTTTTTAACTAAGAAAAATTTGTATGATACAGTATCCAATATAAAATAAGTATACAAATGAAGTATCTGCTAATGATAGTTAAAGTGCGTGGAGTGTACATGCAAGTGAACATGTGTGTTCAGGGATACATGGAAGGCAGAGGCCAGCATCAGGTGTCTTTCTAAGACAGGGTCTCAATGAACCTAAGTCTCGTGCACTCAGCCATACTGGCTGGCCAACAAGCTGCAGGAACCCATCCTCCTGCCTCTACTCCCCACACTGGGTGGGGCTGGGGGATGCTCCACCTCATACGGCGTTTTCACACGAACTTTTGTTTAGGTCCTGGGCACCTGAACTCAGGTGCTTAAATTTGTGCTGAAAGTATTTTATCAAATGAGTAATCTCCCCATCCTGAGAAATTGCTTTACAAGTAATTATTTGGTATGCAGATAGTTTACCATCATTAGAGATAAAAGCAAGTTTGCATGCTGATGAGATGGTTAGTTATGCCTTGTCAGTTCTTACATACCTGAGTCTTGCTGAATACTTCATCCTGGAGGATTTAGAACATCCTCAATGTTTTTGAAGTTTAATGGCTATTTTGATATTATGATTATACGTACTGAGAATGCCACTTCACATAAATATGTGGACAAAATGGCAGAAGTAAATTCGGGGTCAGTCCATACATTGTTGGAAATCCTACCCTAACTCCTTCATGAGCTGAAATTCATGTAAGGCTTTTGTAAAAACTTAAGCAGCAATTTAAAGAGAAATTGAATATCTAGAGGCTAGCAACATGGCTCAGTGACTATTAATGCACACGCACACACAAACACACACACATGTAAAACAGGAGCAACATTGGAGTGTTTGAAGGAAGGCAAGTCATCTTTATGATCACATGGCTATATAATGGATGATGTCATCGATAAATTGAATTGCCATAAAGTTTAAAAGTATTTATTATAGTATGTTTAGGAGGGTAAATTAAATGTCACTAATAAAATCTGTCTCTTCCGCTCCCCCCACCCCATCTCCTCTGCCTCAGCCTCTCAAGTAACCAGAATTAAATGTCTATAGAGCCAGTCTTAACATTAAGGTTTCTGATCAAATATTCAATAGTAATTAATACTGATATTAGCATATTGAGTTTTTATATATAACTCGTTCATACAGAATAATTCCTTTGTTGAAATTTTTCACTATGCAAGCCAGACCACCAGAGTTCAATCCCTGGAACCCACATAAAAAGCAGAACACTCACTCCACACAGTTGTCCTTTGACTACACCTGCACACCCTCACACACACACAGTTAGCACATTGTTAATAACAATGTTAAGTGCAGCAGTCCATGGCCTCACCTGTGTTACATGAGTATTTATTTGTAATACTAGCCACCATGTAAAAACTAAACATGCTAAACTAAAACTACAGTCTTTGGAGCATGGAGATTAAGTGGAAAAAAAAATCTCTTAAAACTAGTAGTTTTCAAGAATGAGTCTATAAAAATTAGTGATATAATTTTAAATGTTTTATGTTTTGGTAAGTTTTAGTTCCTGTTGTTGTTTTGAGAAGCTTATTTCTAGCCTAGGCTAGCCTAGAGCCCTGGAGCTTCCTGCCCTGGCTCACCCCCACTCCCTGTAGGTGAACTTGCTTGCCCAAGTGGACTTGTGACTGCTTGCTGTTTTCTATGTGACTTCGCTCTCACTTGCATCGCTTGCTATGATGCACTGTTCTGTTTCCTGTAGGTTAGTGATCCAGCAAACTGTACAAAACCTGAACACACGGCTGTGGCTGCAAGAGGAATGTCACTGAAGAGCAAACCAGACTCAAGAGCAGCAGACTCCAGTGCTGCTTTGCACTCGCCATTGGCGCCTAACGCGTCCAACAACAACAGCTGTATGGCGGACATGCTGTGGAAGAGCGAAGGTACAGTCACGTCTTAATGCAAAGTAAAGCCTTATAAATTCCAGCGTTACTGAAAAAGTAGCATTACACTGTTTTGGTAGGGAGTGTAGGCGTTTGGTTTTTCATGACAGGTTTCTCTGTGCAGCCCTGGCCTTGAACTTGGAGATTGCCCTGCATCTGTCTCCTGAGTGCTGCCATTAAGGATATGCAGCCACCATCCAGAGTGTGCGCGCGCGCGTGTGTATGTGTGTGTGTGTGTGTGTTTTGAGTGTGTCTTATTGTATAGTCTTGGCTTGACCTAACAGAGATCCATCTGCCTCTGCCTCTTGAATGCTGGGATTAAAGGCGAGTACTTATGTTACATGGTTTGGAGAATTTTCCTCAGAGTGAACACAGTTGACAAGTTCACACATTATAAATATGAAATTTCAGTTAGGAGAATGTTTGGTGGCACTGAGGCTGACCAGTGTGGTTACTGTGTTCGCCCCTGTGCTTGTTTTCTGGTCACTTTTTATCGATATGAGGTTATTTGTTTATTTTACTGCTATTTCTAAAGTGCTGAGATCTGTGCTTGTGTGTGGTCTTTGAGTAAATAGTGCTGTAGCAAGTGTCTGAGTTAAGGAAATTCAGTTGTGGGAATTGCATTCATATGGAGGCTTACAATTTGGTGATTTTTTTTATTTGAATATTCTGTTGTATTTTGTTTTCTTTCTTATGTTTGGTGTTTTGAACAGGATCTTACTTTGTAGTCCTTGCTGACCGAACTCTATTGTAGCCTAAGCCAACCTAAACTTGTGGCAATCCTCCTGCCTCAGTCTAAAACTGTTGTGATTCACCATGCTTAGCTCTATTTGAATATTCAGATGCCACTGAGATACATCAAGGATTGTTTGTGATGTCACCATCTCAAATTATTTTATTAATACTGGCTTATCCTTGGAATACAAAGTAGCTTTTTAATTTTAAGACATTGCAATAGCTGTTTTAAATCTAATTGTCAGGGAGTCAAATACTACAGGATAGACATTCGTTTTATTTCTATTTTGCATCTACAGTAGATAAGCATACTGTAGAACATTATTTGTATTCTTTTCTCATTTCATTACTGATGCAAGAGGCGCACGCTCCTGAGTCTCCACTTTGCTTGTTTGGATTTTACCTTTTTGAGACTGACTCACTGATTCCTAGGCTGGCTTAGAACTTAGATGTTTCCCAGGCTACCTGGCCTCAAGCTCCTAGTGATTCTCCTGCTTCACCCTTCCCAGAACTGGGATTATAGACACGGTCCTCTATACCTGACAGGGTTACTGGCTTTCTTAGTGTAAAGGGATTGTTCGGTATAGGCAAGCTTACTTCTGAACTTCCAGTTTAAAATTTTTCATTTGTAAGTTTCTGCTGTACAGAGAAGTTTATATGCTGAGAACACACTTGAGCCTGAGCCTCCCAATTTCAGTAAAATTGGTTTTAAGCAAATGGTGAAGCCAAGCTTGTCCCACAGTGCCTGGCACACCACAAACACTGTCAAGGCCTGGCTGTTCAGTCAGGTTACAAGGAATGTGACATTCTTTACACACTGTAAGAGCCACCGCTGTGTGCCTCCAGGAGTGAAGGAGTGTTCAGACTGCATGCGTGCTCGGCTTGAGAGACCCCTCTGGCTTTACTAGATGGAGGGATGGTTGAGAAAGTAATTGGAAGAGCGGTTAGGAGTTCTTTTAGGACTGTCAGACAGATAAGGTAAAGACAGCACAGTGGGTAGGACAGAAAAAAAAAAGTAAAGAGGCTCTCGCTCTGCCCTTAGCATGTAGAAAGGTCCAGTGGCTAGACTCTGCAGCCAGTCAGTTAGGAGAGGCAGATGAGTTAATAGACCTCAGAACGGACCCTGAGCATCATCAAGATGGGACGAGAAGAGTGAGAACACCTCAGGAAGAGCATTCAACTCTGAACTTGACTGAAATACTTGAGGAATATATTGGCTAACTTGACATATAGATCTGGAGTCTAGGAAGCATTCTTGTTCATAAGTACAGATGTAGAAATGATCTGAAATGTAAGTTCCCCAAGAGCAGAGCCCTTGTTGACATGTGCACTGCTAGAGTCCCAATAGCCCGGGTCGTACAGGCTTGACTGGTGAGTGAGTGGTGACGAGTGTTTACAGCACAGGGTGGGTGCTGGTGGCAGAGGGAAGATCTGTCTAAGAACACCAGGTAGAAAACATCACTGTAGAAGGAACCCAGCCAAGAGAGTGAGAAAAGGGCCCTTGGCTTAGGTAAGTATTGGAGGAGGCTTGGGGGTTTTGTCTCTTTCTTTACAGTGGGCAGCACAGTGTGAAACTCTGTGTATGTATTTTTACCAGTGAAGAAGTTCATGCGGCATGAACCCTGCCCGTTTTCTTTCAGCATCATAGAAACATACTTAATGCCTAAGAGAAAGTCTGCAGTGTTGTCAGATGAGTGGCTATAATCCTAGGAAGAGACAGGATTTAAACAGAAATGTGTGGGCACCACTGTGTATCCTCCACAGTGGGGAGAAGGCAGAAAATAGACAAGATCACAAGCACACTTAGGACAGGAGAAAGAAGCCTCAGAGATCTGCCTTTCTCTGCCTCCCCAGCACTGGGAACTATGCCCAGGTTTTTTCCATGGGTTCTGGGGTTGAAATGACTGAGATATTTCCACAACTGCCCAGGGTTTTTGGTCATTTTTATCATGGTAAATAGACATAATACAGAATATGTTGAAGAGTTTGGTGTCATTTAATGCTCTGTTTTAACTGTTTTAATATGTCTGAGTGATTATTTAATGGTTAACTGGTGGTTTGATTTTCAGTTGACGAAATATGTGCTCTGCCTGCAACTAAGATCAGCCGTGTAGAGGCACATGCTGCAGCAACACCATTTTCTGTAAGTTTATGACCTGGTGGCCATACATGTTGTAAATGGGAATGTGTGTTTAAATGAAAATGGTCTCAGGTTTCATGTAGTAAGGAATTGATATAAATTTAGAAGCAGATGGGAGAGTAGTAAATTTCATGTTTATTGAAAAAGATTGATACAATAATAATGTATATTTGGGGCCCCAGTTTTGATGTAAAAATGTACTTAGTACACATGTTCATATTCTCAGTGTACCAGCTCACATGTACCCTCAACTGCTAGGTCACTCCGTGGGAAGTGAGGCCACAGATAGCTTTGGTGTTCCTCTCCGTGCTTTCTCTGGTTTTTTTTTTTTTTTTTTTTTTTTTTGGTTCTTTTTTTTCGGAGCTGGGGACCGAACCCAGGGCCTTGCGCTTCCCTAGGCAAGCGCTCACCGCTGAGCTAAATCCTAACCCCTCTCTGGTTTATTTTAAGTGAGCACGCACATGTCTGTCAGTGTAAATGACATTAATGGCTGGAAGGTGGGACTTGCCCTGGAACAGACATGCTTGGGTAGCTGCTTCCTAGCCGCACAGCAGAACTTGGCAATAACTGATGGGTGTACGTGCAGGCCAGCTCAGAACTCTGACATCGAGTTGTTTTATGGATGGCCGTAATGGACCTGCATATCCTCAAATTTAAATGCTTGCAGAGGATTGCCTTTTTATATAAATATGAGGATCATACATACATTCCGGTGTTAGGGTTTCTGAGTCATTCAGAATTGCTGTAGTTTTTTTTTGTTTGGGGGATTTTAGTCCTATATCTTCCTTCATCCGTGTTCACCTTTCCAGCATGTTAGTCTGTGTTTGTAGACTCTTCTCAGGGAAGGATTAGTAAATGGAAAGATGTTTCTTCTGAATCTGACTGTGGTTCATCAGCCACAGTTGTGTCTGTTATTTCAGTGTGAGTCAGGCGCCTTCTCAGCGCTGCTGAAGAGTTTTTACAGCTTTAGCAAGTGACCTGTTTAAAGCTGCTCCTGACCATAAGACTCTTGCAGTTAGCTCACTTGTCAGCTAGTTAGGACAGAGGTAACTGAAGGGCACACTGGTTTTGAGCTTCTGCAAGCAGCGTGCCGTTCGTAAGAAGGCGGCCTTAAAGACTAGGTCCAGGATATGTACGGCTCACCCTAGAAGGAGGCTTAGGTTAAAGTCTGTTTGTAAAGCAAGTAAGGTAAAGCTGCTACTCCACGCCCACTTCAGTCTATACTGAAGCACATTCAAGCTGCGTTTTAGTTTTGAACTTTTTTCTCCTTTTAGGTTTGGAGAAGCACAGGTATTTCACATACAAAGGTCACTGGATCTCCGCTTGTTTTGTGAACCTAGAGGGAAGAGGCAGTTTGAGATGGAGTTTTCTCCCTGCTCCTTTGGAGTAGATGTAGCATTTCTCTAAAGGGGCTGCACTTTCTGTGGGCCTCTGATGGACAGACAGGTGGCAGGCATCTTTACTTGTCTCTGCTGAGGAAGCGTGCTGACCTACCCAGCTTGACGGTAGCAGCTCCTGGTGCCGAGTACCCCTTGCACTCTCTGTCAGATGGGCGTCCTCTCTCCATTGGCGGCTGACCTAGTCTGCTAAGATCTGTTTACTGTGAGCTTGTAATGTGTGTGTCCATCCATGTGCACACTTGCAGATCATTGCATGGGATCACTTAAGTCTTGACAGTTCTGTGCTCAATGCAGTCTTCATAAATTTTCCTTTCTCTGAAATTAGAAAGAGACACCTTCAAATCCAGTGGCCATTTTGAAAGCAGAGCAATGGTGTGATGTGGGGATTTTTAAAAACAATACAGCTTTGGTGAGCCAATTTTATTTGCTACCAAAAGGAAAACAAAGTATGTCAAAGGTAACTATTGATAAATTTTCTATATTTTGAGAGCTGAGAATGTAACTGTGGCAGAATGCATGTCTAGCATGTATGTGAATTTGGCTACAACTCCAACACTTGAAAAAGCAAGCTAAATATACAGCAAGTGAATTGTGATTCTGGGAAGTGGATTGCTTTGGTAACTGTCATTGAGGTCATTTGAAGGCATGAAGTTGGGATCTTCCCACAGTGTCACTGGGAGTGCCGTATATATATATCCATCTTGCTTTTGTAAATATGGCACCTGTCAGTTTAAACTAGTCTGCATGAACTAAGGTGTTTGTTTTCTCTTTTGAGACAGAGTCTCATGTAGCTGGGCTAGCCTCAAACTTCTTAGGTAGCCATTTACTAAGATTACAAGTATAATTGAGCTGGGTTCCAAGGCCTAAAGATCTGGTCTGGTCAGGTAAAGTAAGGGTTTGAAAAATGTCTCAGGTGGGCAGTGTTGGTGCGTGCCTTTAATTCCAGCACTCAGGCAGTCAGATCTTTGAGTTGGAGGCAGCCTGGTCTGAAAAGTGAGTTCCGGGACAGCCAGGGTGACATAGAGAAACCTTGTCTTGAACAAAACAACAAAAAAAGCCTGCTTCAGGTTGGGTGATGGCGGCAGCCACCTTTGATCCCAGCTCTCACGAGGCAGAGGCAAACAGATGTCTGTGAGTTGGAGGTCATCCTGGTTTCCATAGTTCTAGGACAGCCAGAGCTACTGTCTCCCATACTGTTGCACCTGATCATTTCAGATGCGGGCTACCCAGACCAGCCTGTATGTCACTTATCAGTTTAGCTTCTGTAACAGAACCTTTGGCATTCTGCCCTCTTTTTCACAGTTAGTATTTTCAGCTCTTGATAAAAATGAAAATTCTTGTAAACGAACATCACTTTTATGGCTAATGAGATTCCTGGTTGAAGCTGAATCCGTGTCCATATAAAGATACATCCACATGTAAAAGCATGTTAACTGCCTAATTTTTCTCAAAACTTAATTTTTATTTTCTTAATTAAGAAAACCTGCAGCAAGGACATTTGAATTTCTTTTTTTTTTTTTACTCTGTTTTTGTTTTGTTTTGTTTTATATTTTTATAGAATATAAGGACACGGTTTCTTTGTGTAGGCCTGGCTATCCTGGAACTCTGTAGACCAGGTTAGCCTTGAACTCAGATCTGCCTGCTTCTGCCTCCCTCGTGTTGGGATTAGAGGTGTGTGCCACCACTGCCAGCTGTGTTTGAATTTTTAGTTTTGTCATTCTTAAGTGTTAACTGGGCAGGTCAGTTGTGTCCCCTGAGACCAGGCTTCCACACAGTGTGATGGTCCAGTGGCACTGGGTCTAGCATAGGCCCGATGGCTGGGCAGAAGGGAGGACTGCAAAGTTGGGTACAGATGCTAAGGTAGTAGCCACCCAAGAGGATGTCACCATTTAACGTTTATGTCTCGTCCTGAATAGAGTCTTTAAACACACACGTTAGTCACTCCTTTTCTGCTAAGCTTGCTTGTCTGTCTTTAAAGGGCAGTGCTCCTAGGAGGACCATTATATGACAGCAAGTCTGGGATTCTTTCCCAGTTAATGAGTTCACATGGGGACTGGAGATTTGTTCTGTTTATTGTGATAACAGCTCTCATTTTTTTTTTTTTTTTTGGTTCTTTTTTTCGGAGCTGGGGACCGAACCTAGGCAAGCGCTCTACCAGAGCTAAATCCCCAACCCCAACAGTTCTCATTTTTAATTTTCGTTTTTCCCCCCTGCCTCTGCTGCCTCCCATGTGCAGAATCCCCTTGCCTTTCTCTGTATACTGTGAGTCAGGTCACCTTTCCTCTGGATAAGAGCCCCTCCTTCAGGCATGGGCTTCATGGGCTCTGCATTAGAGTATCTCTCTGTGCAGTAAAGGGACATATGTGAAGGATCTGGATCCTTAAAATACACTCATTCTTAAAGAGCGTTGTTGTTTACTAGAGACAGACTGTAGCTCTGAAGTGGAAATGCACCTTTTCTCTGACTTCTGTATGTTTCCATTCCAGGTAGGAAATGCAGACGTACCCGACTACAGTTTGCTTAAGAAACAGGACCTTGTTCCAGGAACAGTCTATAAATTCAGGGTTGCTGCAATCAATGGTTGTGGAATAGGCCCTTTCAGTAAACTCAGTGAATTTAAAACATGTATCCCTGGTTTCCCTGGAGCTCCTTCTACAGTCCGCATTTCTAAGGTAGTCTGTCAGGCCCAGCAAGACTGGACTCTTGCTGATTCAAATGACTTGTCTTCTGTGTGGAGACATTCATAGTAGCACTTATGAAAGATACCTAAAGAGGTGGATTAAACATTAAACGTTGGTTTTGGTAGCCACACCTGGTATTTTTGAGTACCAGATGGAAAGCTGAGTTATAATATGCAAAGCACAGAAGAACTAGAAGTCAGTGTGTATCATCTTGCTTACATCACCCAGAGTTCATTCTGCAGAGTTCTAGATTTTAGAGCATATGAAACAGGGTTACATTTTATAATAAGCCTTGATCTTGGTTAAGAAGGAAAATGCCCTTTGGGGGTGGGTAGGACAGTAAGCCTGGGTATTTAAGCTTTGCTTTGTTTGTGAGAAGCGTGTGTAGTGTAAAGCCAGTTCAGGTAGAGCTGTGTCAGCAGTAAGGGCTCTATCTAGTGAGCGGCCACCAAAGGAAGGCTCTGTCTTGTAAAGGCACAGGTGATACTAGAGAGAGCTGGAGAGCCTTCACCTGTCCTCCTCTTTTCTAGAATGTTGAAGGTATCCACCTTTCCTGGGAGCCTCCAACGTCACCCTCTGGAAATATTCTGGAATACTCAGCTTACTTGGCTATCCGCACAGCACAGGTGCAAGACAATCCCAGCCAACTCGTGTTCATGAGGATCTACTGCGGTCTGAAGACCTCGTGCATAGTGACTGCTGGACAGCTGGCAAATGCACACATTGATTACACGTCCAGACCTGCCATTGTGTTCAGAATATCAGCAAAGAATGAGAAGGGCTACGGACCCGCCACGCAAGTCCGATGGCTTCAAGGTAACAGTAAGAAAGCCCCTTTGAGTTGAGTTGTTTTTACTAAAGCTGTTGTAATCGTTATTTATTAGAAACTGTTATAAACATCTGTTCTTTGAGAGTATTCCCTGACTGTACTTCTAGCAGTTATGAATTTGAGTTTGTAAGTTGTTCTTAAAATGTATTTGCTCACTTCTAGATCCAAATAAAGATAGAAAGAAGCAAAGACTGAAAATTAGTATATGGATTCTTCCTTACCCATAGAGCTACTTACAAAGGACAAATAGCACAATGAAGAAAAGGCCGTAAGGTGTTTGCCCCTTTTCTTTTCTGAAGGCTGTGTAACTCAGTCATTCTGCGGCTACTGAGATGAGTTTAGTCACTGGCTGGTGTACACTCGCTGTGGTGGGTGTTTCCCATGTTGTAAATGCCCGATCTGAGTACCTGCCGGCCTTATTTCAGGAGCAGTGGTCTTCTATCAGCTGTGTCCCAGTGCAGGGATCTGTGATACCGAGTTCAGCAGTCACCTTACTCCCTCATCTTCAGTTATCACAGGCCTGAGCAATTAAAAAGGAAAGGCAAGTTCAGCGACTCTGCTTTGGATTTTTAAAATTATTTTCTGAGAATCCCAGCAAAATACAAAAAGGATAGTGGACTGTCCTAATTTGTGTCTGACCAAGATATCAGAATGTATCTTTAACTAAAGCACTTACTGTGTCTGGCCTTCAATTTCTTCACTAGCAAGTGAGGGAGTTAGGAAATTCTCCTTTGAAGTCCCTTTCAGCCCTAAATGTTCCTGTGTTCCCTGGGAGTTGGGTAAATCCTGACACTGTCATGGGTCAGCAGTCTTAATGGCTTTAACTGCTTTCTCGTCACTTCATTAAAGATCAGAGTATGTCCTCCTCTTGAAGAAAGAAAGAAGCACCTTCAGGACGCAGGTTTTTACACAGTGTTTTAAACATTTGTAAGATCTTTATAAATGCTCTAGATGTTTTATTTTTGAATTATTTTTACCTCAAAATTGTATAAGCTTTTTTATATCAGAAAGAAAGCACTAGACGGCCGCTTCAGGCTCCTTGCCACCTTAGCGATGTAGGAAGCTCGGAGACCACTGGGCTGCAGGTAACTTACTTTACACCGTTTGAAGCGTCCTAGTCTGCCTGCTTAGTCAGTGCGGAAGTGCAGTTGTGAAGTGACTACAGAGAGAGCAACAACTGCAGAAAGACATTCAGGCCGAGAGCACAGGCCCGCTCCCTCAGCGACACAGTCTCAGGCCAGCTTAGGATGACTGAGTAGCTGTGCCCTCCAACCTTATGTGTGCTGTGCCCAGTGAAGATGAATATGATTGTGAAGAATTGATATATATGCCAGTTACTAACTTAAAGTGTATAGAATATTTTAATATATAATTTTTTGTAAAGAACTGGGATTTTTATACTACAGTATTTGTAATTAATGTGTCTCATTAATTAAATTTCTCTTGAAGAAAATATGCAAACTATTAGACACATGAGTGGCTTCTGAACTCTAAGGATAAAATAAATGCACTACTGTGGTGTTGCTAGAATACCTTTTGTGGGGCACATGAATCCTTGCTCATTAAAGGGTACTTTCCAAGCAGTGTTTACAAGGAGGCCTCTGGTTGGTTATTCCAGCAGCTCCCACGGGGAGAGCGTCACTCTGCCTTCCTTTAATTGGTGTGCTTTGCTTTGGCAGCGCTTGCTCTTTTGCACTAGTGGACTTAAACTGACCTCATTGTTGTGTTTGTAATCATTTGTGCAGCTTCCATGATATGTCCCATAGAAGCTAAACATGTCTTAACCAAAGTTACATGTATGCAGATTTGCACATATCAGATAGTAGGCTTTGTCATATGTGTTCGCTCAGCTAAGAAGAGTAGCCAACTTTAGAAAGCGTGTTTTAAGCCCAGTTACTTTATTAGAAAACTTTTGACTTCCAATCCTATTTTCTGCATTAATTAACAGTTTGCATCTTGAAAACATCTTCTTATTAAGGGATAAGTTGATTTAAAGCAGACTAGAACATCTGGGTTTTCGTGTGTGTACATTTTTACCTATTTAGTATGTGGTTTAGTTTATTTTGCTTAAAGGTATCACCGTCTATTCTAGACCAGGAGGCAGACATGAGCCCATGGTTCTAATATACGATTTGCTTCTTTGAGGAAGGGTGGCCTTTCTATACTCAGCAAGTTGTTAAAGTAATAAACCTTTTTACCTCGAGAATTGCCCAAATTGTATTTTTTTTCCATTGGCATTACTTCCTTAAGCATAAATCATGTTTGTTTCTGTCATGGGACTGGTAGCTGAAAGATACCCTTAGCAGATACGTGTGGCTTTGCTGTTAGCAGTTCATACGGTGCTAGAGCTGCATGTCTGTGGAGTGAGTAGCGCGCCTGTCATGCCGACGTGACACGTGAGCACCGGTAGCTTCTAAGGACTGGCACATCGTGCAGCTGCCATCTTCATCACCAAGGCAGACCTTGGGGCTTTTGTCTTTTTGTTTTGTTTTTGTTTTTGTTTTTTGTTTTTTTTTTTTTTGTTTGTTTTGTTTTTTTGTGCTAGAGATTGATCTTGGGGCCTGGGCAACTAGGCTAGTGTTCCAACACCAAGCTGCAGCACAGCCCAGGTAGATAACTCTTCTAAGAGGAGTTCCTTCCTTTTGTCTCTGAGCTGTCTTTGTGTCACAAGCCTCTTCCATGTGTTCTGGACTTTGGTTCACATAAGAAGCAAAAATATTGTTGCTACTGCATGCTCTTAGAATTATATTTTTTAAACACTGTATTGGTCTGGTCTTATTTTTAGTTTAGCAGATTGTTTGGCAGTTTAACTAGAAGTAAGCTATATATAAACTCCGTCTGTATTTAAACTAAGGCAATCCGACTGCATGTCTGAGGCCCCATTGCTCCATCACCAGTCACAGTGCAATCGCCTGGCAAGCAGCGTCTGTTGCCCATTATTTCAAAGACTTGCAGACTAGCAAAACTCGCTTCTGCGTAGAGTGTCTGCTGTGACTAAGGGTTTTCTTTAATGATAGCATACTAACATAAAGACCACTTGTCACACTCTGGAGGGGTCAGTATGTGGGGCTCCTGTCGTCATCTGCTCCTACATGGAGAGGGAGACTGAGTGGGCTTGGTCTTTGCCCATTTGAAGTGTAACTGTTGTGTTTGCCAAGACTGATTTCAGGCAGTTCTGTGTATCGTGTACCAGTGATATGTAAAATAAAGCACCCTTTTCTATGAACAGTTACAAGTGTTACTCTTTCTTTGACACAAAGTGTACTGTGGCAGAGCCTCTGGACACTCACGGGACACAGCAGGTCTCTCACCTAGGATGGGCTCTCGGGAACTGAACTGAAGTAGGCTGTGCTCAGGGGTCATGTTCTGCAGGGGTTGGTGGTCATTTACCCTTCCCGTATTACAGCTGTGCAGGTGAAACGGACAGCTGTCTCTGAGGAGAACCTAGGCCCGGTTCACCACTCCATGTCTTGTTTGCTTTCTGGAAACTTCCTCACATGCTTTTTGTTCACCACTGGGTCCTGCCCTGCTACTTCCTTGCAATGCTTTAGCAAAAATCAGGTATAATGCTGCCATCCCCAGATCTAGGGGCTCTTACCTCACACTTGATCTCTTCACAGGAGTGAGCCCACATCGTCTTTCTTCACACACGTCCTCCTGTCTGTAACCCACATTTCCACTCCCACCATTTTTACTAACTTGACCAGACTGGCCACCCTTCCCTGACCTCCTACACCTCCAGGGAGCTCTGACTGCTGTAGTAAATACGTCTACCTCCTCACAGTTTCAGATGTCATCTGACTGGTCATCATTGTCCCGCTTCCCTCCCTGATGCTGAGTGTGTGAGCAGAGCCTGGGTCTGCTCTCTCTTCCACACCGAGCAGTCAGTGCTACCTAATACCTTAACAGGCAAACAGAGAAGTCTACCACCTCAAACCAGGGTCAGAAATGGGGTGGTTTTGAAGGAGAGTGGTTTTAGTGTTTAATAATGGTAGTTTAATAATCTGAAGGAAATACACTCTTTAGTTTTCTCTTGCCTCACCCTTCACTGTTTCCTAACTAAGGGCAAGATAGAAAATGAATTTAGGAGGGAGATGCTAGGACCTCTCAAAAGAGAAGGTCCCGATCTGAAGTCACTGCAGCGTTTAATGACATCAGCAGACAGACAGACACTAGCGCTAATCTCTGGTGTTTAATGACATCAGCAGACACACAGACACTAGCGCTAATCTCTAGTGTTTAATGACATCAGCAGACAGACACGAGCGCTAATCTCTGGTGTTTAATGACATCAGCAGACGCACAGACACTGGCGCTAATCTCTGGTGTTCGTTTGTTTTGAGACAGGATCTCACTAAACAGCCATGGGTGTCTTGGAGCTTACCATAGATAGAAACTGGCCTCATCTACCCACCTGGCTCTGCCTCCAAGGTGTTGGGATCAAAGGCACCACACAGGGCAGGAGTCAGTCTCATGTCACTGCTAAGCTGACTAGGCAAGGTGCTGTTAGGTTTGGTTGAGACAAGGTCTCATTCTGTAACCTAGGCTGACTTTAAACTCATGGTAATCCTCTGCCTGAGCCTCTCAAGTGCTGGGATTCCAGCCCAAGTTACATATAATGTAGGATTCTTACTCTCAGGGAAGTAGGGTGACCTTGGCCTTTCTCCCCTCAGTCTAGGGATAGTTAAAAGTCCGTGTACTTGTGTATTTCTGTAACTACAATGTTTTATGCTGAGCATGCATGGAAAACCAAACTGTAGTGTTCTGGGAGAAATTAAAAAACAGGTTCTGTCAGCTGAATGAAAGCCGTAAAATCTTAGGATAGTTAGCCTCTGTGTTCCAAACAGCTCTTCCTTCTTCTTCCTGTCAGTGTGGTGTTGCTGTCCTTTGCAGAATCACATTTTTTAAAAAAAAGTGTCTGCAGAAGGGGTCATCAGAAACTGAACATGCGCACATCTAATAAAAAAGCATGGCAGGGACTTGGCAGAGTTTAGAAGCTCCCAGAGTTTGGTGCAAAGCCCTCCCTCCAGTTGCAGTTTGACACCTCCTTCATTCCAGATCAAATGCGGGTGAGAGCCTGGGTCTTGAAGCGGGCTGGGTGTACGTGTGTCAGCGTGTTTGTTGTTTCTAACTTCCGATGGTTGCTGTTATGGTGAGTAGAGCTGAAGAGGCCTTGGGCTCCTTCACTGCCTCCCCTAGGCTGCCCTGCCCCCCACTCTGTAATCCAAGAAGAAAAGCTTAACTGATTCACGGACTCTTCAGTCTTTCAGAATTTCTGAATCGAGGACCAGAGTTTTTACTAATTTCCCGAACTAGGAGAAGTTGTTCCTTAACGGCTGCAAGTCCCCAGATGGGCACAGACAGGGATGTTGGCAGACAGTCTCTAGAAACAGTTTCTTACATGCCCAGAGGGGAGCTGCCCCTAATGACCATAGAGAGGCAGTTGAGAACAGCCGTGCGATGCCCAGGGTGCACCGTTAGGAGAGTGTGCCTGGGCAATGCCATTCAGTAACGAGGTACAGTGTACCTCACAGTTGATCAGAACTCTAGGCTAGCCGAGACCTTAGACACTCCAGTCTGGCCTTGAACTTGCAGTCCCACCGTGCCTGGCTCGTTATCTGCTTTATAGAAGTAACTATACACAGTGGGCAAGCCACTCCCACAGACGCAGCGGTGGCCGGGGGCGTCATCGAGAAAGCAGCCATCCAGCCCGGATTGTTTACTGTGTCATGGGTTTTCCATTGCTGTTGCCTGCCTCAGACTTGTACCGCAGCAATGCCACTGATATGGCAGTGTCGTCTTGTGTGGTGGAGTAGAGCCCAACTCCACACCTGTGCTGTTTAAAAGCATTGGCAATGAGACAGTGCGCGCGGACTGTAAACTGTATATATGCTAAAAAAAATATAATAAAGTGAGGCTTACCAGACTTTCGCTTACCTGCCCAGAAACACCGTCTACCCCTCCCCCTTCACATAGACCGTGCAGTGCAAATGTTGTATCATACATGTGTATGTTCTTAATAAAATGTCTAGACATACCTGGTTCTGAAGTTGTATGTAAAAGGAGTCATGATGTACGTATTGCATGACATATTCTCTGGAATTCTCTTAGATTCACACTCATGCTTATGCACATGACCGCCTTGCGCGTCTTCACGTCTGTGTATTATACTCCAGTGTATCACTGTGCTACAGTTGTATGCGGTCTTTTGTCTACCAGAAGTTGGATTATTATTCTCAGACCTTTGCTACTGAAGACCTTCTGCGCAGCCCCAGTGTACGCGCAGGTCCTTGCTATATCCGCGTCGGGAACAGTGACTGGCCCGGGACATGCTCAGTAAATGCTTGAGGCATGGATAGCTTCTTGTACCCACTTCCCCATGTGTGCAAGAGCTCTGTGTCGGTTGTCTTTGACATATTATACTGTGTTCAGTAACCACACCTGTAAGAGAGTCTTTGAGGGCCTTTCATCACAGCAGAGACACTGTCCTTTTCACCGCTCTCCCCAGGTATCAGTGTTGTCCTGAGGTGTAGCAGCACAGCTAAGATCCGCTCAAGCTTAGGGTGGCGATCTGTGTCTGTGAGTCTCCATTTCTCATGTGGGAAGCACTAACCCTTCATGTGCTGTAGCTCGAGTGCCTCAGTAATTTCCAAGAGTGTTAGCCTTCAGAGACCACAGATTGGGATACCACAGCTCGCAGGCGTTCTGTGGTGCTGAGCTGGGCTCTGAGGGCTCTCACTGCAAGTGTCCCTGCCGTTCTTGGAGCCACGCCTTGGCGATACTTGTTCTTGGCTGTTAGTACTTGCCAGTTAGGTGTGTGGTACACAGTATTTCATGTTGGGTTTAATTTGCATTTCCCTTATTACTGATGGAATAATTTTCCATATATGGCCCTCTTCAGTGAAATACTGAGTGCCTCTTGCCCGTGTTTGTTTTCATTGACACATATGGTTTCTATATATATATTCTGGATGTCAGTCCTTTGCATATGGAACATACGTTTCCTACCAAATTTGTACATTATCTTCTGTAATTGTGTTGAATGTGCTAATCAACTGGAGAACGTTTACATCTTTCTGATGTGTTTTCCCAGTCAGGAGCATTTTATGTCTCCCCTCCACTGATTAGGCTTTCTTTAATGTCTTCCAATAAACAAGTGTTCCCCACAAAAGCCTCTGTTTTACGTTCGATTTCTCTGTAGGAATTGCGTGTGTGTGTGTGTGTGTGTGTGTGTGTGTGTGTGTGTGTGTGTGCGTGCGTGCGCACATGCACCCACCTATGCATGTCTGAGTGCATGTGCATTATTTTGTTTTGAGACAGGGTTTATCTCTGTAGCCCAGGCTGTCCCCGAACTTGCCTTGTAGACCAGGCTAGCCTCGCACAGGTCCACCTGCCTGTCTCCCGAGTGCATACCTGACAAGAGTTTCATCCGTCTAACACAGTGGGGAGTAATTTCATACTTCTCTTCTAGTCATGGAGACTGAAGGTCCAGCAGGCACCCCAGTTCTCCCCAGTACTGACCTATCCAGCTGCCTTTGAGCTTTTGTTGTATTTGGTTGGATTTTTGAGGTAAGGTCTATGTAGCTTTGACTGTCCTGAAACTCACTGTGTAGATCCCGCTGGCCTCAAACTCAGGAGATCCTTGTCTCTGCCTCTCACGTGTTGGTGTTAAAAGCATGTGCTGCCACCGCTGGCGCGTCTTAATTCCCATCTGCCCATTATGGCTGTTTGGTTCCCGTCCTTACTTGACTACGTCACCGGGCAGGACCTGCAGTACAGCATTGGCCTTACTATGAATAGTTACTGAGTTACACTGAATGTTGCTTTCTGCATCTATACATGACTGTTCTGAAGTACTAAGCTAAACTTTAATTCTTAGTAAACTCAGCTTAGTCATGGTATGTGTTCTAATTTATGGATGAACTCAATTTCCATGTTTTAAGAATAGGTGTGCAGGCTCGATAGCAGTGCCTTCACCCGCCAAGCAGGCATTCCGCCAACCCTATTAAGATTTTTAAACCTTTACATTATTCTGCTTTCTTTTTTTATTTAGTGTTTGGGGTTATTAAAAAGGTATGTTGTCGGGGTTGGGGATTTAGCTCAGCGGTAGAGCACTTGCCTAGCATGCGCAAGGCCCTGGGTTTGGTCCCCAGCTCCGAAAAAAAAAAAAAAAAAAAAAAAGGCATGTTGTCTAGGCTACTTCCCAGATGAAGTTTAACGATGTACTTTACTGTTGATACAAGCTGCCTCGCTTGGCTTTTTGAGACTAGGTCTCTTAGTATACAGCCAGAGATGAGCTCGCGCTCCTGATCTTTCTAACTCTACCTCCCAAGTGTCCCAACATGACACCTAGCACTGTAGGGTGCTTTACTATGGGAGCACTGGCCCGTATGTACCGTAGCACTGCAGTGTGGGAGATGGGTGAACAAGTGTTAAACCAGGGGTGAGGGCACCTCTCACTGCCATGGGTCCTGTCTCCACCCCTAGCACTGTGATTACGGCCATTGAGGCTGTGCGCCCAGTTTGTAGTGCTCCTGGGACCTGAACCAGTCCGCATGCATGAGTAGCAAGACTAACCATTGAACCAGCCTCCCAAGGAAACATTTCCAAGCTGTTTCTCCAGAGTAAGAAATGGACCTGACATTCCTTTAAATGGCTCAGATGTCCCCTTTGTTTCTTAAACTGGGGAAGAGGGGATAGACTTGTCAGATCCCTGACATCTGCAGTCACAGGTGCTTGAGAGCCAGACACCCACACTGTGCAAGAGCAGGAAGCAGCCCTAACCACTGAGCCCTCAGCCCCTTGCACCTTTGTTTTGAGCAAGCATCTTACTTTGTAAGGTGCTGGGCCCATCAGCAGCATGCCGCCAAGCTGCTGTTCCTATGTGCATGGGCTTCCTGACAGAGCTCCTGCTTCTGCCTTGCCTAGGATTTGTGTGGCCGTGAGAGTGGTCAGAAGACAAAGCTGGAAAAGCTTGCTCTCTTCCCTCATCCTGTGGGTAAGGGACTGAACTCCGTCCCAGCCTTGGTGGCATGCGCCTGCTGATCGCCTTCCTGGCCTGGCCCCAAGAAACCTGTATCAACTCAGTAGTCAAGGTTCAGAACTGCCTTTCATCGCACACTCTCTTGGAGCAAGTGCAAAAGCAGGGGCAGAGGGGCTGGGGATTTAGCTCAGTGGTAGAGCGCTTACCTAGCAAGCGCAAGGCCCTGGGTTCGGTCCCCAGCTCCGAAAAAAAGAAAAAAGAAAAAGAAAAAAAAAAAAAAAAAAAAAAAAAAAAAAAGGGGCAGAAACATACCACAGACTCTTACTGCTCGTCAGAAGTACCTGACTTATACCTGAAGGGACAAAGGACCACGCCACTGTTTGTTGTAGTCAAGGAATGTGTGCTTGTGCCATGTGCACACCAGTGTCTATGCAGTACTGAGGGCGCAGTCTGAACAGGTAAGGGAGCCAGACAGAGAACGTTACAGCGTCACCTGCAGCTGTGGGATGGCCTGGAGGTGGGGGTTAGCCTTGAACTCTGTTGCTCTTGCTCCCACTCTACAAAGTCTGGGGACGACAGTTATTCCACCACACCATCCAGAAACACTCAGGGACTAGGGTCTCAGCACCCTACTGTTGAGCTGAATTTCACTGAGTGAAGGCATATTTCATGTACTCTGCTTCCTCTAGGAGACAACTGTGTGTATGTAGACATATTTGTATCTCACAAATGATAGTTATGTCACAAGACATCCTGTGGAGTTTTTTTCTTCTCTATGGAGGTTGTGAGGACAAAACTCAGGTCAGGGGGTTGGGAATTTGGCTTAATGGTAGAGCGCTTGCTACCCTGGCAGCTCTGAAAAAAAAACTCAGATCAGCCTTGGCAGCAAGTGTCCCTACCCACTGAGCCATCTTGCCAGCCTTCTATTTCTTCTACTCATGGCTGCACTATGGAAACCTGAGGTAGACCCTCCTAGGTAATGTAATTAGAACATTAAAGGTAACTACATTTCATTAGCTCACCAAGGTGATGGGCATGTTTTCAAGAAAGGAAAATGGAGAAGCAAATACAGCTTCCACACCAATTGTACTAAATACCCAAATCAGGATCGTTTTAAGTCCTGTGTGCTGCTTGTGACTTAAATGACTAAAACCCCACTCTTAATCAAAAAAGGAGTATTTACAAAATCATGAAATTGTTAAAGATGGGACTCAAGACAGAACCCGGGACAGACATGACGCCAACACTGGGCATGCAGGCCCTGTGTCTGGCACACGCAGAACGCCTGTTCTCTGGGAAGAGTGGAGATGGTATCACTCAGAGGCCACCTGCTTTTGGCCCTAGAGAGCATTACTCACAATGAGGTTCAAAATCCTGTTTTGATGCATGCCTTAAATGTAAAAGCAGTGAGCGATCTCTGTCTTGACTCTTAACTCAGTCTTTAGGTAGCTGTAGAGAGTGTCTGGTGCCCAAGGCCTCACTCACACTGTTTATCAGTGAGGTAGCGACAACACCTGGGTAGGACACATTTCAAAGTGAACCCACACGCAAGGAGCAAAACCTTACTGCCATGTATCTGGCAACCCAAACAGTTCTACTTCTAAGAATTTATTTCAAGAAAAGTTACGATGTACACAAGATTCAGTGAACTTATATAACTATGTTTATAACTATGAAGAGATGAAAAAGGTCAAACTGTGCAATAGGCAATTAAATAAATTAATCATGATTCAGTCATATAACAGAATAAAAACCCAGTAAAAATGATGCAGAAGACCATGCATGACCTGGGAAAGATGTTCACAATGTATTAAGTGAAAAACGAGTTACAAAACAGTGTGCACAACACGACCCCATCTTTATAAAAATATACATATTTAGCAAAGTAAAAGGACAAATGAGTTATCAAAATATTAACATTGTTACTTCAGCACAGTAGGACGACTGCTGGTTCTGCTTGACCGTCACCTCCCGTTCTTCCCTATGTGCATCTCCTACACAGAAGGTGACTACTGAAGAGGAAAGGAGGAAGGAGAAGGGGGAATTGTTTAATCTCAGAGTAGCCAGCTGTGTTCCACAAGACTCTTGGCAAGTGGCCATTACTGATCAGCCTGGACCTAGGGAACTGCTTGCTTTTGTCCACTGGAGCCCCAAAATTTCCTCTGGACAAACTATACAATAAGCCATTTTTGATAGGGCTAAAACTACCACACTACACACACAAAAATTCAAAGGAAGTATTACTAAAAAGACTAGATGAGAAAATAGAAATCTTCACTTTAAAAAAGAAACCACGCTCCATCAACTAATGCTAGCTTACTGCAGATGGTGTGACAGCACACCAGAAGGCTCCGTGTCTCCTGATTCCAAGTGCTGGCTGCTCCCCTGCCTCACTGCTCCTCCGCTCGCTTGCTCTCACCTGCAGCATCTGCACAGAACCACACCCACTGCTCGGCTCCCACAGCCCGACAGGGACCTGACCTTTCCATGAAGGGAAATGACTATCAGTGGACTGAAAACTCCCTCTTCAGGAAGGGGACTGTAATACTTGAAGAAGAAAGGGGCCATTTCAGAGGTGGCAGGACCGTATGGAAGGGAAAGGAATTCTCACAGGCATGGCAGTAACGGAAGCTGCCTCAACAGCATGGACAGCGACAGGCACCAGGTCTGACAGGCCAGGCAACACTTGCTTCTGCATCCAACTTAATTATTCAGTTAAAAAAAATGACGTTGCTTAAGCTATGACTGTTTACCAAAAAAAAAAAAAAAAATTTGTTTTCAATAAATAAATGCTAAAACATTCGGCTAAGTTACCATGCAGGATAGTGTATAGCCAAGACAAACGCAAATTCGTAATAAAGGCAACTTTCATTCAAAATGAACTCTACCCTTATATTTTATTAAAAGGGTAATAAACATTATGAATTAACCCAGCTGCTTACTTGAATTACAAAATAACATGATTCAATATGAAAATAAGAAACTGTCTACAAATCTCTGACAGTAATAAATCGCAATATACAATGCATACAGGCGTCACAGAGCAACACACTCTCGTACAAAACAAAAATATTTTTAATACCTTTAAAATCCAATTTTTTTCTTTTAAAATCATTCATGAAAAAGATTCTCAAGTCAGAATTAACACCTCAATTAGTCAGGCATCAGGAAGCTACGTTACAGCTACTTATTGTACAAGGAGGCGGCCTCACTCTCACTTCCTCCCAATGCCTCTGCTCCAGACTCCGTCAGACTCTCGCTCGCGCTCTCCACACAGCCCGGCTCCATCCTTCCTTCATATCATGAAAACTGAATCTGCTGGACACCAGAAATCTAAGATTGGAAAATGGGATTATTTCAGACACCAAACAAGCCACAGCAGGAGCTGCTCCCGCCCCGGCCGGCCCCACCACCCGCCTAGGCTGCTCCAGTTCTCTATGCAGACGCCTGAACGCTTGTGAAAGGCCTGTCCTTAGGAATTCTGGTA
Source organism: Rattus rattus (assembly GCF_011064425.1). NCBI lineage: Eukaryota > Metazoa > Chordata > Mammalia > Rodentia > Muridae > Rattus > Rattus rattus. The sequence goes on along the minus strand of NC_046154.1, from coordinate 165,697,469 downwards.
GTCGGACACACTCTGAGCAAACGGCTGTTTGAAATGCAGAGCCAGCACCCACCGTACCTGTTGATAGGACGTCGTGTAAACCATAACGTTTTGTTGTTGGCCATCTGCAGTTATTAACCCAGCCGGTAACTGGTTAGCTACGAGGAAGGGGAGGAAAAGGTTAGGAAGGGAGATAATCTTGACCTCAACCTTAGTTCAATGCCGATAATGTCCTGTTACACTTCTCCCACACATGCAGAATATAACCCCATATAAAATCATAAACTTCACACTTTCTTCTTTTTTTTTTTTTCTTTGTCTGTTTTTCGGAGCTGGGGACCGAACCCAGGGCCTTGCGCTTGCTAGGCAAGCACCCTACCACTGAGCTAAATCCCCAACCCCAAACTTCACATTTTCAAGAAGTCCCCGAGGAATACAAGCCACACTGTGTCCTACTGTACCAGCCTAGGCACTGCCTCAGACCTCCAGACTCTGAGTCCTGGGCAGATCTGGCCTCACCACAGGGTGTGGCTGGAGCACTGCAGGGCTGGGCTGCATGAGTCTTGTAGGCGAAGTTTCTTGTGCGAACATAGAAGCCTACAATGTTACGTTACAAACTCCAGTTCTCAGTGTCCTGTCCCAGGAATCCTCACCGGAAACTAGAGGCTATGGAAATGACTCATGCCCATTAATGAAAGGTCAGTGTCTCCATGTTAAAATCCCCATGTATCTATCACTCACTGACTTCAAACAAGGACATATAAACAGCCACACGGCTCAGCACCGGGACTCAGCAGCACACTGCCCACGGTGAGGGCTCCCCAGCGGCAGTGCCGAGCTTACTGAATGCCTCTTCCGTGAGCTCCTCGCTGAGTCCATCTGTAGCGGACACGGCCCCACCAATGCCCTTCTCTCCCTTCATGGCCTACAGAATAAAGAAAAACAAGCGTTCACACCAGACTATTTCTAAATGAGAATGTTCATGCAATGTCCAAAATCGGAAGCTTCTCTCAGAAGCCTTTATAGTATTTTATGAATACTTTCTGGGATGCCCCCGCCCCCACCCAGCACAGAGTCACCAGGTGGGAGGCAGTGGAAGGCTCCAAGCTTAGTGTGCACAATCCCCAAATAAAAGTCAGTGTGGAGCGGAGACCTGGAGGCCGCCGGCTCTCTGCTCTATGTATGTACTGTGGAAAGCATTGGGGAGAGGACTGTGGATTATAAAGACACCCATTACAGGGCTCTACTCAGTCCTACCGATCCACTTAGCTGGCTGTGGTCTACACGCCTGTAGGCAGTGCTGGGGAGGCAGACAAAGGTCTCTGGGCTCACTGGCCAGCCAGCCTAGCCAACTGGTGAGCTGCTGGCTCAGCGAGAGACCCTGTGTTAAAAAATAAGGCAAGAGCTGTGTGTAATGTGTATACACGTGCATGCATACACACAAAGGGTAGAGTTACGTCACCCTGGCCTGAGAAGGTTCACACTGACGCCATTTCTAAGCAAACACGGCAGCACGGACCACCACTTCCGCAAACTTTCCAATAATCCACACTCAGTGCCGTAAGTCTCTTCTCCATAGGAGACACCAAAGTAACCATTTAAAGCTGCCCGTGGTCAAGGAGTTCAGGCCCCAAACTCAGAATCTCTTTAATCACCACCTCCCTGAAGTTTGTAATAAACTAAGGAAACGATAAAGGCTTGGTATTTAAGTGCTATAATTTAACGCATTAAATACTCCGGGCTATGTCATCTGCTACAGTGTAGAGAGCATGTCTCCTACCTCTCTGAACTTCTGGAGGTACAGTTTCAGAGGCTCCACGTAGCTGTCGAAGCCGAGAGTGGACATGGCAAACAGAATGTCCTCCCCGTTGATGGTCTTCCGTTTCTCCTGGTGACAGCGCTCGCTTGCTTCAGACGTTATGAAGCTTATAAACTCACTCACACACTCCTGAACGCATTCTTTGGCATCCTTTGCGATCTGAATAAGTAAATTTGTAGGAAATACAAGTATTACTTTCTTAACAGCTGCAAAACCAAAGTGCCATACAGAGCACACCCCATTATACTGGCTCGGTCTCAGCTAGCCCAGGCTGGGCTCTTGCTGTGTAGCCAAGGATGACCTGATCTTCCTGCCTCCACCTCTCAGTGTAGTCTTAAAGCCCAGGGCTTTGTGTAAGCTGGGTGAGCACTCTCCCAGAGCTGGTGATGGCTAAGTGTTAGGCCCTCAGATAGTAATACATGCTGGCAACAGCCGACTCAGTCAGAACGACAGGACATGCATGGACATAAAAGTGAGGGGAACCTCTCCAACTGCTCACAGCAACCACAAGTGGACGGTAAGAGCTACTACCACACCGAGCGGCTCTACCATCCCAGACAGATGCCCAGGAAGGGCAACCCCGGTGCCTGCACTGAGAACATAATAGGCTCAGGAAGCACTTAGTCCTCTAGCTAAGCACTTCTATAATAAGGCCGTAACAGAATAAGGACATAAACAGGTCCCCTCCCTAAAATAAACAAACAGAAATGGACTGGGGTTGGGGATTTAGCTCAGCGGTAGAGCGCTTGCCTAGGAAGCGCAAGGCCCTGGGTTCGGTCCCCAGCTCCGGAAAAAAAAAAAAAAAAGAAATGGACTGGAGTTGCCTTGCTAGTTAGGAGGACACAGGTTCAATTCCCAGTATCCACATGATGGCCAACAACCATCTGTAACTCCGGGTTCAGGGGTACCTCTGGCACCAGGCATGCATGTGCTGCACAGATAGAAATGCAGGCAAAACACTCATATAGAAAATGATTTTTAATGTAAAAAAAACAGCAAACAAAAAAACCTAAACAGTTAAGGAGTAAAATCTTGTTAAAAAAACCTCTTGAGGCTAGAACATGTCCCATGTGGGTTATGAGTGTTGCCTAAAACAGCACACAGCACACAGCGCACAGCATTAGGGATCAATCTTCTCATCAAGGCCTGTGTCTGCTCGGAGTGGAATGAAATGCCTGTAAGTCCTTGGAGGTGGAAGCAGGCAGAGGCCAGCCTAGGCTACATAGCATGTTCCAGGCCAGCCAGAGCTACACAATAAGACCCTGTCTCAATGAATGCATACAGAAACAGATAAAGTTCTGGGAGCTAATAGTGAAAACCAAATAGACCAATCCAACAATTGTAGAGCCACTTACAACAGCGGTGACACTCAAATGCCTTCCTGAAAAATTAGTCACTGGGCCCTGGCAAGATGGTTCAGTGCGTGAAGGGGCTTGCTTGTTTGGAAAACCTGACCTCCTAGTTTGATCCCAGGGCCCAGATGACAGAAGGCAAGAACTAAATACTCTAGTCCCTCAGCCGTTCCCCTGTTCTGTGGGCATGGGGTGCACACAGGCATCTCACACGTGGAGAGTGACTGAGTCACACAATGCACTGATCTAAAACAATGAGAGCCAAATGCATAGCTCTGTTTCCTGGAAGCCACTTCAGTTAGTATCTTTCTAGCCGATATGTAGAGTTGTTACAGCTGAAACATGCGGTCAGCTTCACATGAGGGGCTCCCTGCCCTCCGAGAGCTAGGCTTCTACACAGGTGGGTTTAGTACACCATGTCTCTTTAGACCAGCCACATTTCAGCTGCTTGGCGGCCACAGATAGCTGGGGTTTGGGTAAAAAAGACAGGGCAGGTATGAACAAGTCGGGAATAATTCCTCTGCCCTAAAAGGTAAGGAGGTAATTTCTCAGATTAGAACTTACAGTGTGAGTAACAACATGTCACAGTATTTTTACTGTAAGCTTCACTTTCGAAAGAACATTTATAAAAGTGATGGAAAAGTTATATAATGACTGAATATGTAAGTAAGGCAACACAGAAAGCACAGGATCTACCTCCCACCAAATGGTTAAGATCAGTGCTGAGGTCTGTCTGCTTTATGACACAAGGTCTCACTGTATACCCAAGGCTGGTGTGGAACTTACATAGCCCTCAAACTCGTGGCAATCCTTCTGCCTTAGCATCCTAAATGCTGGCAATTAAAAGCAAGTGCCACCACACCTGGCTGAGGAATGTTTTGTGGAAGGCGTTCTAAGACAAGCGACAGTGTGTCAGTTAAAGTGCATGTCATACCTATTTGTGTAAAAGTGAAAAGAGAAGTTTCCAGTGCCAGCCAACATGACTGACATTCGAGCCATTATGAGGTATGGGGGGTGGGGTAAGAGGACTCAAGACGGGACGATGTGCTGTAGCCAAGTAGTCAGAAATAAATATTTGCTGTGCTGAGAGGCTGGGACTGAAATCAATAGCTGGCTACTGATTGAACTATGAATACATGTGTCTTACAGTTTCCACTCCCCCTCCCCCCTGCAAAAGAAAAGCCAGATAAAGTCTCCTCTACGTTACCTTTCCTGTTTGAGGTATGGCATTTTTCATTATCCTAGCCACATTTGCAATGGGAAGATAAATATCTTGTTCTCTGAAACTTTCTTTTGAACCATTTGTATCTTCATGATCATTCATGCTGTCCTCAGTATCTAAAGAAAGTTTTTTAAGAATTAGGTTTAGGGGCTGGAGATGGCTCAACGGTTAAGAGCACTGACTGCTCTTGCAGAGGACCTGGGTTCGGTTCCCAGCACCCACATCAGGCAGCTCACAACTGCCTGTAATTCCAGTTCCAAGATCTGACGCCTTCTGCCTCCACAGGCAACTGCACACACACAGTGCACATATGCTCACCCAGAAACACACGCATAAGTAAAAATAATAGTTTAAAGCTTTTCGTAATTTTACTTCAACCCTGAAAGGACTATTTGCGAAGGCTCATCACCCAGTGCTCCCAGTGCATAACTGTTATTGCATTTTTCTCAGGGCTACAACTGACCCATTCACCTCATGCCTAGCAGTCTTTGTTGTCACTGTCATGTCAAACCCACCACCCATTCTTCCAAAAGCTCCACTCACACCCCTGTAGCACCTTCCAACGTGTCCCGTTTCACACAACACCCTGGCTAGAACTCTGCTGGTTCTCTCAAGAGTTTGATAGTTCTTTTCACTTCTTGTTTCTTTCCCCATAACCAGCTTTGTGTGCCTGTGACTTGGTTCTGGAGAGCAGACGGGGGAGGTGGCTCAGTGGCAGTGCTTGCCTGCTAAGCCTGCGGCAGCATCAGTCCCCAGCAGTGGCAGGGCTGGGCTCATCCAGTGCCTACTCAGCTATAAAACTGTCAGTAACCTACACTCCTTACATGGCTGGACTAAGGTTTATGTGTACCCAAAGCCAAGTTTATATAAGCCTGTATATGTAAAATTTATAAAGTATAAAACTCTTAGCATTTATATAAACTTGTTCATATAAAGTCTATATTAAATTCTACGGACCTGATTACTAACCCAATTGGATAATGATAATATAGTGTCTAGGAACACAAATACTTTCACAGCTCCTAAAAATACATATTAATGTTTAAATTTACAAATGGCACAACAGCAAATTATTTCTGGCAGATTAACATAAGATTCCTCTTATTTACTGTTTACAGGAGTCAGTGGTAAGTTTTGAATTTTTTAAGGCACACTTTTAAAGCACTCTTCTGAAGACTCTTATCTAATAAAGATAGTAAGGGTCGCCTCTAACGTGTTTGCTTTCAGAATATCTGGATTGGACCAAGGGCCTCGTTCTCAGTCTACATCACTGTGTTATGTCCTCCAACTGGTACATCTGTCTCTCCTTTCTCTCATCTCCCTTCCTCTCTCTTCCCCACTGCTTTTTCTTTTGAGACAGGGTTTCTCTCTGAAGCCCTGCCTAGTCTGAAACTGGCTGTGGAGACCAGGCAGGCACCATGCTCACAGAGGTCTGCCTCCTGAGCTCTGGGTTATAGCTGTGCACCGACACAGCTGGCACTGGCTTCTGTGATACAGGGTCTCAGACTGGGTGGAGCCAGGCCTGACCACGTAGCCACGTAAGGCAGAGCCTTAGCCTGACAAACAGCTGGGACTATAGGTCTGCACCCCTAGAGCAGGCTCCCTTCCATTCCAGTGAACCAAGGCATGCGGTCGCTCACTCTGCTGGGAAGACACTGGTGACCTGTGTAGTCTGGCTCTAGTAGTGACCTTACCATCGTGGGGCTGGATCACATAATGACTTCCTCCGATGTAGTCTGCAGAAATCCCTAGTTGAGAAGCATCTGTTGTAGAGCTGTCGCCATCCATCTAAAGAGACAAAGTCTTTAGTGCACTTCGGAAAACAAGACCTAGTACTTACTGTCACTGGCTGGACCAATGGTAGTCTTCAGTTGACCTTACTGCTGTTCCAATAATCTGCTAACTATTCGACATCCCTGTTCGTCTTCCATGTACAGTAAGTATAAAGTCAAGAGGAACAAACAAAATAAATCCACAGTATGTCTCTTGCCTTTCGATTACATAACCCTTAAGGACTGCACAGTCGGCCTTAACTCGCCAGACACTTTTTCCTTATAATGCAAGTCAAAGTGAGCAGAGCTTCCCCAGGGAGCCGGCCAGCCGCCTCCTCAGCTGTCCTGTGGGGCCATGAGGCCTAAAGACTTACAATGCTTTTGCTCTTGCTGTGCACCCTCTTTGTTCCCCAGTGGGGTCTGACTGAACCTGCAGCTCCCTGCCCTGACTTTCTAAGGGGGGATTCCATGCAGTGGCCACCACACCAAGCTTTCCGTCAGGTTCTGAATGAGCCATTGCCCGAGTCTAGTACAAGTATTTCCTCTTCCCCTGCCTCCTCGCCCTTTTTAATTCTTTAAAGAAAAGGAAATATCCAAGAGGCCTGACTAGAGATAGAGCGAGCACAACCACAGACGAGAACGAGCCTTTCAGCGACTATTTATATCTGTGGAGATCTGAGGTCAGCTTCAGTTGTCGCTCCTCAGGGGCAGACACCTTGTTTTATGAGACAGTCTCTCACTGACCTGGAACTAGCCAATTAGGCTTGGCTGTCTGGCCTGACTCCAACCCCAACCCCAACTCCAACCCTAACCCCAGGCTGTGCACAGCATCACTGCTAGCCTTTTCATACAGGTTTTGGAGACTGAACTCAGATCCTCGTGTGGCAAGTACTGAATCACAGCGTTATCTCCTCAGCCCCGACTAGCTTTTTTGTTTTCAGTCTCATTAGGGCTCTGAGCAATAGGAACTTTAAAATGAACCGTCTGGGCGGGGAAGGAAACCACTGGCCCTGAGCAGATGTCATTTCATGTCCCGTGAGCAGACCCAAAGGGTTTCTGCTTTGCAAACAGTAGACAAGGAAGGACTGGCCTGTGCACACCGTCTCCATGACTGTCCAGCAGCTGGACAGAAGTGGCAAACTGAACTAAGGCCTAGGAGTTGCACAAACTGCAAGCTCCATTCCTGATAGAGTAGTTTCCATCTCTGTGGGTTTGCTCCAATCCTCACACACTAGGCTAGTTTCCAAGTTTCCAAGACGGCATGTCTTCTATGCATCTGTCAGCTTTGATATCTAATTCGGTTGTAGACAGACGCATTTCATAATTCATAGCTGTCTTAAGGAGCCTCTAGCAGTCTATGGAGATGCAGGGTCCTACTCTCTGACCTGCCCACTCGTTTCTTTGTACATAGAACAGAACTGCCCTCCCTCCCACCGAGCACCAGTGCACAGGAAAGTCAACCATCATCCCAACAGAGAATGCTACACAAATGCCCTCCAGGACACAACAAAGGGCCTGCTGGCCACCAAAAGATGCTCTGGTAGAGAGGGTCACCATTTTACAGGAAACGACCAAAAGCTTTGTCTCAGAACCCAAAACTGGAAACAAGTCTTGACTGGTGAGGTCTGACAGCAGACATTCTTGGCTAAGTGGATGTTCACAGGACGCCAGTCTTACAGTTCCCTGAGCAGGGAGTCTGCTAAGGAGCTAGGTGGATCTAGAGATGAGCGGATGCGTAAGTGCAACCACAGATACTAAAGCACAACGCTGACTCCTGACATCTTGCTGTACGCTAGAATTGGTGCTTAGCCCGTGGACAGCCTGCACGCTAGAGCCGTCCAAGCACGCAGATACTACTACTTCGCAGCTGTAGAGTTAGCGGCAGAGCTTCGAAGACCCAGCAGTTACTGCAGGCCCTGGCTTGCCTCTTCCTCTTCTGAAGCCGTGTCTTCTGCTTGACTGTGCGTGTCTTTGGTTCTGTCAACCCCACACCTTCTGTTCCTTAACTCTTTCTGCCATTAAATCCCACCCAGACTTTAATTCCAATATTCCCTTCCCTGCTGGGATTCCCGACTGATCCTATTCTGAAATTTCCAAACATTTAGCATCCCCTTGTCTGAAGTCAGCAGCAGCAGCGACATTCCTTCAGAGAACAGCCTAACCTCTGGGTCTTACACTGTGCTAGCGACTCTGCTCCACATGAGGAACAGAGGGAAAACTTGCTCTAACTCTGAGGGTGTGTTTTCCTATGAAACTGTATGAGAGAGTGTAGATGAAAGTCAGTCAATGACTATTTCACAGACCAGGCCGGCAGTGTTTACTGGCCATGCTTTGTGTGGTCATCTAACAGTAACGCAGATAAGGCTCTGCCCTCATCCTGCAGAGCAAACAGTGTTACACAATCTAGGGACAGGTGAGGATGCAGAGCAATCTGTGTGCTCTGCCAGGCTCTGGAATCACCCGGTTGGAACTCTCTGCTGCTTTGATCAAGAGACCTTTCTGGACTTGAGCAAGGTGGATGAGCAGAGGACTTTTGCTCACAGGGCTATTGCATGAATCAGGAGACATCTGTAAATACCGAGCACGGTATAACAGGAATACGCCAGGGTGTTATATTTAGCATTATGTATCTATCTACAATATGTACATATGCGCACACACACAGAGCATTAGTTGTTAAATGTTTATATAAATAACGACAATCAGCCAAGCAACTGCTAACGCTGCCCAGTACTAAGAAAAACCGAGGTTCTGCTAGTACCTTATTTCAAAGGGGCTTCACTAAACTAGTCTGAGGGGGCCCAGAAAAGCTCCATTAGGAGATGGCATTAAGCCAGCAGTGGTGCAGCCTTTAATCCCAGCACTCAGGAGGCGGAGACAGGCGGATCTCTGAGTTCAAGGCCAGCCTGGTCTACAAAGCAATTTCTAGGACAGCCAGGGCTACAGATCTTGAAAAAATAAACAAAGAAGGTGCCATTTAAACTGAGATAAAAAGAGGGGTGGGGGTGTAGGGCAAGAAGATGTTTCCGACAGAAGAAATAGGAAACTGTGCTGAGGGCTAGGCTAAGCAGTTGTCTTATGGACAGGAGCCACCAGAGGGGAGTCTTAAGGGAAAAGAGCAGGCCATCGGTCATCACAGCAAACGGAGGAGCGAGGCAGAGCCAGGAGTCAGAGGCTGTGCTGCACTGCTGCCATGGTAGGAAGTGGGGTAAGATGATCCCAGCACATGTCCAAGGCTGGAGCCCTGCACATCACCATGAGTTTACAACTGTGTGCACCCCAGGCACTTCCCAGGCCTAGGGAACTGGGGTTCAGAGGTCACCTCGTTACATAGGTTCAGTGACTATGCGGTCTAGCTGGGCTGAGATTGTTGTTTAAATACAGTGCAACAGTGCATTGCATTCTGACTTTAAAAGCAGAGTATTTAAACCACACTGGTCCCTGTGAACACAGTAAATGGCCAGGCAGAGTAAACATCGTCTTCTTTACTACGCTTATTTCTGAGCACTTCTAAAGCCCTCATGAAATGTTCATGGCCCCCTGCAGCAGTTTAGACACAGCCATGGGCCAGTGAGAGCTCAGCAGGTAAACCTGCTTGCCCCCAACCTAACAACCGAGTTCGATCCCTTGAACCCACGGGGAAAGGAGAGAACCCAGTTCCACAAGTTATCCTCTGACCCACCTCATGCCCCTCACCTCCAGCACGCTGCTGTCTTTTTAGGGTTTCAAAGGCACAAAGAACTTTTCTTTCCAGGCACAAAGACCTTTGCTCTCATACGTAACCTACCTCCTACCTGCTCTTTATCTTTTGGGAGTAAGAAACAGTATCAGGAATCCTCATCTCGACTCCATTTTCCTGCCCCGCCCACTTCCTTATTCTCACTCACATGTGTTGTCTCATTACCTATGGCTGTGAAAACCTTCCCTTCCCCCACCCCGTCTGCCTCTCCTCTCCTGCAATGCAAGGTTCTCACACAGCTTTCCACCTAACTCCCTAGTGCATGCTTCTAACCTCCGAAAGCCAGTGAAGCCACTCTAGAGGCCGCCAGCGGCCCTACCAACCTGATGGACCACTGCACAACAGTCTTACTCGATCCCCTAATTGTTAGTTTTAATCCAAGGTTGTTTTCTTTTTCTTTCTCCCCATCTGGTGAGCTCATTAAACATTACATCTCCTCTCAGAAACAGTAAATTTACACTCACCATTTCCCTGCCATTCAAGCATCCATCAGTGCTTAGGACACCGGCGTCTAAGACACCTACCTCCCCTAGCCCTGCAACTCTAATAGAGCGAACTCAGCCAGCACTGCTTTCCCGGCTCCACCTGGCCCTGCCCCTCCTATTCTGTCCTACCGGCCCAGCACAGCATCCTGTCAAGACCAGCTCACCAAAAATGCTTTCCACAAGATCTCTTGCATCAAATCCAAAACCCGTCTTCTAAGCTTTACAAGAAGCTTTCTAAGCTTCTTGTAACCTAACAAAATCCTTAGTACTAGCATACACCTGGAGGACCACCTGATAAATGCAGACCTCTCATTTTAAGAGTGAAGCAACCAAGACTCATAGGAACTGTACCCTGCCTGAGGTCACAGATACCACAGCAGAGCCACATCCAGGCCAGGTGGGAAGTCATCATTGCATTTTCCTGTGAAATCCCCATCTGGAAAAAGTACCTGTCTTCATCTCCAAGCCTGGCTCACTGGGTTGCCCAGGCTTTTGCTTTGGGTGACACCCTTTTCCTAGCCATATCCCACCACATCTGGGCCCTTTCCAGGCCAGGAGGATCCCGCCTGACAGTCCCAGGTCAACCACACCCCTTCTTAGCCACGTGTGCAGGGAGATTCACTTCTTGCCAGCAGAGCAGACAGGCCAGACAGGCAGGCAGGTTCTCTACCAGACGGTCTCTCTGGCACTGAGGGCCCACAGGAACCAGAGAGCATGTGCCAAGAGCATGACAAGAGGCGAAGGGCTAGCACAGGTAGTCTGCCTAAACTTCAGAACGACTACACAGCCCTCTCCAATACATGGGCTACCCTTTAATTCCATACCACATTAACCAAAATGATTAACTAAAACATACTTACTGTCATGAAATACTGTCAGAATTGTGTTATCTGCAGGGTTCTCAAACACCTGTCCTAAAGGTGGTGGATCTTTGTCCAATTTTAACCTAAAAGACAAACACACAAACATCTATTAATAGTAAAAGTGTAGGGGTTGGGGATTTAGCTCAGTAGTAGAGCGCTTGCCTAGCAAGCGCAAGGCCCTGGGTTCGGTCCCCAGCTCCAAAAAAAAAAAAGTAAAAGTGTATAGACTATAGGCTTTCTTAAAATTAAAGAGGACGGACTCAGGTCATCTCACCTGCTATGCTTAATCAATGGAGGGTAAAAAGTTAACTCTACAGGGAAGGGGGGAAAATGGCTTTCTAACATAACCCTGAATTTACTCCAATAATCAATATACGTCACAATACTCCAAATAAGGGACCAAATTATATATTATGCAAGAGACTGAAAACTCACACATCTAAATTTCATAAAATATTAACACCAAGGACAGAAATACCCTACTGATAAACTTGAATTTTTGAGGATGGCTTCCTTAAGTGTTTCAGAGATTATGTTACACATTTTTAAGCTGAAATGGAAATATGTCAAGACAATAATGCGTTGAAATTATCTTATGTCGAGCTGGAAAAAAAACACAAGGCCAAAGAGGGCACACCAAAACAAACAAATTTCCACTTGAAGAGCCATCGTTGTGAACTAAAACTGCATCAAGACTGCACTTGGTCTCCCGTAAGGCATGAAGAGCAGAGCACATCACAAGCAATGACAGGACTGGGACCTTACTTGCTGGTTCCCCTTTTTCCCCCCAAAGGTAACAAACAGGAGGGAGGTGCAAATCAAACATCCTTTCCCTGTTCCTTTTAAAAGAGGGAATTCTGATTCGCATTGAAGCATCTAAGTGTAGTACATAACAGGGAAAAAAAGGGGGGGGGCTGTTGAAATTTTAAAATGGCATTTAAAAGGTCCCAGACAGCAAAGACTGACTGACACTATTATAATCTTAAAGGTAATTTACATTGCCTTCCCATATATGTCCCTATTCTGGATCCAACTGTTCCTGTTGCTTGAAAGTGTGTTTGAACACTCAAGCACAAGAGGCTGGTATGTTTATGCATCTTGCTTAGAGTGGGTATAGGGCAAGAGCCTTACCAACCCAAATAGTTGGCTAAGTAGACATTTAGATTTAGTCCATTAAGAATAAGAAATCACTGTATCTCTTCATATGGAAAACATTTTCCTAAGGGCAGGTTATAATCTTTGTAATCGCTCAAGGGAATGCATACATCTGCTTGATGTTTGAAGAAATGCAAATCTGTATCCAAGAAAAGCAATATTCCCTTCCTCCAACCTCCTTTCTTTGGCATCGACAACCACAGCTTTGCGTCGATAGAATCCTTAAATTAAGCCACAAAGAGCAGTGCAGAGGAGGAATAATTTGCCTTTTAAAGGAATTCTGGTTAAACTCTCAATACCTCACCCATAAGGCTCCTATTTATTAATGCCACTACTACTGACCAGTTGAGCCATCACTTTCTGTTACTGATTAGTTTCCTTACTGAGAGCTGAAGCCACCCGGGTGATTTTCGGCACCATCCACAAAACTAGGGTCTGTGAGGATTAGCGGGATGCCATTTTTTTTAAAGGTCGCCTGCTACCTAACCTTGCCCAAATCAACCAGCCCTGTCGTAGCACTTTAGGCATGAGAGGACGATCTGCGGGTGCTCGGTAAATTCTTTGTTCTCACAGACCCTCCCGCACACCCCCCACCCCCACCCCAGCACGGGTGACTGAAACCTCCGTGCAACCTCCAAGGCTCCCCTTCCCACCTTCGGGGCAAGTCCGGGGCGAGCCAGCCGCCAGATGGCTGCATGCTGTAGGCGCGGAGCGGGCCGGGGACCCGCCAGGCCGCTCGTTCCTCGCGGGGACCCGCCGCCTCGGCTCGCAGGTGCCCGGGCGGCCCCGCGGAGCGCATCCCCCCGCCGCCCGCGCCCAACGCCTGCCGCCGCCGGGATGCGGGAGACAAAGCGGCCGCTCCGGAGCGCCGCGTTCCCCGCCCGCCGGCTACCCGGACAAAATGGAGCCGACCTGGGGCTGCCGCCGCGAGAGCCCCTGCAGCCGCCCGGCTCCAGCCTGGCCCGGCTCGCGGCCCCGCGCACAGCACCTGCCGCCCCGCGCCCGGCCCGGCCTGAAGCACAGCGGCCTCGCCTGGAGGCCCGGCCCGCCTGAAGGCTGCGGACTGCGAGTGCCCCTGACCGCTGCGGCGTTGGCGGCGGGGACGGCGCCGGGAGGAGACGGACATTTCATTCGAGCTAAAGTGGAGTCGGTTTAGGAGCGATCATTGGCCGAAGCGAGACACAAACCTCCAATGCAGCCCTGGTTGGCTCCCGTCTCCAATCGGCTGTTTGGTTGGACAGAAAATGGCTGCGAAGGAACCAGTCCCAGCGCGGAGCTCCACTTCCAGGACTCGGCCTCCCCTCCCTCCGCCGCGGGCCGCTTCCCTCTGCGTGACACCCTCCCTCCGCGACGCCCGCGCCCGAGGCCCCGCCCCCGGTCCGCCCCCGGCCCCGCCCCGCCTGGGAGTCCAGAAGCAAGGCGCGCGGTCCGTAAAAGCGCGCGGGCGGGCTCTGGACACTCGCTGATCTCCTTGCTGCCGAGCTTCGGAGAGGCTGGCGTTCTCATCCCCGGCTTGCAGAGCGGGTTTGCTCCGGCCTCTTTCTCCTCCCAACTCCTCCTTCCCCACGAACAGGCGTCTCGCCCGCCTGAGTTCAGCCCCGGAGGGGATCTACACCTGAGCTACCTTCCAGAATGCCTTAGGCACCTAGTGTTTTCTAGGTATCCCTCCAAGTCACCTCAGGCACACAGCGTTCCCTCTCAGTCACACAGTACAGGGCTGTTTTTCATTTAGCAGACCATCCCCTTCCTCAAAGTTTATCAGGTCGACCGGACCTGTAGACCACCACCCTGTACACTGTCTGCTTTTTCGTGCTAGGTCTGCCCTACCAAGTTGGCTTACTACCTAAAGTGCTCTTTTCCCAACCAGATAACACCGGCTTGTAAAAACTCATGTCCTCGGTGCATTTAAGGCCTTCCCTGTTGGCCTCACTGAAATCTGAATCGAATGTCCCTTGACTGTCATTCTCCCCTGTGGAGGAAATCCAAACGTCCTGCATGGTCAGTACTGCAGTATGCATGCACCCGTACAGGTGGAAAAGTATTGTCCTAGGACTTACAGGGATAAGTAAGCAAGACTGAAAGTTCTAGGTCAACCCGAGATACATTGAGACCTTGTCTTTAAAAATAATAGTACGGACGGGTCAGAGGGGTCAGGCAGGTGCACAGCTTTAATCCCAGGACTAGGGAGGCAGATCTCAAGGCCAGCCTGGTCTACAGAGTGAGTTCCAGGACAGCCAGAACTACACAGAGAAACCCTGTTAAAAAAAAAAAAAACCAAACCAGAAACAATAGTAGTAATAAATATAGACGGCCCTGGTGTTGTGGCTTAGGGCTGGGGAGACACAGACAGGAAGATTGGAAAGCCCAGGCCATCTTGGGCTCCCTAGTGTATGTGTTCATATCCAGCCTGGGCTACATAATCACAGACTGTATTTCAAAAAAAAAAAGTATGTGTGGGTATATATTACATATAAATATGTTCATAAAATGTACAGAAACATCGAGAATGGTGTTATTCATCAAGATCCTATCTGGAATATATAAATATTTCTCAGGCAAATAAGGAAGCAAGAACAAATGAGACTTGCTTAATTGTTTCAAGAGGAGTAAGCGGCACTATAGAATCTACCAGAATTCTAGGACACCCTCCTCTTGTTTTGGTTTTGTTTGTTTATTTGGGTTTTTTGTTTGTTTGTTTGTTTGTTTTCCAAAACAGGATTTCTTCGTGTGGCTCTGGCTGTCCTGGAACTCACTCTGTAGACCAGGCTGGCCTCCAATTCATAGTTCTGCCAACTTCTGCCTCCCCAGTACTGGGACTAAAGGTGTGGGCACCACCAACCTTGGGCCCAGGACCCCTTCGACCTAAAAGGCTAACATTCTAAAATTTTTGTTTGTTTGGTTTGTTTTTTGAAATGTTTCACTATATAGTTCAAGTTGGCCTTAAACTCAAGATCTGTCCCCAACCCCCCGTCCTCGACCCCGCCCCTGCCTTCTGAGGAACTGAGCATATATGTCACTGGTGTTTGTATTAATCAGGTTCTCTGGAGGAAAAAAAAATGACACGATAGATGGATAGAGGGGGCTGGAGAAATGGTTCAGCGGTTAAGAGCTCCGACTGCTCTCCCAGAGGTCCTAAGTTCAATTCCCAGCAACCACATGGTAGCTTACAACCATCTGTAATGAGATCTGGTGTGTCTGAAGACAGCTACAGTGTACTCCTATACATTAAATAAATACATAAATCTTTTAAAAAGATAGATAGATAGATATACACATACATACAGATAGATTCATATACATTAAATATATATAATATATTAAATCCCATATAAATGATCAAATAAGTTCCATATGTACTTATGGGATTTATTAGAGAGGCTTATAGGCTAGTCCAAAGCTGGCATTACACCAGTGGAAAATCCAAGAACCCAGTAGTTGTCCAGTCCATGAGGCTGGGTGTCCCGGCTGGTCTTCAGTGAACATATGGACTTGCCAGTGACAGAGGGCAGGCAGGGGAAGCAAAGGGCATTGTTCCACCTCAAATGATCCAGATTTGGGGTGGATCTCCCACTAGAGATTATTAGTAAAGTCCCTCAAAGGTGTACCTTGATGCTTGGGTTTCAGTTAAATCCAGATGCAGGCAAGGTGACAGCCAATAATGGCCATCACTGTGTATTAGTCAGGGCTCTCTAGACTCATAGAACTTATGGAATGCCTCTCTATATTAAGGCAAATTACTGCGATGACTGACAGTCTGTAGTCCAACTAACCCAACCTTGGGCCACTATGAGTGGGAAGCCCAAGAATCCAGTAGTTGCTCAGTCCCACAAGGCTAGCTACTTCAGCTGGGTTTCTGTATAAGCTGGAATCCTAAAGAAGTAGATTCCAACAGACATGCTGGCAAGTAAGTGCAAGCTAGAGAGTGAGTCTTCCTTCTTCCAGTGTCCTTATGTAAGTCTCCAGCAGGAGGCGTGGCCCAGATTAAAGGTGTGCACCACCACACCTGGATCTGGGACTCGTTTTGTCCCAGGCTGACCTTGAACTCAGAGATCTCCTTGAGTCAGTCTGCAAGGATTAAAGGCATGTAGTACCTTGCCTGGGCCTAAGCCTTTCATGGCCACTGTGCCTCAAGATCTCCATGCCAAGATCCAGGTCAGAAACTTGTGTTTTCCAGCCTCAAGACCTGGATCACAGGTTTACCCTCCAATTCTGGATTGTAGTTCATCCCAGATAGAGTCAAGTTGACAACCAGGGATAGCCACTACACAGTGCCTATTCTGTCATAGCGTGCCCTCCATTTCTAAACCCAGTTCTACCCTTGCCTCTCTCTTCTTAGTCCTTTCTATGTGCTGAAGTCCAGGAAGACACGGCTTCTGCTTCTGTCTCCTGTCGCAGATACATCATTCCATTAGCCCACCTTACCTCCCTCTGGAAACCCTAACCTTGACATAGACACACACACACACACACACACACACACACACACACACACACACAGACACACACACAGACACCCACAGACACATGCTACCCCACAGATATACAAGACCCCACACACACAGACACCCATACACACACAGACACACACAGACACACAGACACACACACATACAGACACCCACAGACACATACTACCCCACAGATATACAAGACACACCCCATACACAGACACCCATACACACACACACACACACACACAGACACACACACACACACATACAGACACCCACAGACACATACTACCCCACAGATATACACAGACACCCACACACACAGACACAGACACACACACACACACACACACACACACACATACAGACACCCACAGACACATATTACCCCACAGATCCCACAGATATACACAGACACCCCCACACACAGACACCCATACACACACACATTCTTCTTGTTGATCTTCTCTGAGTTTCTCTCTGAGGAACAAACACTAGAATTCTTGTTAAAATTTCCCTTCAAGGTATCAAAAATGCAAAGCTAATATACACTAAAAATCTCTCTGTTGCAATATCCACGCTCGAGGATTTTGACAATAAGAAATCTCTCAGGTAAGAATTCTATAAGTCATTCATTTTAACAGAGATGACAAATTTCTGGTGTGTTTGGTGCTGTCTAATTTCCCTCCACCTCCCAGGGCTCTGGGTTCTGTATCAAAACTGAGCGGGTCCAGCTTTTCAACGAAACCCGTGAGACACCAGCCTGCTTCCTCCTCTTCTGTCAAGAACCTTGTGGCTCCCTGAGACCCACTTGGAAAAATCCCCGAACCATTTCTTAATGGTTTCTTTGTCGGGGGTGTCTTTGTCCAGTCTGTTGTAACAGAGTCCCTGAGATTCAGTGATTTATAGTGAACAAATTTACTGTACCATCGCTCTGGCTAGAAAGCCCCAAATCAAAGGGCTTAGGCCAGACCTGAGGCTTCTGGTAAAACACCTTCTTCACCTCATAGTAAACAAGGCTAGTGGGGGAGAGGAAAGAGACACAGAGGGTGCCATCATAACTTTCCTAGCCCGCCCACTCTGGAAATGATCACATTAGCATTTGCGAGTGCAGATCCCCCTATAGATAGTCTCTCTCTCTCTCTCTCTCTCTCTCTCTCTCTCTCTCTCTCTCTTTTTTTTTTTTTTTTTTGTGCTTTTATTTGAACACATAACAGGCACACAAGCCATGTATCCATTCTCTTCGCTGCGTAGCCTGGCGTTGGGATTAGTGACTCTGATGGCCAGCTGTGCTGCTCTTCCTACAATGGCTTTTCGGTTCTTAGAGGACACATTGTGAGCAATCTCAGCACAGTAAGATTGTTGCACATCAGCAGCACTTCCAGCTCCTTGACATTGTGGACCAGAAACTTCCGGAAGCCGCTAGGCAGCATGTGCTTGGTTTTCTTGTTACTCCCGTAACCAATGTTGGGCATCAGGATCTGGCCCTTGACTCTTCTCTGCACCCTGTTGTTGATGCCTCTGGGTTTCTGCCAGTTTCGCTTAATTTTCACATATCGGTCCGACTGGTGCCTGATGAACTTCTTGGTCCTCTTTTTGACGATCTTGGGCTTCACCAGAGGCTGAAGGGCAGCCATGATGCCGCAAAACGATGGCAGCCACCTCGCAGGCAGCGCCAAGGAAGAAACCCCCCTATCACTCTTAAAGGCTGCAGCTCTCAACACTGTTGTGTGGGGAATTAAGTGCTCTTGCCTGGACTTTGAGGACTACTCTCAAACCAAAGCGATGGACCTGGCATTACATTTTAGTGATAGAACATTCTAGACCCCAAAAGGGAACAGTGAAAAAACAATGGCATTTATCCTCAGGTCACTGGCTTGGGAGCACGAATGCCTGGCAAATAGAATCTGGAGTAGAATTTAGACTAGAACCCTCCTGCCATACTACAGCAGCTGAGTACTCCGGGCTCCACAGGCTACATGTCCCCTATGGTGGTGAGAATGGGTATGGCTTCCATACACTCATGTGTGTGGAGGCCTGGCCCATAGGGAATAGCACTGTTAGGATGTGTGGCCTTGTTGAAGGAAGTGTGTCACTGTGAGGGTGGGCTTTGAGGTCTCATATGCTCGAGCCATGCTCGGGGTAGAAGACAGTCTCCTGCCGCTTCCGGAGCAAGGTGCAGAAGTCTTGTCTCCTTCTCCAGCACCATGTTGTCTGCCATGTTTCCCGTCATGACGATAATGGACTAGACCTCTGAACCTGTAACCCAGCCCCAATTAAATGTTTACCTTTATAAGAGTCTCCCCTAAGACACTGCCCATGTGCTTTTGTTTCTTTTTCTGTAGACTGATGGACTTCTTCTTCACCCACTTTGCTCACATTTGTGGGCATTTGGTAACGTACGGGGCTTAAAGTGAGCAGCCCTGGCTCTCAGGAAGACAGCCAAACCCATTAGTCATTTGTTACAGTGATTGAGATGGTTGTGAGTGAAGAGGTTATTAAGACCAAGAATAACAGTACTCAGAAGGTGTAAGCTTTATTAATATTTCTCTACTACAGCAGAATCGTGCCATCCAGTAAGGACTACCTAGTTTAACCAGTTACGGAAGTAATTTATGTGCTCCGTGGTAATTAACCTTGTGGACCTGAGGTGCCTGAGGGGAGGTTTAAGAGAGCGGCACATTTTAATAAGAACTCCGGGGAAAGATGTATAAGGGAGAGGAGCTGAAGCCAGCTGAACCTGGAGGGAAAGAGCTACGGCAAGCATTGGAGGCCAATAAGAGGCCTCCTGCTTCAGGTATGGTGATAGCCCCTGGGATATTTAATGGTGCTACACTGAATATTTCAGGCCTCTGCCGTAAGCACAAATACTTCAAAATGAAAAGGGAATTTCACTATAAAGGAGTCTGAGTCCTACAAGAGCTCAGCTTTCTCCAGGACGGGTACGTCTATGTGTTCCTTGTTGCGGTGCTGGGGTTTGAACCTAGGGCCTCATACCACTGAGCCACATTCCCCTGCCCCCGCCCACCCCACCTCCACCCCCACCCCCTCTGATGTTCTGCTATCCCTTTCTACTGGTCTCTAAGCAATTTCATGGTTTGCCTAACAGTAATCCCAGCCACTCACACCTCACCCCCTGCCGTTGTTGGGCTGGCCCCTAGGTATTCTTCCAAATTCCGGTTAGAATAACATTTGTGATGTTTAATCCAGAAGTGTCAATTTAGTTGGATTAAGAGACCCCTCGGGAGATTAGCAAAGCATGCTTTTTTGAGTATGTCTGATGGTGTCTGTGATTTCCAAAAAAGGATCAGATCAATCATGAGGGCTTTGACCTCAACGGTTTAACACATTGATAGATTCTGTTGTGCCAGGGAATGTTCGTGAACCCCCAAAAAACCACTAAGGAGCCAAGTCTGATACAATCACATTAGGGTCTCTTTATTCAGGCTCAAACTTGGGCTCCCCGCCAGCCCTGACGCAGCATGAAGGTGGAGCTCTGAGCCTAGTTTTAGGTAGGTATTTGTAGAGGTAAGGAGGGGGTATCCAGCCCGGTACACATCCGAAGGGGTAGGGGGCACATTATGGCCTTTTACATAATTGGCTGGTGCCGGGAGCCAAACCATCAACTTAACTTCTGTTTTCCCCCTGATTGGTGGTTGTTAGGAAACAAAGTGTTAGGGGCAGACTTGTAAGTTGGAGGTGCAGATTTTGGGGGGATAATCTGGAAACTGGTGTTAGACGCAGGTCTTGTCGGGAGGGCGGGTAACCTGGAAATTGGTGCTAGGTACCGGCCTGTTAGTTAACGTGAGTTCAACCTCAGGTCAGGTTCTCTAAGGCGGAGTCTGAACCCAAAAGATTTTGTCTCCCAAGTCAAACATTTTTTTTTTTTTTTTTTTTTTTTTGAGACAGAGTCTCACTACGTACTCAGGGTGGCCTGGGACTCACTATGTAGGCCACACTGGCCTGAAACCCACGGAGATCCTCCTGCCTCTGCTTCTCTGGCACTGAGACTAATGACACAGGCTTGGATTTAAGCTCTGAGTAAACATATGGGGGAGTGGTGGAACTTGGCAAGGCGAGGCCCAGGGAGAAAGTGAGTCCCGGAAGGTGTGATCTTAACAGTGTTTCTGGCTCTAACCAGCTCCTGCTCCTCTTCTTGCTTCCTGGCTGCTGTGATGTGAATAGCTTTCTTCCACCGTGAACTGCCTCTGTTCCGCTCTAGCCTCCCAGGAGCCTGGGAGTAACAGAGCCAGCCAGGTGCTGGCTGGAGCCTCTGAACCCAGTAGCAGAGTTAAGTGTCTCCCCCCTGAAGCTGCGACAGGCATTTTGTCACGGTGATGGCGAATAGGAGGGACACCTCCTTCACAAAGCTTCCTGGGCCCCATGCCATGAAACGGCATCTTCCTTTTTTTTTTTAACCACTCTTTACTTGTAATAGTTATTTATTTTTTATTTAGTCATTCATTCGTTTATTTTACAATGTGTTTTTCTGTGTTTCAGTTTTGGCCTTTTTGAGAGAGGGTCCCCATGTAGCCCTGGCTGTCCTGGAACTTCCTGTGTAGACCACACTGGCCTCAATTCACGGAGATCCACCTGCCTCTGCCCTCTGAGTTCAGGGATTAAAGACACCCAGCACCATGCTTAGCTTTTTTTTTTTTTTTTTTTTTTTCTAGTTTTTGAGATTGTCTAATGAAACTGGGGCAGGTCTCAGAAGCCCGGGATGATGCTGAACTTTGTCCACCTCCCAAAGTCAGGGTTCCAGCAAGTGCCATCATCCCTGGCTGGGTCTCCACGGCTGTACGTTCTGTTGAGCTGGACAGCATCTGTCTTTTTATGTTTTTTTTTTTTTCTCTTTTTTCTTTTTTTCGGAGCTGGGGACCAAACCCAGGGCCTTGCGCTTGCTAGGCAAGTGCTCTACCACTGAGCTAAATCCCCAACCCCTCTTTTTATGTTTTTTTTACTCCTTTTCTTTTTTTTTTTCTTTTTTTTTAAGAGCTAGGAACGGAACCTAGGGCCTTGCGCTAGCAATCGCTCTACCACTGAGCTAAATCCCCAACCCCTCTTTTTATGTTTTTAATCGCTATGTCTCCCCTCCCCCATGCCTAGAACAGTACGTGGATCAGGGCTGAATGAAAATTTACTGAATGAATGCATTGTTGAGTAAATGACCCCTGCCTTCCCTCCAACTTCTCCATCAAGCACCTCCAGAAAGTCCATCCCTAGGACCCTCAAAGTCAGAGGACCTCCCACCAAATGCCTGTGCTGTGACACTAATTAAAAGCTCATAAAAAAAAAAAAAAACTCACTGGGCAATGGTGGCACTTTAGTCCCAGTTCTCAGGAGGCAGAGGCAGGCGGATCTCTGTGAGTTTGAGGCCAGCCTGGTCTACAGAGCGAGTTCCAGGACAGCCAAAGCTACACAGAGAAGCCATGTCTCCAAAATTAATTAATTAATTAATTAATAAAAATAAAAAATAGATAAGTATAAATAGAATAAGTTAAATTAAAATTTAAAAAAAAAAAAGAAAGAGTAGAAAGTTATAATCGTGGGACTGACCCTTGAGCCCAGAGTGTGGCCTCCGGTGCCTCTCTCTGAGGAGTGCCGGGATCCTCTACATCTGCGGCCTGTCAGCAGCATAACTTCTGCCTTAGTCACCCTCCTAAAATAGCCCTTTCTTGGCTAGGAAAGCTCCCCTCGACACTTAAGGACACACTCCTGGCTTCTACCAGGCTACTGCCAAACCTCTTTGCCACCTGTGTGACCTGACCCCTAGAAACAAATCAGAGGTGCTGGCCCTGCCTTAAACTGACCCCGAGAATCCCCCTGTCCCCCAAGCTCTCATCAGAGAAGCGTCGAGAATTTGCCTTCCAAAGGCAGCTCAAATCAGGACCTATTCTAGGAAACCTATTTTCACACCTATATGGTTTAGGTATGAAGGATCTCCCCAATAGGGCTGTACATTGCTAATGTCTCACATTTTATTCTTTATTATGTATTCTATGTGGTAGAGGGAATCAGTGTGCGGACCACCTTCAGGTGCCCTCAGAGGGCAGCAGTCAGATGCCCTGGAGTTTGAGTTACAAGTGGTTATGAGCCACCTGGCATGGGGGCCAGAAACTGAAGGGTTTCTGTCTCCCTGGTTACCATGAAGTCAGCAATGAAGTCCCCTGCATGAACAGCACCTGCTCTTAACCAAAGGAGCCATCTCTCCACTTCCCAAGAGGATTTTATTTTGAAGACTCAGATCCCAGCATTAAGGTTTTGATTGCTGTATAGAGACACCATGGCCACGGCAAGCGTTATATAGGAAACCACTTAAATGGGGCTGGCTTACGGTTCAGAGGTTCAGTCCATTGCTGTCATGGCGAGAAGCATGGCAGCGTGCAGTCAGACACGGTGCGGGAGAAGGAGCTGAGAGAGTTCTACATCCAGTTCACAGGGCAGCAGGAAGAGAGAGTGACACTGGGCCTGGCTTGAGATTCTGAAACCTCAAAGCCCCTCCCCTAGTGACACACTTCTCCAACGAAACCACACCTACCCACAACAAGGCCACGCCTCCTAATAGCGCCAGTCCCTTTGAGTCTATGGAGGCCATTTTCTTTTTTTTTTTTTTTGGTTCTTTTTTTTCCGGAGCTGGACCCAGGGCCTTGCGCTTCCTAGGCAAGCGCTCTACCACTGAGCTAATCCCCAACCCCTCTGAATGGGTTCTTAAGAGTTGGGTAGCCCATTGACATCCCATCTTGGGTGGGAGAGGGGCTGCCCCACCCTGATAAGCTATTGGTAGTTAATGGCTGCAAAGGAAGGAAATGTGGGAAGAAGGGGTTCAGTGGGAAAGGAGAAGAAAGGAGGTGACGACAGCATGTGACAATGACCATGGACATTGTATACACGTGTGAAATTGTCAAAGAATTGGGTGTGGGCAAGGGGAACACATGAGACTTTCTTGGAGGAAGTGGGTCACAGAGGACGTACCTTTGAAGAGAAAACATTGCTCCCTGGCCTCTTTCTGTCTCCCTAGTCACCATGAAGTCAGCATTGGCGTGCCTACACACTTGGCTACAGCCATGATGTTCTGCCTTACCATGTCCATTAAGAGTGGAGACAGTCAACCATGGATGAGAGCTTCTAAAACAGGGAGACACAATGAAGCCCTCTGTGTTTAGGTCACTCATCTTAATGTATTTGTCACAGAGAAAAAAAAAGCAGACCAGCGTCCCTTCCTCTTTCTTGCATGGCTTTGTCAATGTCTTACGTTTGTGCTCAGTGTCACCAGTATATATGGTAAGCCCTAAAGGAGCCAGCGATGGGATTTTCACTCACCACAGGCTTCACTCCTGCTGGGGTTTGTTCCCTAGAGACTCGTGTGAGAGGTCTGGCCCCTAGCAGAGTGATATTGACCATAACTCAACTGAGCCAGAATTCAGCAGAATCAGTAAAGGACACCAGAAAGACCATGTGTCAGTGAAGTGCAGATGCTGTGGGGACAGCCTGTGTTTTGGGGATGTGCAGACACTGTAAAGTCAGCTGTGGACTTGCCACCTGCCCCATGGAGCAGATGGACACACAAGGGGAGAAGCAGAGAGGAAAAATGGTCTCTGTGGAGTGTCTGGTTTTCTGGATCATCTAAGCTGGCCCTACAGTTTACTTGTTTGTTACTTGAAGGCAAGCCCTGAGTAGCAGGGCCCTCTATGTCAAACAGTGTTCAGACATTAGCAACTGCAGAAGGGGAGTTAAGTTTGTTATTTGCTGCTCTCCTTACTTGTGAGTGTCTCCTTTCAACTGAGTTAATAGATATCATCAGGATGCTGTAATTAGCCTGGCATGGCTAATTGCAGCAGGCAGATCTCTGTGAGTTCGAGGCCAGCCAGGTCTATACAGGGATACCTGACCACAGAGCAGACAGACAGACAATGCCTACCCAGTAAGAAGGGAGTGGGAGTATACAGCGAGTGAGACATACGATAAACAGAGCTCAAAAATATATATTCATATGCATTTGTCTTTTTTTTAAAAGATTTATTTATTTTTTATATATAAGTACACTGTAGCTGTCTTCAGACACACCAGAAGAGAGCATTAGATCTCATTACAGATGGTTGTGAGCCACCATGTGGTTGCTGGAATTGAACTCAGGACCTCTGGAAGAGCAGTTGGTGCTCTTAACCGCTGAGCCATCTCTTCAGCCCTGCATTTGTCTTAAATATATATTCACTTCTATGTTATGTGTGCAGGTGTTTGGCCTGCATGTATGTCTGGGTACCACGTATGTACAGTGCCCATAGAGACCGGAAGAAAGTGTTGGGTCCCCTGGAACTGGAGTGGCTGATGGTTGTGAGCCTCCATGTTGGTGCTGGGAGTGGACCCTTGAGTCTGTATTCTTTACTGCTGAGCCATCTCTCTCCAGCCTCAACCTCTTTTCAAATTCCCAGCTGAAGAAATGTTTGTCCACATTTTGTGGCCTTGGCCTAGAGCCTTTACAGATCTGAGCTGATCACTCAGAAAACGGTCAAGCAGAAGGACCTCTCCCCCATCATACCTCAGGTCAAGTCGAAACCAGAGGCACTGGTCGCACCTTCCTCCTGCCTACTGACTCTGCCGTCCTGGAGGTGGTGTTTGCAGGATCTTAATGCTATAATCACACAGCCACATACAGAGTCCCTTCAGTGTTATCACACTTGATAGGAGAAGGTATCTCTGAGGCTAAGCACACAGCTGCCTGCCGGACTGCCTGGGGTCTTGTCTCAGGCAACATTGTTCTCCTTGTTTATTCGGGGGGGGGGGGAAAGTTGTCAGAATCTAAATGGAGTCACTAATGTCAGTTGTAACAAAAACCAAATAAGTAAAACTGGGAAGGGAGGGGTGTCACACATGCTATAGCAGACACTAGTAACTACTCCAAAAGACTAACCAGAACCATACCCCAGAGAGACATCTGCTGGGACAACTGTTTACTTACCCTAGAATGAGGTGGCTCATCCTGGTTACCAATTGGACGGCCGAGGCTTATTGATTTAAGATGCTTATGCAACCTCCCTCACTTTGCCTTTAAGGACTCTCCCATGGGCTGGAGAGATGTTCTGCGGTCACCTCGCTGCTGCTCTTGCAGTGGACTCAGGTTCGGTTCTCAACACCCATATCAGGGGCCTCACGGCCACCTGTAACTCCTGTTCCTGGGGATCCTACACCTTCTTCTGGCCTCCACGGGCACTGTGCAAACCCAGTGCACAAGCAGACAAGCAGGCGCGCGCGTGCGCGCGCGCGCGCGCGCGCGCGCACACACACACACACACACACACACACACACACCCCAGAAAACAAGGAAAACAAACACCCACAAAATGCCATGAAATTTATATTTAATGGGCAGGAAAGGAAGCCAAGATGGGATCCAGAATTCTCAGCCTCCTGGTCTCTCCCAGCACCCAGTCCTTACTCTTACCCTCTCCTCCTGTGGTATGTAAGGCTGACCCAGAGGCCCTGTGACTACAGAAACTGCCCCGCATATCCAAGCACACATCACTCAGTAGCTGGGGCTCCTCTCAGCTCTTCTCACCCCACCCCCTACCCCAAACTTCTCCAGCCCATGCCCTTCCCTTCACTCAGTGTCTCATTCCTACATAAACCTGACATTTCTGCCTTGTGCTCTTAGCTGTCTTTTGCTCTCTTGGTCCCCTGTGCTTGGTTCTTGGTCTCTATTCTTCCCCTCCTCTCCTCTGTTTCTCTCTTGCTCTCTGCCCAGCTCTCTCTCATGGGCATGCTCACTGCACTACTCTCCCTCCCAGGTCCGGACTCTTCTGTATGCCGCCAGCTGTGTTCTCCCTCTCATCTGCTTATAAGATGTCCCAGGACGCATCTCATATCTATAAACGTACGGTTCTCCTCAACCGTACCTTGGAGCGGTTATGTCTTCACTTTCGACACTTGGGATCTGTTCTGAGATGTGTGCCTGAGAAAAAGAAAATATTTGAAAAACCCAAATTGAAAATCCTGTAATTTGGAAAGAACAAACAAACGAGTTAACTTGAAGACCCCGTAGTTCTCAAGGGAGCAGCAGACCCGGGCAAGTGGGAAAGGGGTGTGGAGACTGAATGGATTCTGTTATCTTTTGTAATCCCTGTCATTCCCTATGAAATAAGGACTTCATGGTCCAGGAGAAGAGATCGGCAAAGCCAACACCTAGCTAATGACAGAGTTCTTAACCCAGGTCTGCCTGGTATCCAAGCTGAATCTTCATTTACTAGAGCAAGAATCTATTCCTGGCACGAAAGGAAAACATTCCTTTAATGTGTTTTCCAGAAAATATTTGAAGTCAGAATGGTTGGAATCGGAAACACTGGCTCCTCATCTCTTATTAGTGGCTCCTTGGCTACGTAAGCAGTCATTCTGAGAGCCCTACAGGAATTAACGGTGCAATCTACTGACTCATTCCTTCCAGGAACCCCAAAAGAGGGTCAAACTGCGTTATCTGTCAGATGCCAGGCCTTGGGACCGACCCATCCCAGGAGAGAAACAACAAAACTCCTCTGAAGGCTGGAGAGATGACTCCACAGTTAAGCTCACCGACTGCTCTTTCAGAGGACCTGGGGTTCAATTCCCAGCCACCACATGGCAGCTCATAACTGTCTGCAACTCCAGTTCGAGGCGACCCACCCCGCATCCTCACACAGACATATGTGCAGGCAAAACACCAATGCACATAAAAATAAATGATTTTTTAAAATTAGCTGATGGCCAGGGGTGTAGCTCTATGGAACAGTGCTTGCCTGGCAGACCCCTGTAGCTGACCCCCTGCACTGGGAAAAAGAAAATGTCTCTCTGAACACAAAACCGTAAGACAGTCTTGAGGATCCTGGACCAGGCCCTGGCAAACGGCCAGTTTTTGTCTCTTAAAGCAGTGCTGTGGTACAGCTGTTATGGGTTCAGTACAACTTATTTATTATGTTTGCCTGCTGTGGTGGCAACAGGGGAGCTGGGGTGCAGAGCGGAAACCGTTCCCTGGCTGTCCCTTTAAGGAAGTCTGTGACCTCTAGCCAAGGACGGTGCTTAAAACCCCTAAAGAACTTGGGAGATACAGGCTGGTTTTTAGGACAGCTGCACAGAAAGCCCTTCCGAGCCCGTCAGAGAACAGCTTGGCTTTCTGCAATCAGCTCTGTGGTGAGCTCAATCAGCAGTTACAGTTTTCCACCACCGTCCCCGACCTGCTCTGCTGCTCTCCCTCGCGTTTCTCTCCCCTTTGGTTTCCCAGACGCATAAGCCAGAACGTGGAAATCACCTCCGTTTCCTCCTCGCCCCTCCCCCACCTCCCCACAGCACACACTCTCACCTCCCGTAAACCCTGCTTCTACCAACCTGCACCGTGTGCTTGGCCAGCAGAGGCGGCAACTTTGGCCAGGTTGAAGGTGAGAAGAAACCGAGATGGGGTGTTTGTTTGCCCGGCTCCCCGTTTCCTGGCACACCACCTTCCTCTACCAAAGGCCACGGTCAGGCCGCTTTTTGCTGCGGCCCATGGATCCCAGAGCTCTTCTCTCCAGGCTCCTTCAGACCGCAGAGGCTAATAGTTTCCTGTCCTTTCTAACTTCGTTCTCCAGGGCTTGACTAATCTGTTTCCTAAACCAATGCTCACTGTTTTGACTATGAATTGTTAGGCAAAGGATTACCTTAAATGAAGTGCCTCAAAAAGTAAGCCTGCCAGTGGTGGCTCATACCTTTAAGCCCAGCACTGGGGAGGCAGAGACTAGCAGGTCTCTGTGAGTTCGAGGCCAGCCTTGTCTACAGAGCAAGTTCCAGAGAAACCCCGTCTCAAACAAACAAACAAACAAAAACCCCAAACAAACAAACAAACAAACAAAAAACCCAAACAACAACCACCAAAAAAAAAAAAAAAAAAAAAAAAAAAAAAGACAAAAAAAACCAAGGAAACGTTTATGGGCTCTCGGGGAGCAGCTGTCCGTAGAGTGCTTACCGAGCATGCGCAAAGCCCTTGCCGAAACTCAGCACTGCCTAAATGAGGCATAGCTGCCCACGACCTCCAACCCAGCGCTTGGAATGTAGAAGCAAAAAGATCAGAAGTTCAAGGTTATCGTCAGCTACCCAGAGCGTTCAAAGGTCAGCCTGAGCTGTACGCGATCTGGTCAAAATAAACAATAGAAAATGAATACTTCTGACCTCACATAGCTTCTGAGGGTGGGAGTCCGGTAATGGATTTGCGGGAGGTTCCTGACCCTGTGGTTCAGTTGTTGGCCACCGTTATTCAGAGGTGTGAATGGGGGTTGGGGATTGATGGCCAAGGTGCTACAGTTCACATCTAGAATGTCCTCCACGGGTTCATTAGTCCAGCGAGGGAGACAGCTCAGTGGGTGAAAACACTTGCTGTGCAAACATGTTTCGGGATGTTTGATCACACCGTGACCCCTAAGATTGTGTTATTTACTGGAAAAACCTGTTTTTGGTTGTGGTGTGGCTCAGCCTTAGCACACACCTTTAATCCGAGAGCTTTCTGCTTGGGTATTGTAAACAGGATTAAATAAAGTCGACCAAACGCCAAGTGGTGGAGCAAGCAACCGGTTGACAGGAAGTGAACAAAAGATTATTAAGAAAAAACCAAAGAGAGTATGCGGGAGCCAGGAGGACGGATAGAGAGACACACAGGAGGGACATTGAGTTGGAAAGACGTTTTTTGAGAGAGAGACATTCCCTCTGGGATGCTGGCTGAGGAAGAAGGTCAGCTGGGTGCTTTCTCAGCCTCTCTGAGTGAGCAGGCTTTCACCCCACATCTGGTTCCCCAGTTTCCATTGGTAAAATTGAATGATTGAGAATTTAAAAACAACACAGACCAAACCTGACGACCTAAGTTTAAGCCCCAGAACCCAGGGGTAATCGAACGTGGCGATGCACATCTGGAATCCCAGAACGCCTACAGTAAGATTGGAGGTGGAGGTGGGAGAATCCGGTGGAAGCTTGGAGCACACTAAGCTGGAGTACACGGAGAGGCAGAAACGCAAACCGAGTTTCAATGTGGAGGAAGGAAAGCACGATTTCCTAAAAGTAGTCATCTGACCTGCACACGCAGACTGTTGCCTATGCAGACGTGTATACACACACAGACACACACACAGACACACACATATGCAAACATGCACGTGCATGCATACATACATACATATACATACATATGTACACACAAAAGCTCACACAGGAATGCATGCAGGCACACACATACAGAAACATATAAATACACACACAAACACACATGTGCACACATGCACACACACAATAAGTAAACAAATAAAATTAATCAAAAATATTTCTAAAAGCCTGTGTATTAAAAGCCGTTCCCCGGAGTATCACTATCAGGAAGTGGTTTAGGAGGCGGGGCTTAGTAGATTTTAGGACATTGGGTATTATGTGCTCTTTTTTCCCCTTTAATTTATGTGTGTGTGTGTGTGTGTGTGTGTGTGTGCACGCACGCACGCGCAAGTAACCATGCAGGCCAGAAGGGACATGAAATTTCTTGGAGCTGGAATTAAGAGTTGTTTGTAAGCCAGGCAGTGTGGGTGCTGGGATCTGAACTCTGGCTGAGAGAGGAGAAAGCACTCTTAACCGATGAGCTGTCTCTCAGCCTCTGGAAGGAGAGCACAGGGCCCTGGTCTCTCCCCTCTCTCACTGGTTCCTGGTTGCCATGAGATGAACAGTTTATTTTGGCCAAGTCCTTTCGTCATGGTGTGGCCCCCCCAACCACAGACATAAAAGTAATGCGTCTGCCTGACCATGAGTGTTGTGGTTTGACTATGCTTGGCCCATGGGAAGTGGCACTATTGGGAAGTGCGGCCTTGTTGGAGGAAGGGTGTCACTGTGTAGGTGGACTTTGAGGGCTCCTGGTGCTCAAGCTCCACCCAGTGCAGAAGAGAGGCTCCTCCTACCTCCCTCCGAGGACAGTCTCCTGCCTGCCTTTGGATCAAGATGTAGAACTCTCAGCTCCTCCAGCACCATGTCTGCCCGCACGATGCCATGCTCCCCACCATGATGAACTGAATCTCTGAAACTGTAAGCCAGCCCTAATTAAATGTTTTCCTTGGTCATGGTGTCTGCTCACAGCAGTAAACCCTAAGACAATGACCTTTGAGGACTCTAGGCCAGATTGAAACTTTTCTCCCACTAAGTTGACCGTCTCAGGTATTTGCTATGCAGACAAAAGCTGAATCATGCACAAGTCCACCCACATGGGTGTTGGGAAGAGGCCACAGCTTCTAGCCACAGTAGCTTCCCACAAGGCTGTTCAAGACATGAAAGGCACCCCAGTAATCAAGAAAGACACCCCAGTATTATTTAGAGCCTAATTATAGAAGTGACCTTGATAAAGTAAAAAGTAGACATGTGTCTATCTTAGAGTTCTTTCTGTTCCTTTGATCCATTTCTTTGTCACTATACTAACACCACATGGTCTTCAGTACTGAAGCTTTAAATTGAGGCAGCCTTCCAACTTACTCTTAACTCTTCTTTCTTTTTTGTATATGCAGGCATGTGTATATGCAAGTATGTATGTGTGCTTGTATATCTATTCATGTGTGTGTGTGTGTGTGCATGTGTGTATGCATGCATGAGTGTATGTGTCTTAGTCAGGGTTTTTATTACTGCACAAAACATCACGACCAAGAAGCAAGTTGGGGAGGGAAGGGTTTATTCAGCTTACACTTCCACATTGCTGTTCATCACCAAAGGAAGTCAGGACTGGAACACAAGCAGGGCAGGAAGCAGGAGCTGATGCAGAGGCCATGGAGGGGTGCTGCTTACTGGCTTGCTTCCCCTGGCTTGCTCAGCTTGCTCTCTTATAGAACCCAGGACCACCAGCCCAGGGACGGCACCACCCACAATGGACTGGGTTCTCCCTCCTTGATCACTACTTGAGAAAATGCCTTACAGCTGGGTCTCACCAAGGCATTTCCTCAACTGAGGCTCCTTTCTCTGTGATAACCCCAGCTTGTATCAAGTTGACACAGAAAACCAGCCAGTACAGTATGTATGCGTGTATAAGTATTCTTGTGTGTATGCATGAATGTGCTTTTTTGAGTGTGTATTAACCTGGTACTTGCCAAGGAGGCTAGGCTGGCTGGCCCATCAGCCCCAGAGGTCCACCTATCTTTGCCTCCCCACCGCTGATATGACAAGAACATGCTACCGTGTCTGGATTTTGTTCCTTTGCTTGTTTAGGAATCGAACTCAGGCCCTCATGCTCTGAAGGCAAGCATTGTCCTGACTGAGCTATCTCCCCGTGATTAAAATGATGCAAGAAGAAACCTTAATATTCGTGAGCTAAATACAGTCTGACTTTAATTTTCATCTTGTCCTAAGAGGTGAATGTTCTGTTTCGGACTAGAGAGATTAGTGTTTTACTTGCCTTGGGAAGTGTGTGCGTGTGTGTGTGTGTGTGTGTGTGTGTGTGTGCAACCTTGGGTGTTATTCCTCACTTTCTACCTTAAGGCAGGGTCTCATTGCTGTTTTACATTCCAGGCTGGCCTGTGTGCTTCCTAGGATTCTCCAACCTCTGTCTCCCATTTCCCCACAAGGGCACTGGGTTACAAGTGCTCACCACTACACCTGGCTTCGCTTGGGTTCTGGGGAGCTAAGCTCCTCGTTGAGGGTACCAAATGAGGCCACAAAACCAGAACCACTCAGGCAGCCTACCAGTTAAGGTTTCTTCAATGTATATTTTAGAGGGAAACATAGATTTAAAAGTTCAAAGTCCCGCCCTTTGGATCTTTGAGTCGCTCTCTACTTATCATTTGATTTCTTGGTACATTATAGAATTCTCATTAACCCAGGCTTTGAAGGTAACCCATGCTTATCTTGACTTGTCTTAAGGGAGGGTCCTGCATAGTAGCCCTTACTACTAGGTTAAGAAACCAAGGCAATTTGTCCTTTCCTTCCTCTCACCTCAAAATGTTTAGGGCAGGTTAAATGGTATCGCAGAGAGGGGCTGACAAGATGGCGCCACCTATAACGCTTGCAGCCTAGCAACCTGAGTTCACTGGCTGGGGTCACAGAGTAGGAGAGATTGGATTCCTGAAAGTTGTCCTTTGACCTCCATATTCATGCCGTGACACTGTGTGTGTGTGTGGGGTGTGTGTGTGTGTGTACCCCAAAGTTTCCTCCTAAACCTCACTTGATCAATTTAGTCTCTGCCCTGAGAATATTTGATGGTTTTACCCAATGGGATTCTTGGATTTCTTATCCCTCTGGTGACCAACAGGGTGTGTCAATAGCTTAGCTAATGAGTAATGGGAAAGTAAAGAGATCTGCACGCAGCCAATCCATAAATCCCCTTAAAACTTGTACCGGGTTCTAGGGCCAGGCTCCTTCATGCTCCTCAGCTAATTTCATTGTCTATGTGAAGATACTCTCTGTGCTACTTTCTTTTTACTGTGTGTGTGTGTGTGTGTGTGTGTGTGTGTGTGTGTGTGTTTGTGTGTGTATGTGTGTGTGTATGTGTGTGTATGTGTGTGTGTGTGTGTGTGTGTGTGTAATGTGTGTGTGTGTGTGTAACCTGTGGGATTTGGACTTCTTCCTCTACCATGTGGGTCCCAGGGATTGAATTCAGATCACACTCTGGCAGATGCCTTGACCCAGACAGCCCTGCCCAGTAGAATGTTCCTAGCCCAGATCCATCAGTCCTGTCCAAAGGGCAGCAAGACGATCCAGAGAGCTAGGGACATATTGCCTAGTGGCAGACAATCATGGACTAAAATGACTTAGGTCCATTGAAGATGCAAATAGACCATGTGAAGGGGGTCACAGAAATCCTGTTAGCCTTCTCCAGAAAAACAGGAACAGTGAGGGAGGAGGGTGGGGAGGACAGAGGCGGGGGGAGTGAAGAGAGGCAGAGAGAGGACAGTACTGTGGATATTTGTGTGGATATTTGTAAGGGGAGCTGGCTCACAGGATTACAGAGGCCAAGGGGGTCCACGTACACCATAAGTAAGGTGAGGAACCAGGAAATTCAATGATGTAACTCAGTCTGGTTACAAAGGCCTACGAAGCAGGAGTCCAAGACTCTTCGTGCAGGAGAAGGGTGAAGTTCTGACTCAAGGAGAGAGAGAAAGAATTTCTCCTTCACCTATCTTGTCCCAGCAGACTCTCAGTGGACTGGGTGCCTCTCCCACGGTAGAGAAGGCAAGGCACTTTTACATGGTCTTCAAGAGCTTCTAGAAGCTTCCTCATGGGCATTCTCAGAACTGATAATGTTTGACCAGCAACTTGTTCATCTTAGGTCCATCAGGAAGAAGGTGTTTAAGAGGGCGAAGAGGAGAACAAGCTCTTTCCCTCCCAGATGCTGAACGCTGACAAACTCTGCAGCCCAGCTGGATGATAAAAACTCAGCAAGTCTGGGAAAGTCCCACAGAGAATCTTAATTTCCGTGCTAAGTCTCAGCAGGAGTGGCCAAAGGCACGAAGTTGGTCAGCTATGAAAATGATTGGACCCTTGCCAGAAAAGTATTGCTCTAAAATATAAAGGAGGACCAACTAGATGGCTCAGTAGATAAAGGCACTTGCCACTCAAGCCTAGGGATCTGGGTTCAAATCCCAGAAACCACATACAGATGGAAGGAGAGAACTAACGCTACAAAGTTACAAATTAATTGTGAAGAACAGGTTCACTTATGCTATACAAATAAGTAGAAAGTATTCCTGTGATAACTGTTACGGAATATTTGATCACATTGTGAAGCCTGAGATGGTAAACTGGAAAAATAAAAAAAATCCCTTTTTCTTGTTGTGGTGTGGCTCAGCCCAAGCGCACACCTTTAATCCAAGAGCTTCCTGTAAACGAGAGCTAAACAAAATCAGGAGACAGAGCAAGCAGTTAGTTGAGAAGAAGGAAACACAGGAAAGAGAAAGGAGGGTTTCGAATTGAAGGTGTTTAAGAGGGCGAAGAGGAGAACAAGCTCTTTCCCTCCAGGACTTCGGAAGAGGAGGAAGGTCAACGCATGCTTTTTCTGCCTCTCTGAGCTAGCCGGCTTTCACCCTGGTGTCTGGCTCTGAGACTTCATTTGGTAAACTGAACAGTTGGAATTTTTGTTTTTAGAACAACATGTAACAATTCTAAGATAGGATTTATAGAAATGCCTTCATATAACTTACTTCATATTGCATACTCCATATAACTTATAGGTTAGTACGGGGGGGGGTGGGGTGGGGAGTGCACAAACTGTAAGGTAAAACCTGCCTGTGTCCAAACCCCAGCTCCACTGTTCACAGAGTGACCTGAGCTGTTTCCTCATCTTTGACAACCCACATACTAAACACATGGCACCCGCCCTAACCTCACGGGCTGTGAAAGAATTAAATGAACAAAACACTCAGGACAGTACTTGGCACTAGATATTTCTAATCATTATTTTCTCGCTTACACAGAATTCTAAAACATTTACTGAGATCTGAGAAAGTATAGCCAAAACAAACAAATTATTTCCACTTAACTAATTCCAAAAGCAACATTGTAAAAATGCTTCCCACAGAACTTTCCAGAACATTTTAATCGATAGTATTTACCATTGTAAAAACAATAGTTGTGGTGGTTACCTTGTCAGCTTGATGAGATTAGCAAATGTCTAGTGAATTCGTGAAGCGTGTGTGTGTGTGTGTGTGTGTGTGTGTCTGATGTTTTTAGAAACAATTAGACCACAACAAGAACCTGATGAATAATTTATCCCTTGACGGATTCAGAGTAGGATGGCAATACTGGTAAGAAGTAAAGGTAGGAAGTAGGGTGTAGTTGGAGGAAGTACGTCACTGAGGGCGTGACTGACTTCCTGTTGATCGTAAAGTGAACAGTCCTATACCTTCACAAGCTCTTGCTGCCATGGTGGTCTGCCCACGCAGGTGGAGTGAAGTAACAAATCCTAGAAACTGAGAAAACGAATGCTTCCTTCCTGATTTGGTCTCTGCAGGCTTTAGGCCACAGTGACACCACCACACGTATTGAACACAGGAACACAGGGAGCTCCGTATAACTTTCTCTCAGCTCCTGATTGTCTGTGTGCATATGTGTAGTGTATGTATGTGTGTTCATGCTCGTGTATGTGTGAATGTGGGTGACTGTGTGTGTGGAAGCCGGAGGTCATTGTCACCAACCTCCTTTTTTTTTTTTTTTTTTTTTTTTTTTTTTGGTTTTTTTTTGGAGCTGGGATCGAACCCAGGGCCTTTGCGCGCTTCCTAGGTAAGCGCTCTACCGCTGAGCTAAATCCCCAGCCCCACCAACCTCCTTTTAAAAATTGTTTACTAGAGAGTGGGCAGGGACTGGGAGGTAGGGAAGAGGGTGAGCGAACATATCATGGAGCCTTCATGGAAGTCAGAGGAAAACTTAATGGAGTCAGTTCCCTCCTCCATCTTTACACGTGTTTCAGGGATCAAACTCAGCTTGCCAGTCTTGGACTACAAGCATTTCTATCTGCTGAGCCCTCTCGCCAACCCTCCACCATATTTTCTGAGACACAGTCTCACCAATTTGGCTAAAGCCCGACAGCAACCTCAGGGACTGTCCTGTCTCTGCCTCACAGCGTCTGGGATTCCAAGCCTGCATTATCACACACCTGGCTTAATACATAGACTCTAGACACTTAAACTCAGGTCCTCATTGGACAAGTACTTCAACCACTGAGCCATCTCCCAATCCCCGATTTTTCTAATTATTATTTTTTAAGTTAACTTGGTTTGTTTTATTTGTATACGTGTTTTTCTTATCTGTATACATGTGTATTATGTATATGTATAACATGCAAATTATATGTATAACCCTACATGCATACGTGGATTATGTATACCCAAAATATAGGTATTGTAATGAGTATTACATATGTGTAAAATATGTGTGTTATATTATAATATGTAAATTATTATATTGTGTATATCCCTACATGTATAATATGTATAGTATTATGCACATGTTTACCATGTACGTGCCTGGTGTCCAGGAGGTCACCAGTGAAGAAGGAGTCACAGAGTAATGAATGGTTGTAAACTATCATGTGGGTTCTGGAAACTGAACCTGGGTGCTCTGGAAGGGCAACAAGTGCTCTTGACTACTGAATACCTCACCAACTTGCCCCATGTTGTTTAATATAAACCTGTTATTCTCTGTCGTGGTTTGAGCAAGAATGGCCTCAACAGGCTCAAATGTTTGAATGTTTGGTCACAAGGGAGTGGTGTTACTTGAAAGAGATTAGGGGGCGTGGCCTTGTTGGAGGAAGAGTGTCATTGGGGGTGGGGCTTTGAGGTTTAGAAGCCCAAGCCAAGCCCAGTGGCTCTGTCTTCCTGCTGCCTGTAGATACAGATGTTGAACTGTATCTCTACAGTTCAGAGCTACATGTCAGTTCTGGGAATTGAACCTGGGGACTCTGGAAGAGCAGCCAGTGTCCTTAATTATTAGAGAGATAGTCTCTAGGCCTCCTAGGTGATTCTAGGTCCCATCAAACTGGCAGTTAAGATTAACCATTACAGGATCCAAGTAAAGTCTGTCCAGGTTGTGAATAAATAACATTATCTAATATTATTTATTTTTATTTATTTACCTTGTAATCTTAGAGAAGTCACAGAGTCATCAGCCTTTGCCTCACTAGTGTTGGGATTAAAAGCATTCAATACACACACACACACACACACACACACACACACACACACACACACACACTTTTTAAAGACAGGGTCTTCTTATTTATAGTTCTATGTACTATGTAGCCTGGAACTTGCCACATAGCCCAGGTTTGTCTCAGACCTGCCAGCATCATCCTCCCAAACAGGGGGACTATAGGTATATGCCACCACACCTGAGCTTCCCTTGTTAGGTTTTCCTAGCTGAATAAACCACGCTGTCACGTGGATTTTGGTGAGGCCTCCTTCAGTGCTACCTCGATTAAGAAGTGGGTAGTGTCTGCCTGTCTTTTTCTTTCTCTCTCTTTTTTTTATTTTTTCTTTTTTTTTCGGAGCTGGGGATCGAACCCAGGGCCTTGTGCTTGCTAGGCAAGCGCTCTACAACTGAGCTAAATCCCCAACCTGTTCTCTCTTTTTTTAAAAAAGATTTTACTTATTTATTATAGATAAGTACACTGTAGCTGTCTTCAGACACACCAGAAGAGGGCATCAGATCCCATTGCAGATGGTTGTGAGCCACCATGTGGTTGCTAGGATTTGAACTCACGACCTCTGGGAGAGCAGCCAGTGCTCTTAACCACTGAGCCATCTCTCCAGCCCCCATCTTTCTCTTTTAAGGTATTTGCAGCCATTCAATCTTTGCTTAGGTCCATCAATTCTTTAGCAGTCAAACTAAAATGAGGATGGTATCATTTTTTCATTCTTTTGTAATTTTTTTCATACATTGTCCTTCTCAGCCTCCAGATGAAACCCAAAACAGAAACACAGAGCCAGACAATACCAAAGACACCCAAACTTACCAATTAGAAAAACCCTCAACTACTCAACTACCTGGGTCAGGGGGTCTCCAGCAAATCTGGGACAAGCCCCCAGATGAAATTCGTTGAAGAAGGATACCCCTGACTCAAACAGTATGCAAAAGCAAAAAGCATTTTATTCTGCAGAAGTCCAGCATGTGGGGGTGGGGTGGAGGGGGTCTACCATTTACCAAGATGGAGATAGCCCAGTTGAGATCACAGGCCCAATTTAAAGCACATTAGTATAACTCCTTGGAGGGGTAGGTGACCTTTATCTTGATTGATCGGCTCGATTTCTAAGGGTATGGGAGTCTTAGGGCTCTGGGAACATTCCAGAACCATTACTGGGGTGGCCTGGACACTGTTGCTGGGGAAGCCTGGAAACTGTTGCTGACTCACTGCTCTTACCTCAGGCCAAAGGCAGGGTGACATCATGATGGAAAGCGATGGTTGGAGCCGTCTGATTGGCCCAGGCCCATGGCACTGGCTCAGCGTTCATTCCTGGAAGTGTATTAGATAGGAAGCCTATCAAATGTAGACTTGATCGGCACAAGCACAAATGACGTAGGTCATGTGAACAGAAGCTGAGAAACAGGAGTTGGAGCCACTGTAAAGCCCTGAATCCCTTAGAGGAAAGGGAGGTGGAGTCTCCTGGAAAAGGGACTGTGGCCCATTGAAGGAAGTTGCCCCTGTTAACCTTTGGCCCAGGTCTCCTTATAGGACCCACATGTAGTCATTCAGTGGCATTCCAATATCCCATGGCATGAATCTGTCTCCCAAAGGCCAGTGTGCTAAGGCTTGGCTATCCGTCCATGGTTACTAAGGTAGTGGGATCCTTGAGAGATAAAGGAAGTAGGGCCATCAGGCATATACCCTTGCAGGAGACTTCGGACTGCAGCTGCTTCCTTTACTCCTTACCTGGTCACCTTGAGGTAAGCGGGTTTCCCCTGTCATCAGCTCCTAGACTACTATGCAACTTTATCCAATAGACCATCGACTGAAACCTCTGAATCTAGAGCCCTTCCTCCATGCAGACTGATGCTACGGGCTATGTTGCCAGAGTGAAGGGAAGTAGACCATCACACTGCCATTAGGGGAAGAGATATTTCCCTTCGGAGACTCTGAGACGCTGGGTGTGAACTGACATCGATTCCAGGAGACCCAGAGAGAATAGAGGCTGATGTGGTTTGAGTGGCCCAGTGTGTCCTCAAAAAAACCACCCTGTAGTTACTTTCGTTAGTTCTGGAATGCAGTTAGGGTGATATGTTTCCCAGTTGAATCCCCAACTCTTCTTGTGTGTGGATTGAGGTCTATTATGCTGGGAAAGGCCAAGAGAAAGCCACGAGACCTGCCTCAAACTGGTCAATAGCAAGCTGAAAGAATCATCTAGACAGGTGTGTGCTAAGACTGAGACATACCGGGCTGGAGAGATTGCTCAGTGGTTAGGAGCACTGACTGCTCTCCCAGAGGTCCTGAGTTCAAATCCCAGCAACCACATGGTGGCTCACAACCATCTGTAATAAGATCTGATGCCCTTTTCTGGTGTGTCTGAAGACAGCTACAGTGTACTCACATATATAA
The DNA here is from genome assembly GCF_011064425.1 of Rattus rattus. NCBI lineage: Eukaryota > Metazoa > Chordata > Mammalia > Rodentia > Muridae > Rattus > Rattus rattus. The sequence continues at coordinate 165,657,612 of NC_046154.1, read as the reverse complement.
AATAAATAAATAAATCTTTTAAAAAAAAAAGTAATAGCAATGATTGACTTTAAAAAAAAAAAAAAAGACTGAGACATACCATAAGGAAAACCAGTTCTCTTCCATTAAATAACACAATCTCAGGGTTCACATTGTGATGAAATATCTAGCAGGAGTGGGCAGTGAATGGCTTCTGGGAAAGGGAAAGTCAGTTTCTTTTACAAGTGTGGCCCTTGGTAAGTGTTCCATGCTTCAGTAGGTGGCCCCATACTCTAGACTCAGTGGGTTATTAAAAAGAGAGGCTCTGACATTGTCCAGCATCAATAGGAGAAGCCCTTGGTCCTGTGAAGGCTCCTTTTCCCAGCTTAGGGGAATGCCAGGGTGGTGAGGTAGGAGTGGGTGGGTGGGAGGGGGAGCATCCTCCTAGAAGCAGGGGGAGGGGGTATGGAAGAGGGGAGAAAAGGGATAACATTTGAAATGTAAATTCATAAAATATCCAATTAAAAAAAGGAAAAAAGGAGAGGCTATGAGATTGGGGGTGGGCAGTAGGGAGATAAGAGTCAGCTTAGGAGGAGTTAGGGGGAGGAGTGAGGGACAGATATGACCAAATACATTATATAAAATTCCCAAATAACTAATAAAATATTATAGCAGAAAACCACTTCCTCTACTGAAACGCAGCTCTAGTTGGGAGATGGAAAAAGTAAGAGTATAGTAAGTTGGCATTTAAAGAAGACATTAGAAGGGACATTTTCCCTGTGTCTTATGTGGCAGATCAAGAAAGCAACTCAAAGGTCATAGACAGAAGCACGCGGGTCACAGCATATCCTTAAAAAGAATACTACATGGCCATAAAAAAGAGTGGAGGAGATCTGTCTACCCTGATGAAGGATGGATGTCAGTGGTTACAAAATAAAAGGAAACTGGTAGGAGTCTCATGTCTTAGAAGTGAACCTGTCAGCCAGTGGCTGGATTTGGACCCTGGGAAGCACAACTTTAGGTCATGTAGCCATCAGTCAGCTAAGGTCCCATAGCTGAGACCTGAGAGGACATTTGCATGTTCATTCAAAGGCCTTGTCTCCTGACTTCACACATATGTCACATACATGTGATCTCTCATAAGCCAAGCACTAGCAAGAGGAAATGAGATCACTGATTGACTTAAAGAGAAGCCAATCGGGAACTTACAGTAATCCCCACCCTGCCTGAAGCTCGTGGCTATCCAGGGTAAGCCGGAAACTGAAAAAGGGTTCGATTCTATTGAAAAAAACAACTGCCATTTAAGTGGCCCCAGTAAGGATGGGGTGCCTTTGAATCCATATATTTCTATATAGTTTGGGTTAAGGCTGTTTACTACTGATATAATGATCATTATCCTTTCAGCTGGCTATAGTATTCCACTAGATTATTTATAACCTGCAGTCATAGGCAAATCAACTCATAGCCTCAACACTTTATTACTAAAAAGTGTAATGTAATTCTCAAGTTAAAAAAAAAAAAGCAGAAAACAGTAAAGGGATGTGGGCTACCCTTGCTCTTGGGGGAACAGATTATCTCCCGGCTATAAAGATTCTGGAATGTGTGGTAAGACTTAGGGAGTACTTAATGTATTGATGTTTTCAGGAATCAGAGAGCACAATTATTTATTTTTTGTTTATTCATTTATTCATTTTTGAGACAGGGTTTCTCTACGTCTCCCTGGCTGTCCTAGAACTGACGCTACAGGTGGGCCAGGCCAGAACTCAGAGATCCACTTGCCTATGCCCACCCCCACCCCTGACTGCTGGATTTAGGCATTCTGTAACTTTCTATCAGTACATCAAAGAAAGTGAGGATGATTTTTTTTTTTCCAGTCAGATTTGCGTTGCTGCGTTAATTGCTCTCAGCTGTTTTGTTCTCTGGAAGGATTTGGAATTGGATTACAAGACAATGTGATACCTTTGGAAATTAGGAGTTTAACTTTATTCATACCTAATATCTAATCTCTTTTTTCAAAGATTCATTTATTTTACGTGTAGGAGTGTTTTGCCTGCGTATATGTATGTGTACCACATGAGTGCCCCACGCCCATAGAGGTCAAAGGAGGACACTGGCTTCGCTGCATCTGCAATTGGAGTTACTGACAGTTCTGAGTCGCCATGTCGGTGCTGGGAACCGAACCCAGATCCTGTGCCCGAGCACTGTTGAGCCATCATTCCAGCCCTTAACCTTTTTTGCCCCTCTTTGAGACAATTATCATCATGCTCGGTGATCCCTTCGTTAGCATTTTCTTTATTCAGAAAATACTACTTTCTTGTCACTTCAAAAGCTCCACTAAGAGATGGTTAGTCACAGCTCGGAAGAGGTCCTTAGTCCATTGACAAAGGAGAGGCTACACAGTGTCTCTCCCTCACGTGCAAAGTGACATGAAAGTCTCATTCAGAACTGGGTCTCATCTTGCACGCTCCGCCCACACTCCTTGTCATCGAGCCCAGAATGCCTGCTCTGACTCTCAAGTGCGGGGATCACAAGCCTGCGTCATCACGTCCAGTGTGTGTAGCACTGGGGACCCCACTCAGGGTTTCCAACAGGTTGGGTGAGCCCCCTGTCCACTGAGCTACACCCGCAGCCTGGTTTAGACATCTCAATTTTCCATATGTTGTTTGGCTGTCATAGAGAGTGCCATGGGAGAGGGAGGATGACAGTGTCTCCCGTCTCCAGTCTCCAGCACAGCACTTAACAGGAGCCAAAGACAGATTGGTCGGGAAGTGGTCGAAATGAAAGGCTGTGCGGGAGCCAGGCGCAGGAAACTTCCCAGCAGAGGCTCGGTTCTGGGAAGCAGTGAGCTTCCGCGCTGCTTTATGCATGACTCAGTCTGCCCAGAACCTGCCAGGGGAGGGCAGTAGCTCCTTGCTTCACTTTTTTGTCTCCCCAGGAACTGTTTGCCGGTACCACGGATGCTACCTGAACTCCGGAAGGCCAACCTCATCTGCCTCAGGGGAGTAGTCTTGGCTCCAGTTAGAAGTCCCACCGGGCCAAGGAACGGGGCTCCTTGCCAGCGATCCTGTCCCATCCCATCCCACCCCACCTTCCTGCCAGCTGCCAGAGATATCATCAATAAATTGTTTGAAAATTTCAATTCTAAAGATTAAATACTCCCTTGCTCCCTAAACCTAGAGATAAAATCAAACTCAAAACAGTTTGGCGGAAAGCTGAAGGTGTTTTGTAATCTGCCCCAAGATTCCTCGGGGCTCCGTTTTCATTGCCCGCCCAGACATGGGTCTGGTGTTGAACGAACTTGTCTACCCGGCCAACAAGCTGTAAATTGACCCACTCTCTCATCTGCATGGACGTCTTTGCCTCTCGCCCTTCACCTGGCTGTTTCCTTTCTTCTCATCCTCAGACTGGACTAGAAATTGTTCTCAGGGTCAGGGTGTGGCTCTGGGAGTGGAATGGTGGAACTGGGCTGGGGCTCAGTTCCTGGCTCTACATAACCAGGAGAGAGAGACAGAGAGAGAGAGAGAGAGAGAGAGAGAGAGAGAGAGAGAGAGAGAGAGAGAGAGAGAGAGAGAGAGAGAGAGAGAGAGAGAGAGAGAGAGAGAGAGAGAGGAGGGGGGGAGGCAGAGACAGACAGACAGACAGACAGACAGACAGACAGACAGATTATCACCCTCAAACACACTTATTCCATGCAAAACCGACATCCCAAGATCCTACACTGTTTATCACATGTCCTTAGTTTTCCTTTCTCTTGTGTCTCCCTATTTCCCTATTTCTTGTGTGTAATTCAGGGTCACCCTTAGCTATATAAAGAGTTGAGGCAGCCTTGGCTATGTGAGACCCTTACTTTAAAAACAAAAAGAAGGAAGAAAGGAGCAGAAAGAAAAAAAAAGAAGAGTGCGAGAAAGAACAGGGGAGGGGAGAAAGCCATCTACTTCCGGTTTCCATTCTATTTCTATTAAATAGAATTTCTATTTTTATTAAAATCCTCGATGAAGGAACTAGAGTAATGACTTCCCGGTTATGAGCACTGACGTCCAGAGGGCCCAGTTTTGGCTCTCAGAACCCACATGGTAGCTTACAACCACCGGTTTCAGGGGACCAAACACAAACACCCTTATCTGGGCTCTGTGAGCAACACACACACACACACACACACACACACACACACACACACACACACACCAATCATATGTTTGAAAATAAAGATTTGAAAAACAAAAACAAAACAAAGAAACCCTCCTTGATGTCATTCCCTGATTTGGAGGGAGGAAATAAAGTCGGAATAAAAACAAAAGAGAGGAAGGAGAAAAGCAGCAGCCACCTGGAGGAAATGGTTACTTACAGGGTCTGGTGGGACAGCTGCCTGCAATTCTCCCTCCCTCACAAAAAGGGAAAATGTCTGCTTCTGTGCTCTTGATCTGGGGCAATAAACACCAGTAAACACACCTGACTGCCAGAAAGGGATTTCTAGTTTCTTTAGCTAGCCTCCTCAACAATGATGGAATGGCTGAACCCCTGGGCAGTGGCTGAGTCAGTCTTCCCCACTGAGCCCATGCCTAACGGATTCTTCTGGTCCCCACTTCTCCTTCGTGTCTGTTTGAGCTGCTCCCCTAACCAGGCTGTGGCCACAGAGAAGAAGGAAGGAGGAAACAGAAGAAGTGTGTCTCACAAGCGACGCTCCATTCCTGACTTCTCGTTTCTCTCTGCTTTTTCTATTCTACAAAGTATATTAACTTTCTCTGAAGGGACATTGGTTGCGTTTGGGTGTTCAATGTTCCTTCCTTGTGTGTGGACTTGCCTCACAGGGTCAGAATGGGTTTAACTATTTCTACATACCGCTTGAGCTCAACTTGCCCTTAGCAGTGGACTCTATGCTCTTGATGGCTCCCTCCACACACACTTTTAAATTTTATGCATATAAGTGTTTTTCTTGGCATGTGTGTATGTTCAATATGTGCATACCTAATGCCAGAGTGGGCAGGAAGGCATCAGATCCCCTAGAACTGGAGTTTACAAACCACCGTGAGCCACCATGTGGGTGATGGGAATTGAACCTGAGTCCTCTGAAACAGCAGCCATTGCTCTTAAGCAGTGAGCTGTCTCTGCAGCCCCAACCCTGTGCCCTGGAAATTAAAAGAAAAGATTCAGGATCAGACACCCCTCCCCCAAGAAAAAAAACCATATAAAGGTTTCTTTGAAGCCAGGTGTGGTGGTGCCACACATAATCCCAGCATTAGGAGGCTGAGGCGGGCAGATCTTGAGTTTGAGGCTTTCTGGAGATTGTGAGGATTGATCTAAATTTTCAACTTATTGAGGCCTAGAATCGTTTGAAAGCTTCTGGGCATGCCTGTAGGTTATCTTGAAAAGGTAATTTCAAGGGGAGATCTGCCTACAGTGTGTGGTCCTATTGTCTGGCCCTCATCATAACGATACAAAAGGAAGAGAGTGTGTTGAACACAACCATTGTCATTCCCTGCTCTCTCGGGGTAGATGTGATGCGACCAGGTCCTGCTGCCTTGCCTTTCCCCAAGTGACAGACTGTGCCTCTGAACCCTGGGCCAAAATAAACCACATCCCCATTAAGTTGCTTTCGTCAGACCAGCTTATCACAGCAACAGGAAAGTAACTAACAGATCCTGTTCTAAGATTCAAGCAGAATGCCCCAGACTTCTCTGCCAAAGGCATTTGCAACTGTGACCCTTCCCAGGAGGATGCTAAGATGAGCAGGTGTTAGCTAGGAGAGGTGGTCCACTTACCCAGGAAGGAAGCATGAACTGATGAGGGCATCTGAGCTCCTCAGTCAAGCTGTGCTTGGAGCCAGCCGCTTTCCTGTATATGTGAGCCATAAATATGCTTTCAATTAACCTGGTCCACTTACGCCCATCACACCTGAGTCTCCAAGCGCTGTCCGTTTACATGTGTGTGTGAGAGATTTGTTATATAATTATATAGTATTTATATGTAAATATTAAATATTAGATATAATATTGTCTTAGTCAGGGTTTTTATTCCTGCACAAACATCATGATCAAGAAGCAAGTTGGGGAGGAAAGGGTTTATTCAGCTTACACTTCCACATTGCTGTTCATCACCAAAGGAAGTCAGGACTGGAACTCAAGCAGGTCAGGAAGCAGGAGCTGATGCAGAGGCCATGGAGGGATGTTTCTTACTGGCTTGCCTCCCCTGGCTTGCTCAGCTTGCTCTCTTATAGAACCCAAGACCACTAAACCCAGGGACCGTATCACCCATAATAGGCTTGATCACTGATTGAGAAAATGCCTTATAGCTGGATCTCATGGAGGCATTTCCACAACTGAGGCTCCTTTTTCTGTGATAACTCCAGCTTGTGTCAAGTTGACACACAAAACCAGCCAGTACAGATATATAACACACATGCTGTTTTATTTATTTACTTACTTTTGCGTCTCCATTTCCCTTGCATAAGGCAATTGGCATGGGAAGTAAAACTTGCTCTCAAGGTCTGGGATAGAGAACACACACCTGAGATGGTCTCTGGGGTGGAGTTCAGGGGTTCCAACGACTTTCAATAGTTTTTTTTTTCCCCCCCGGAGCTGGGGACCTAACCCAGGGCCTTGCGCTTCCTAGGCAAGGGCTCTACCACTGTGCTAAATCCCCAACCCCTTCAATAGTTCCTTAAGAGCAACATTATTCCTCTCTCCTTTCTCCCCCCCCATCTTTCCCTTCTCTCCTCCTCTCTTTAGCCTTTCCTCCATCCCTTTCTTCCTTTTCTCTAGTCTCATCTATAAATATGGAAAGTGACCTGAAATTAAGTAAACCCATTTTTAAAATTCAATACTAGGGGTTGGGGATTTAGCTCAGTGGTAGAGTGTTTCCTAGCAAGCGCAAGGCCCTGGGTTCGGTCCCCAGCTCCGAAAAAAAGAAAAAAGAAAAAAAAAATTCAATCCTAAAACACATTCCTTTGCGTCACAGAATTTATCACTAGTACCAACACCTCCCTGTATTGCCAGAAGTCTTCACAATTTAGAAGGGTTGGATTGGGCTGGGCATGGTGGCACTCATGTGGTAGAGGCAAATGGGTCTCTATGAGTTCGAGGCCAGCCTGGTCTATGTAGTGAGTTCCAGGACAGCCCGGGCTACATAGTGAGACCCTACCTAAAAACAAACAAGTGTTTTGTTTGCTTGTTTGTCTGTTATTGAACAGTCCAATAAGCAAACCCAGTAAATCCATTTCTGTCCCTCCCACAAATGTTGGCAGCGAGCCGCGAGTTCCTCACTCTTTTGTGTTTGTGTGGTGTGGGGAGAATGGGGTACAATCAGTCTCTCGCACATGCATGGTGTGACGGCCGGAAGTCGACATCTAAAGTCCTTCCTTGGGACATTGAATCTACCATTGACAACATTTATTTTATTTATTATTCACTTCGACATAAGATGTCTCACAGGTTGGCTGTGGAGCCCCAGAGGGCCTCTGGTCTTCACTCACGAAGTGTTGGACACACATGCATGTAATACCGTGCTTGGTCTCTCACATACATGCATGTAATACTGTGCCTGGTCTTCTTTACGTGGGGTCTGCAGCTTGAACTCTGGTCTTCATTCTTATGCCAAGGCGCTTTCCCAGCTGAGCCATTTCCCCAGCCCCACACTCTTCTTCCTAATGCTCAGAAAACAAAGTCAAAGCAAACCAAACAAATGAACAAAAACTAAAATGAGTCAAGCGTGGTGGCACACGCCTTTAATCCAGCGCATGGAGGCAGAGGCAGGTGGATCTTTGAGTTAGAGGCTGGCCTGGTCTACATAATAGTGAGTTCTAGGGCAGCCAGGGCTGTGTTGATAGACCCTGTTTCAAAAACAAAAGGAAAGAAAAACACCAACAAACCTGAAATGAACACCTACTCTTAGGCCCTTCTGTGTGAGTCTGTCTGGAACACGAAAGGGACTTTGTGGTGCTGAACAGAAACGAACTAGAACCCCAGAGAAGCCTTGCAGCTTCAGGCAAGCCAGTTGGTTCTTACTTTGCTTTTCCCATTAAAACATATTAGTTTGTATATGTTTGTGCATATACACACGTACATGCCACAGCCTGAGTATAGAGGAAAGGTGGTAACTTCGGGGGGTTTGCTCTTTCCCTCCAACTCTACTCAGGTTCCAAGGATCAAACTCAAACCATAAGACTTATGTGGAGGGGTTGGGGATTTAGCTCAGTGGTAGAGAGCTTGCCTAGGAAGCGCAAGGCCCTGGGTTCGGTCCCCAGCTCCGAAAAAAAAAATAAAAAAAAAAAAAAAGACTTATGTGGAAATATCGTTCCCTGCTGAGCCATCTCTCTCCCCCCTCCCCCATCCCTTTGGTTTTTCAAGACAGGGTTTTGATGTGTATGTAGTCTTGGCTGTCTTAGAACTTGCTCTTTGTAGATCAGGCTGGTCTCAAACTCACAGAGATCCACCTGCCTCTGCTTCTCCAGTGCTGGGATTAAAGGCTTACCATCTGGATCTTAAGAAGAATGCAGAGCAACCCAAGTGGAGATGGTATTGTAGAATCCACGTGGGCTTCTTCCAAGGGCTTTCCCGAAAGTAGAAAAGTCCTCTTTGTAAGGATTTGGGGACAAAGCCAACTCAGGAGTCATTTTGGAAAAGCTAAGCTAGAGAGAGACAGGGCTGACAAGAATAAACTAGCTCTGAGGTATGTGCTTTAGATCACAAGACATGGTTGTAAGGCTAGCTGAAGCTCCAGAGTAATGGAGAGAAAGGAGTGTGGGGAAAAGAAATAAATCATTTGGAGACTCTCACCTGCAGGATGACTGATCAGGAAGGCTCCGTGAGAGAGTGCGTCCAGGAGGCTTGATGACTCTCTGTAGTTTAGGTTTTGATCACCTCAAAGACTCGTGGTCTAGTCTGTGGTGGAACCTTTGAGAGGTGAGGTCTGGTGGGAAGGAGTTAGGTCATTTGGTCCATGCTCCGCAATGGAGTATAGGCACCTGCTCCTTCCTTTCCTTTTGCTTCTCAAACACCATGAGATGAGTAACTTGTTCTTTCCTGTATTCCCCACCATGATGTACTTCCTCACCGAAGGGCCCCAGTGCAGTGACACTCAAATAACCAATGAGCCAAAGAACCTTCATCTCTAGGCTAACTTGGTCTCAAGTATTTTATTACAGTAACGGAAAGTGGACTAACATACTTTCCTTTGCTCTGTAGTCCTTCAAGGTCAGTCATTGCCCAGTCTGGCTTCTTTCAAGGTCTACTCATTTGAGAAGTGTTTACTGAGATGTTATTGAGGCCATGGCACCCAAAAGCCATCCGCGTGACACCAAAGAGCCCAGAAGCAGCTAGAGTCTAGGGCACCAAACTCCCCTTTTATTGGCTGCCTGGAGTTTATACTGTCCTGGCCACATGGCAATTCTTGCTGTTGTAACCTCTCCCATGGCAGAGCACCCTCAAGAGGCTCTCCTCTTAACTTGTCTCCATGGTTACAAAGCAAAGCTATTAAATTACTTTCTATCTCAACGGTGCAACTCGGGGATATCTCTCACCTTGGTTAATCATCTTGGGCCAATTTGAAGCCTGTAGGAGTTCACCCCAAAATTCTTTCAACTTACTCTCCAGGCAACTCCCGATAACCTTCCCACTCCCTCTGGATAAAATCTGTCTTCATGGGTGTAGCATTCAAAGGTTTTTGGGATCTGCCCTCTCTAACTTTCCAAACTCAATTTCTTAGACCCACAATCCTTTCTCTCCAGCCTAGCAAAGCTTCTAGCACTTTCTGTTCGTCACCTGGTCACATGGCCACTATAGTTTCCATGGTTCTGCACTTGTCTCCACCAGATCAAAGACTTGCTTCTTCTCACTTCCTTTATATGTTCTCCTGAGAGATACAGGGTGAGTGCCTTACCCAGTCTCTCATGGGGCTAGCTGCGTACTTCTTTCCAAAAGCTGGGGCACGGATAGGGATGTTTAGCCTAGTCCTAAACCACACTCCTCAAAGTTTACTATAAACACTACACCTATACTCTGACGGTAGACACACTCTTGGTGGCCTATCCCTCTCAGTGGTGTGTCTGTTGCAAGGATGCTAAGGCATCCAGTAATGGCTCCTAACGGCTGGGCCAGTCACCTGGCCTTTCCTGCCACTCTTTGGTACTCCCCACTGGCCCATCTAGACACAAGTCTGGGCAAGACAATCCTTGTGGAAAGTGGTCTGCTGCCACTGTGGGGCCAACTCCAGCCACTGGTTCTGCTGAATGGAACAAAATACCTTTTAGTTACAATTCCCAGTGACTTTTTCACGGAACAACTTGATAAATTAATCACAGGCCTGACTGAATTGCTTTCTGGCAAAATTGATTCAATTTTGATTCAATGCTGTGTAGCTGGGTGGTGATAGAGAAGGGTTGCTCATGGCATGTCCTCTAGGGGTCCCAGCTGCATTTTTTTTTTAAATTGGAAAGTCCCCGAGATGGCCTCCATAACGTCCCCCACTTCTTCTATCCCCTTAAGACACTTCAGTGTTAGTCATAAGTGAGAGGTCTTCAATCACGCATGACATCATACACCTGCTGAACGGGATCCCCGTGATCACGTGTGAATTCCCAGCTGTCATTTTGACCTGAGGAAAAAGGATGAGAAAAAAAAATGACCTCCTTAGAGATTGGCACAGGCACAAAGGAAATGGAGTGCGAACAGGTGTGTGTTAGTGAGCAAACGTGTCAGTCAGGAATTGTTGGGAACTCAGTGGCTGTAAGGCAAACTGGGCTAATAAAAACTAGGATGTACCTGGCTCCTGAAAACTAGGGAGGAGCTGTTTTCCATTGGTAGATTACCACAGTCTTAGCAATTTACAATGCCAGTTTAATGCCTCCCAGCTCTGAAGTCCCCTGTCACCTGGGCTGAGGTCCCACCTGGAGCCGCTGGAAAATCTATTCCCAAGCTTGTTCTTGGGCTAACAGAATCCAGTTCACTTAGTCCTGGGATGGAGACAGCACCTCTTTTCTGACTACGCCGCTCTCAGTTCTTGGTACGACATACCACTCCTTTCTATCTGGAGATGGCACTTGGTTTTGGAGAAACAGTAGGGGACAAAGGAAAACCCCATTGCATGGGAAACTTCTAGCACTGGTGAAACAGTGAAGAAGAAAACATACAAGAATCGAAATATAAAATACAGGTGTGTTCAACCTTTTTCTTTCTTTTCTTTTCTTTTTTTCGGAGCTGGGGACCGGTGTTCAACCTTTTGACACTGTGCCGTGACCCTGTCACCTCCAGAGTTCACTCCCGAGAGCCATGGAATCAAACCCAACAAACTGTAACACAAAACCGCCCCATGCTGTTTCAAGCAAGTAAATGATTTCGTTCGGTTGGTTTGTGTTTGCTTTGAGACAAGGACTCTATTCGTAGCCCTGGCTTTCCTGGAGCTTGGGATGTAAACCAGGATGCCCTCAAACTCACAAGAGATCCACCGGTTGTAATTAAAGGTGTTCTCCGCCGTGCCCAGCCGAGTTAATGATTTTGTGTTGGGTCTCTTTCAGAATTATCCTGGGGTACAAGTGGCCTGGATAAACCTGCAAGCTGATAAGTGCAATAAATTAATAGAATTGGCACTTCATGAGTTTTTTTACACCTGTCTGTCCATCCATCCATCCAATCTGTCTGTCTGTCCATCCACTCATCCAATCTGTCTGTCTGTCCATCCACTCATCCAATCTGTCTGTCTGTCCATCCATCCAATCTGTTTGTCTGTCCACCTGTCCAACCTGTCTGTCTGTATGTCTGTCAGTCCATCCATCCAATCTGTCTGTCTGTCCATCTGTCTGTCCATCCATTCAATCTGTCTGTCTGTCCATCTGCCCGTCCCATCCATCCAGTCTGTCTGTCTGTCCAATCCGTCTGCCCATCCATCCAACCTGTCTGTCTGTCCATCCATACAATCTGTCTGTCTGTCCATCCACCATCCATCCTATCTGTCATCTGTCCGTCCATCCATCCAATCTGTCTGTCTGTCCATCTATCCATCCCATCTGTCTGTCTGTCCGTCCATCTGTCCATCCATCCATCCAACCTGTCTGTCCGTCCATCCACCCATCCGTCCAATCTGTCTGTCTGCCCATCCGTATGTCCATCCATCTATCTATCTAGTGTGTGTGTGTGTGTGTGTGCGTGCGCACACACGCGTGTGTGCACACGTGTGAATGCGTGAGCATATTCATGCCTTGATGAATATGTGGCGGTCAGAGGAGTTTCCAAGGGTCAGTTCTCTCCCTCCACCACGTAGGTCCTCCACCACTCAGGTTGTCAGGTTTGGCAGCAAGTGCTTTTACCCACTGAGCCATCTCGCCAGCCAATGATTGTTTGCTTGAGACTGGGTCTTGTGTTGACATATTTGTTTTATTGTTGCATTGGTCTCTTATACCTTATTCTACCCTAATTTCTTCCACACACACACACACCCCTTTCACACTAGGTAGGACAAAGGAAGGTTAGAGGGGAAAGGAGGTATAGACCTCTGTAGGCTATTTCTTGTTGAGGAGAGTCAGTGGGTTCCTTGGGGCAAGTCCAGTCTTCGACATCAGGATAGCCAGCACTCCAGACATATCCAGCAGTAGCAAACGCACCAGCAGTAGCAAACGCACCAGCAGTAGCAAACGCAACAGTAGTGGAAGGCTAGGGGAGGTCAGCCACCACAGGCTCTCTCCTGGCTCTCCCATTTATACCCTCTCCTGAGTCCACAGAATTAAACTCTCTGCAGCTGGGAAAAAAATCATGCCTTCCCTAGAGCACGAGACAATCATAGTTAACAGCTGAGGACAAACTGAAGCAGCCCCATAGCCCACACTTGGGATTAAAACAAAAGCAGTCATATAACACACCCGGCTTTTAACAAAACCAAAACGTCCTCTACAGTCTTGATATGTAGTTCAAGCTGTTCTGGAGCTCATAGCAATTCTCCTGCCTCACTGTCCTTGGTGCTGGAATTATGAGGCCTTCGACATGACATCTGGTAAGGATCGTTACTTCTCATAAACATCTGACCAAAATAATTACACTGCACAATCCCCCGAGGCATGCTGGCTCCAAGTAGACAGGTACCTGCAGTGTGAGGCAGGGATTTGGGGCTACAGTCTAGACCTGCCTTGGTCAGGAGCCCATGCCCCACCCAGCTTCAGAAGATTTGCCCTCTAGACTTACCTGCTGTGTCTTGAGGTGTGGCACACTCCTTAGGTTACCCTCAAACTCACACGGATGGCTTTGCAAATCTCCTACGTACGCAGGCCCGAAAAATGCACCATTTTAGGGCTGGGAGGTGGAGTAAGCCTGTGTGAGGTCCTGGGTTAGATCCTCAACAGCAAAAGCAAGCGAGCAAAGGAGGAGCCATTGAACCCCTTAAAGCATCTAGCTGAGGGGCACTGAGTGCATTCGAATTGCTATGCAGCCAGCCGATGACTTAATTTGCAAAACGGAGAATGCACTCCCTTGTTCCTTCCTCCCCGCAACCCGTGGCTCCCCTCGTTCCATCTCTGTCTCTATGAAGTTGGCCACTCTAGGTATCTCGTACAAGGGAGCTCATACAACTCATGTCCTTTATTTTACTTATCCCCATGTCCTTTAGGTTGACACATGTTATAGCATCTGTCAGACTTCTCTTCCTTTTAAAGGCTGTTTAACAGTCTCTTGGGTGGGGCTGGAGAGATGGCTCAGTGGTTAAGAGCACTGACTGCTCTTCCAGAGGTCCTGAGTTCAAACCCCAGCAACCACATGGTGGCTCACAACCATCTGTAATGAAATCTGATGCCCTCTTCTGGTGTGTCTGAAGGCAGCTACAGTATACTCATATACAATAAAATAAAAAAAAATTGAAAAAAAAAAAAACCAGTCTCTTGGATGGATACACCACATTTGCTTCTCCACATCTCTCAATAGAACAATAGGGTGTGTCCATCTTTTGACTATTGCAAATAATATTGCTATGGACATGGTAAAACGAAGTTGCTGCACTGTATCAGTAGTTCGCTTAGAGACAGGGTAGCCTGTATGGTTGATTTCAGACCCCTGAATTTTAAAGAGCTGCAGCCATGTTAGGGGGAGATACGGTTTGAGAGCCCCACCCTGCTGCACATCAGCTACAAGCTATGGAGGGAGATGCTTCATCTCTCTAACTATGTAAGGTTCTGGGAGACTTAAATAAACCAATGAATGTAGAATGGATGAAAAAACAAAGAGGGAAGCAGAAGCGATACCTGGGGTGTAGCTTGAGTCCTCTTCCCAACTCCTGGGATGAGGAAGCTAGCCTGGGTTACACAGTGACTGTCAAGCCAGCCCCTGTCTCAAAAAGGACAAAGAAGGGTTTGGAGAGATGGCTCGATGTCTGAAAACTTGAAATAAAGTTTGATTCCTAGCACCCATGACCAATGACTCTCAAGCACCTGTAACTTCTGCTCCAGAGGATCCAAGGTCACGTGTGGCCTTCTCAGGCACAAACCTACACACACACACACACACACACACACACACACACACACACACACACACACACCATGTAATTAAAAATAAAGATATTTTAAAAAAGCACAAACACAAAAGTCAAGTTTGTGTGCATGTAGTGTTGTGCAGTAAAACTTGTCCTGGGGAAATCCCGCCCATATCTACTTACCCCAGATAGGGAGCCCACAGCAGACCAAAGTACGGATACCACTGATGTCCAACTTGGTGAACTGTGAGTTTTATTGGAGTTACTTACAGCACAGAAATGACTAAAAGACAGCTGTGCCACTGTGGTGGTTTGAATAGGAATGGGTCCACTGTAGACTCATGTTTGAATGCTTGACCCATGGGGAGTGGTACTATTAGGAGGTGTGGTCTTATTGGAGTAGGTGTGGCCTTGTCAGAAAAAGTATGACACTGTGGTGGTGGGCTTTGAGGTCTCGTGTGTGTGTGTGTGTGTGTGTGTGTGTGTGTGTGTGTGTGTGTGTGTGTGTGTGTGTGTGCGTGTGTGTGTTCAAGCTACACCCAGTGTTGGGACAGTCCCTTTCTGCTGCCTTCAGATCAAGATGTAGAACTCTCAGCTCCAGCACCATGTCTGCCTACATGCAGCCATGCTCCCTGCCATGGTGATAATGAGCTAAACCTCTGAACCAGTAAGCCGGCCCCAATTAAATGTTGTCCTTTATAAGAGTTGCCTTGGTCATGGTGTCTCTTCACAGCAATAGAACCCAAACTAAGAAAATAACCAAAGCCTACGTGCGCATGGGCGACAGTTCACAAATGCTGAGCACCTGGAAGACACCGCACAGCCTACACATTGAAGAATATTGGCTCTGGTGACTTAGTTGGTCTAAATTCTTAGGCAGCTGGTCTGGTCCCAGTTTTCTTTCAGCTTGGCTTGTCTAGAGTCTTCTTTGCACCTTTACTCTGTTAATAAACTTTGAGGTAGACCCTTAGCTTTTATCTTTTACTCTGGCAAGGGGGGAGAGCTAGTGAATCTGGTCAATTTTAGGAACTTCCTAAAGCTATTTTAATTTGTTTACCTTCCTGCTCAAGGAGCTTCCCTGCAGGGTGTTTCAAAGGTAGAAAGTGTTACAGGAACAGACAGTGGCCTTTAATCATTTCTATCCTTTATCTCCAAAGGTCCTTTGTTTGCTTTTGAGATAAGATTATCAGGTAGCCCAGCTGGTCATGAATGAGCTGCCTGCTGAAGTTGTCTTTAAACTCCTAATTCTCCTGCCTACACTCCATGGTGCTAAGTCTCTGGCATTGTCTGCAGTGTTATTTGAGACTAATGTAATTTTTTTCCCTTCCTGAAAGTAATGGATATTCAATCTCATTGTCAAGAATTGCTACTTTGCTCAAAATAGGAAAGGGTCTTAATTGTCACCTAATACTATCCTCCTACTGTAAAGTCAAAGATTCTTGTGGGAAGGATCCAGAGGGAACTGCACATAGGCAGGAAGATCTGGGGTTTGGGATTAAGTGGGAGAGATTCTTCTTCTTCTTCTTCTCTCTCTCTCTCTCTCTCTCTCTCTCTCTCTCTCTCTCTCTCTCTCTCTCTCTCTCTCTCTCTTTCTTTCTTTCCAAGTAGGGTTTCTCTAAGTAGCCTTGGCTGTGCTGGAACTCGCTCTGTAGATCAGGCTGGCCTCTGCATCCCAGGTTTTGGGATTAAAGGCACCACCACTCTCTGGGTAAGTCCCGTTATTATTGTAGTGCTTGTTTTGTTTTGTTTTGTTTTGTTTTGTTTTGTTTTGTTTTTCAAGACAGGGTTTCTCTGTGTAGCCTTAGCTGTCCTACAACTCACTTTGTAGCCCAGGCTGGCCTTGAACTCAGAGATCCATCTGCCTGAGCCCTCTGAGTGCTGGGATTAAAGGCATTTGCCATCATGCCTGGCTAAGTCCTGTTAGGCAGTGTACTCATATACATGAAATAAATAAATTAACCTTAAAACAAACAAACAAGGTAGTAGGCAACTGAGGATAACCTTCAGACTCCACTATGTACAAATGTGGGTACACAGGCATGTGTGCATGTGTATATGTGTGTGTGTGATGTGTACATGTGTGTACATATACACAAGTTTCAAACTACACATTATTTTAAATGGAGCAAAGCACTGTGGGATTTGTTGATAACGGAAGCAACATAAAATTGGGTGGGAATCTTTTTGCCCCCAGGGAAGATACAAAACAGCCACACGGACCTTTTTTTTAGGAGCAAAAGCTTTGCCACACTTTAGACTCAGCATTTTGCTTTCCTCACTTGTGAAATGCAGTAACAATGTCTGTCTGTGGGGTTGGGGATTTAGCTCAGTGGTAGAGCGCTTGCCTAGGAAGCGCAAGGCCCTGGGTTCGGTCCCCAGCTCCGGGGAAAAAAACAAAAACAAAAACAAAAACAATGTCTACCAGTGCTCTGAGAGTGTGTGCCATCTCTCTCAGGGGTCTTGAACACAGCCACTGTGGAAGGAGAGCCCCTCTGCGCCCCTGTATTTGCTGGGTGTCATTTACATGCAGAGCGCATATGATTTGCTTTGCCCTCGACGCCATCCACGGCAGGGAGGTATTGCCTTGACATTTTATAAGACAGTAGAGGCTCAGAGAAGTTCAGAGACCTGCAGAGTGTCACACAGCAGGCGAGAATCAGAAGCAGTATTTGAATGGGGTCTACTTGAAAAACCTCTCCACCTTGCTCGCCTATCTGGAATGCTAGTCCCAGGAAAGCATGGGTAGACCAATCCCAACTGGAATCATTAGAGTTGGGGGACCCTTGGGTGTCTTTCTCAGAATTAGGGAGTCCTCCATTTCATCAACAGTAGGAACCATAGGGCAGCCAGGGCTTGGTTTGTTATCCTATCACCAGCCACTCTTAGTTCACTGAAGATCATTCTGCAAATAGGTAACACCTTAGGGCCTTCAAAAGGCAATGTGGAATTTGTATGCAACTCCATCAGCAACGGTTCTAATATTAGTCAAAATAGATTCATGGAAAACATTTACATAATTTTTAAATCCAGTGCGAAGCTCAACCGACCAGAGGAGCTCAATAGATCAGAATATTTGGTTAATGGATAACTGATGTTGGATGCTCTCCTTAGAGACCTCTGGTGTTGATTCTCTTAGGCACCCAGCCAGGTGCTAGGGGGTTGGGGAGCAGGGCGGGGGAGAGGGCAGGACAGGGAGTGAGACACAGGCCTGCCCTTAGCAAGGTCTGGCAAGTTTAGCTGCAGGCCACCCAGCATCCAGTGTTTCTGAGCCAACTTCTGCCCTCTGTGAGGGAGCCCTGGAACCTTTCTGTGGGGATATCCACAGTACTACCCAAATGCCCAGACGGAAGGAGAACAGAATATTCTGGACACACTTGACCTAGCAAGCCCAGTGCTGAAAGAGAAGCAGAAGAAGGGCAAGTAGTGTGGCTGAAAGGGAGTGAGCAAGACGGAGAAATGCAGGGAGCTTTGAGAGGCTGCCTGGCCACTGCCTACTTAGGACTTCCCATCACAGGTTCAGGTTAGAGACTGGCAGCTGTCTTAATCCTGTGCTGCTCTAACAGAGAGCCCAAGACTGGGACATTTAAGAAGAGCAGGCACGGGGTTGGGGATTTAGCTCAGAGGTAGAGCGCTTGCCTAGCAAGCGCAAGGCCCTGGGTTCAGTCCCCAGCTCTGAAGAAAAGAAAAAAAAAAAAGAGCAGGCCCATATATATATAGTTCTAGAGCTTGTGAAGTACAAGATCAAGGGGCAACTTCTGGTGTGAGTCCTCTTACTGCATCAGCCCACGACAGGAGGGGGAGATAAGAGATCACACACCACAGAGATGAGGTGGGAAGGGATGAACTCATCCTTTTATCAGGCTTGCAGGATTGTGATCTCCTCCCCCAAATACACACACACACACACACACACACACACACACACACACACACACACACGAACACACACACGCGCGCGCATATAACTTTACTTTTTTTCAAAAGTTATTTGTAATGTTGGTTCTTAAATGCTTTAACCACCCTTGTAGCCCATCACCCACCAGAGGTAGTGTGGAAAGGGAAGGGGGACAGAGGAAAGTGGACCCATTTAGAAAAATTCTTTGGAGCAACTTCCGTCTCTGTTGTCTGGAACTGGGCAGTTCAGTTCACAGGTTAGCAGACAGCAGCAGCTCGATCCACTCGCAAACACTTCACAGATACACCGGCAGTCCAGTTCGGTAGAGTTGTGTTAGCAACAGCGGTGATGAGAACCAGCAGAGAGAGCCAGGACTCAGCTTCGTCTGAGACCCTGAGGGACATCAGGGGACGTTCTCGACCATGCCTCTCTCAGGGAAGTGAAGATCAGGGAAGACAGGAGGCCATAAACATTGCACAGCTAGCTCTATAAGCAAGCCAAGCTCTGTCTCTGTCACTCTATGGAGTCCTAGTTGTACCCTCCAAACATCACATGTCCTCCATGTCCCTTGCCTCAGCACGTTCATCCAATCAGCCTGACCCCAAGGAAGCAGCAAGAAACTGCACCACAGCACCACAAGTTTTTTGGTGATTTCTCTCTATGGAGCCCTGACAGAAGCAGCTCAACTATGCAATGCAAGGCAGACCAACCCATGAGTGTTCTTAGCGAAGCATCCTTCGTCACGTGTCCTTTCATGTGCTTGCCTTAGCAGATCATCCTCTCTCCTGGAATGTTTGTGATGGTTTTGAAAGACCCCCGAAGTAGGGAGACCCTCACTCAAGTCTTGGGACAACACGACCCCCCAAGAACTCACGAGAGACCGATCTCGATGCAATCAACAAGAGGTTTATTGATAGGGACGACAGAAACAGTGCACTGGGGTCAAGACTCATATCCCACGCAGGGGTAGAGGAGTTCGACCTCGAATGGTTGGAAGAAAGGGTATGTAAAGGAAAAACCATACAGATTCACAAGGAAGAACCTCCTGTTTCTCATGATTGATCTTTAAGATTTTAACCTAACTTTATGGTTAACCAGTTCCTGCTATTATGGTCAGCTGCTGTTATGGTTAGCTAGTTCCTGGAACAAAGTGGCTGAACCAGCTGGTGCAATTACTCTTTCTGTGATCAGCTAGTTCCTGGAACAGGCAGTTCCAGGGCCCGCTTTTGGCTTCAACTTTTGTCTAGGGGGCAATTTTAAACCTTTTCCTTTCAGTTTGTCTATGCTTGGCTCAGGGAGTAGCACTACTATAGGGTGTGACCTTGTTAGAGTAGGTGTGTCACTTGGGCATGGGCTTTTAAGACCCTCAGCCTAGCTGCCTGGAAGCCAGTATTCTGCTAACAACCTTCAGATGAAGATGTAGAACTCTCAGCTATTCCTGCACCATGCCTACCTGGACACTGCCATGTTCCTGCCTTGATGATAATGAACTGAACCTCTGAACCTGTAAGCCAGTCCCAATTAAATGTTCTTATAAGACTTGCCTTGGTCATGGTGTCTGTTCACAGCAGTAAAACCCTAACTAAGACACCATTCCTTCCTGAGTCTGCTTTCATGCGTTTGACCCAGCAAAACACCATCTGACCAACTTTCCAAAGAATCCTTCTGTTTCTACTTCACACGTGCGCGCGCGCGCACACACACACACACACACACACACACACACGTACACTCCTTCGATAATGACATTATATCTGCAAAGACCTCATAACCTGCTCACTCTCACCAATTGCAGTGAGGACTCTGAGGGACACACGTACGCCATATCCTTGTCTGATCAGGGTCCCTCTGGTCGACCTGCTGTGGGGGGGAGGAGAAAAGGGGAGCCAGCTGGGCAAAGGCGGACACCCTTGAGGTGCTCCTGTGAGACATGAGGCTACTGGAGGGACGCAGGAAGTGACTCTTTTCTTGTTGAGTAAGGGTCTCACTCATTAGCTCTCGTTCTTGGTTTGAATTTGGGGTCCAGATTTGACCATTTACATTATTCTTTAGGATGCTGGGATTTTACCTTTTTTTTGATTTTCTAAATATGGTTCTTTTAAAGCTTACTATAATAAAATCCACAGGGAAAATGATGACATTTTATTAAAAGTATATAATTCAGTGGAGAACACCAGGCTTGGGGGTAAACATCTTGACCTGCTGAATCATCTTGCTGGCCCAAGGGAAAGACCTTTGTTTTAAAACCTGATATGGTGGGGCTGGAGACGTGACTCAGCTGTTAAAAGTATTTGTTGCTGTTGTAGAAGGTTTGGTTCCCAGCACCCACGTGGGGGCTTGAAACCAGCAGTAATTCCAGATCCACGCATACTGCTTACTTTTCTGTGGCTGTGATAAAACGCCATGACCAAGGTAACCACAGAAAGGTACAGTTTATTTGAGCTTACAGTTCTCAAGGGATAAGAGTTCATGACCATCATGGCAGGAGGCAAGGCAGCAGGCAGACATGGAGCCTGGAGTAGAAAGCTGAGAGCCCACAGCTTAAACTGCAAGGCAGAGGCAGAGAGAATGAGCTCACAATGCCAGAAATCGTTTAAGCTTTCAAAACCCATCCCCGGTGACACACCTCCTCCAGAGAGGCCACACCTCCTACCCCCAAATATGGCCACCAACTGGAAACCAAGCATTCAGATGCTGAAGACGACGGGGGTGGGGTGGGGGGGAACATCTATCATTCAAACTATTGTATCGTTTGATCCAGTGTTCTCTCATCTGATCTTCACGGGCACATATGTGGCATGCACATACATAAACGGAAGCAGAACACCCATACACAAAAATAAAGTTAAATGTCTCAAAAAATAAAATGTGACTTGCAAGTCACTGGCAGGTAGGGTGTGTGGTCTCAGGGGGCCAGGGTGACTATAGGGATCTGGGCCTAAGACGAGAGCTGCCCTTTTTCTAGGTGGGTGAAGACAGTGGAAAGAGTGGGTCTGAGGAGACCTAGGCTTTAATTTGTTTTCAATCCTACTTTTAATAAGGGTTCTGAAATGCTTTAACCTCCCTTCTAGCCCACCACCCAGGTAGTGGAAAAGAAAGGATACGGGGGAAGTGGATCTGTTTAGAAATGGTTCTTCGGAGCAAATCCCATCTGCGTCGTCAAGTTGTCAGGAAGCCAGCAGTTCAGTTCACGGGTCAGCTCCATCCACTCCCAAACACTTGACGGTTTAAATACCAGCAGCCCTATTCAGTAGTGTCAGCATAGCAGCAGCGGTGGCATGACCTAGCAGAGACAGCCAGGTCTCAGCCAAATCGGCAGGAGTCAGCAGGAAGGACCAGGACCAGCAGGGACATCAGGAGAAGTTCTCAGCTGTGCCTCTCAACAAAGCAAAGATGAGCTAAGATTCGAGTCCAAGAAGCATTGCGAAGCCTGCTCTTCAAGCAAGCAGTGTGAGTCCCCATTATCATCGAGTCCTATTTATCCTCCCTCCAAGCATCACACGTCCTCCAGGGATCCTGCCTCACCACCCGTCTTGCCTCAGCACGTGAGTCTGTCTTAGCAAAACTCCTTGTGAGTCCATATCAGCTGACATCACTCCGCCAACGGGCCCGAGACCGAGGAAGCAGCAAGAAGCCGGCAGACCACCACCAGAAGCCTTTCGGCGTGCATCTCTCTGTGGAGTCATGTTAAACAGAGTTTGACATCGCATGTAAGGCAACCACTACACGTGTGTCGTCATCGAAGGGTCCTTCTTCACGTGTCCTTTCACGTGCTTGCCTTAGCGAAACATCCTTTTACCTGTGTCCGCTTCAGGAAAACACTCCTTCCCATTCACATGTGCGCCCCAGCAAAACACCATCCGACACAGCTGACTTTTCAAAGAACCCTTCCTTGAGTTTCCATTTCAAGGAGACAATGCTTTTGGACAGTTGGAGTTTGAGGTGTTTATTAGACACTCAAGCGGGCATGTGATGAGTCTGCAGTTGGACACACAAGCCTGCTCCACAGACAAGGTCAGGGCAGGTGATAAAAACTTGGCAGCCATTACTGGAGAGATGATCTTTAAAGCTTGGAGGCTTGGTGACGGACTCAAGGGCCATGCCTCAGGGAGTTTCAATATCAAGTGCCCAGGAGACTGGGCTGGATTGGCAAAGAAGTTTGACAGGCATGAGGGGAAAAAAGCCAAGAGATCTGGTGCCCTGGGACCCGTCATCCCAAAGAAGAGAAGGTACCAAGTCTGTAACTGAGAATTAATTATGTTGGGGTGGAACCGCAATGTCCTGTCTTTTGATGCTCGTTAAACAAGCCATTTGTAATTAAATTAAAAGTCAAAACAAATGTTCCAGGGAGGGATGCTTCTCATGCCTAGGGGTTACAGCCGTGGTTCTCACCCTTCCTAACACCGTGACTCTTTGACACAGTTCCTCATGTTGTGCTGACCCCCAACCATGAAATTAATTCTTTAGTTCAGACAGATGTGAGCAGAGCCATGAGGGCAGAGAAGGGAGGACAAAGAAGGTCAAAGGGAGGGGGAGAGGGAGGGAGAGGAGGAGAAAGGGGAGGGAGGGGAGGCTAGGTCCCTGGGAGGAGCCTAGCAGAATTAGGTAATAATCAACTACCTAATCATCAATCAACCACCAAAGAGGTAGTGACCCACAGATCAAAAATCACTGGGTTAGAGGAGAGTGGTGTCCTTGTGATAGACACCGTGGTTCAGAATGATGGCTCAGAGGTCAAGGGATCTGGATTTAAGTACGAAGCTCTGGGATCCTGGCTGAGTAACCACACACCATCAGAATTCTCTTCAGCAAAACAGGAATATTCTTAATTCAGCAAAATAGGAATAATAAACAGGGGACAGTCAGGGATGCCACAAGCAAAAGGCTTTGTCAGGTACATGCCTCATTTTAAGTACTCAAGAAATTGTTGGCCTTACCTAAGGACAGACGAGGATGAGACAATGTGTCTATATTTTTAAAAGCAGAAAGGCCATCATTTTAGTTAAACGTATGCTTTAAACAGAAAAAAAAAGTTATGATACAACTGGATTGTGATTGTTGTAATTGTAACATAAACTGAACTTGAAAACAGATCTGCAGCTGGCCATGATGAACAGCAGCGATCAGGTGGCCTGGAATTTAAGGCCAGCCTGGGCTTCACCCGATCTTGTCTCTGAACACTGAAAACGAAAAAACAGAGTCTAACGATGTAGCTTCATGTGTAGAGAGCTTGCTTACCATGCAAGGTTGGACTGCCCGACTCCAGGAGGATCTGAAGTTCAGGGTCACTCCTGGTTACATAGAGACTTCTGGTTCTGAGGTCCTTGATAGTTATTTCTCTACCTGTGAAATAAGCCAGTTCGAGCCAGATGATAATATATTAAAGGCAGGTTTATTGGGAAGTTGCTCTTGGGCAGGTGAGTTCACTGTCCCTAAGGACTGAGGCCAGGGAAGTGGGGTGAGAGAGGTGGTGAGGGAGGAAGAGAAAGAGAGAAAGAAAGGAGGGGGGAGGAAGAAGAGGGGGAGGGAGGGGAGGGGGAGGGAGGGGAGGAGAAGATGAAGGGGGAGGAGGAGGAGAGCCCAAAATGTCTGGGTTCTATAGAGAAGAGCCTCTAGAAGGCAGCCCAGCCCCTTGCCGGGGAAAGTTCAGGTTTGGGAGCAGAGTAGGGACTAAGGGATGCTGGGAGAACCTGGAGTCAAGTCTGCTTTGACGTGTAAAATAGGACCTCCGTCCTTTGGGGTTGGGGGTGGGGGTGGGGGTGTAGGGAAATCAAACAGTCCTGCCTCTAAAAAGAAACAAATGAAACTAAAAAAAAAAAAAAAACCAAAAACAAACAAACAAACAAAAAAACGAAACCCCTAAAGCAACCATCCCTGTGTAGCAAGGAACAAAAGAGACACAGCCTGGATCCTGAGGGCAGAGCTCTGCCTTTGAAAGGTCAGTTACTATTTTAAGAGGTGCCAAGCACCTTCAAGAAGCTGTCTTTGAAGTTCCTCTTTTCCTTTGTACACTTTATTTCTTAAAGAAGCTTTTTGCTCCAGGTCTTTATTTGGTTTTTTGTTCTTAAGCAAACAACTGCTCAGTGTTTTCAAGAGTTCTGCTCTCCTGAGACTGTCCTGGGAGAAGCAGGTCCCTGGCCTGAGCACAGATCCACACCTGTCAATCTGGTGACCAAGATGAGATGACCCGGTCTCAGCTTGGATGCTCTTAAACACCTGGGAGCTTCTTGAAAAAGCTAGCACTGGAGACCTGAAAAGTAGAGGTAGGGGTGTGTGTGTGGGGGGGTGGAGCTGGGGGAGGAGACTGAAGTTTAATGTATCACAGTAAAATGAAGGACAGACAAACAGAACGTTACACAGGTCCAGAACCGCATTTCTGTGTCTGAGATGCCCTGAGAGGATCTAAGGTTAAAAGTCCACTTGCGGGGTTGGGGATTTAGCTCAGTGGTAGAGCGCTTGCCTAGCAAGCGCAAGGCCATGGGTTCGGTCCCCAGCTCCGAAAAAAAGAAAAGAAAAAAAAAGTTCACTTGCATTCTTCACTAGTGGGGACACAGATGGGGATCCCCCATCTGGAAAAGCCACGTGGCACTATGTCAGGACAGCCTTAAAGTTCCAAACATTAATGTGCTCACTGCAAACGCATTTACAATCTTTTTCAGAAGAGAGACAGTTTGGCAGGCAAGATGGCACGTGCCTATAATCTGCACACTTGGGAGGCTGAAGCAGTCGGATCTCAAGGCTGGGTCCAGCTGGCTACACAGTGAAAGCCTGTCTCAAAATGCCAGAAATCAAGAAGCTGGGGAGATAGCTGTGGAAAGGTTCTGCGCATGCGCATGCGCCTCCCCACCGTCCCCTGCGCGGGGGGGGGGGGAGGGTCAAAACCCAAAACTAAGTTTCAACATTATAAACAGTGTAATAGTCAATTGTAACCCACTATCACTATCATGTGACCCATTCTATTCTTGTTACTAAAACCAGCATTTCCTTCAATACCAAATTTCTATATCTCCCGGGCACTGCAGTAGGCATTGGACTACATCAAAGACAATATGGTCTCATAGTCCCAGATCAAGGCGTGAGCATAGGAGTCAGAGGTCAGAGGGGGAATTAGAATGTTCTCAGTGGTCAAGGCAAAACACAGCTCTCATCTCAAGGGGCATATAGACCGTACGACTGACTATGACCGGAGAACACAGCTATCCTGGAAGGCCGTGTTCCAGTGTACAAGCGGCTAGGTGAATTTTTGTAGCCTTGGATTTGTGATTAAATAGTCATGACTCGAGGCCTTACTGGATACATTGATGAGGGCAGCTGGTAGGTGGGTTTAAGCAAGGCAGGGAAAATTGTTACAGGTTTCGGATGCTATCTGGTGACAGTCCTTGTATTGATGGGAGCTATGTGCACATGTCCCCCCACACACACACGGGAAAGAAGAAAAATAAAATCAAGAGTAAACATAGTCGTGCATGGCTATCCGTAATTATATATGGCGTGCAGGAGGCAGAAGACAGAGGATCCTTAATTTAAGGTCAGCCTGGGCACTCCGTGGACTCTGTCTCAATAAATAAAACCTTTAAAAAAAGACAGGTTATTTTTCAAAAACAGGGTGGCAGGATGGCCAATTACCCTCTACGCACTGCCAGATGATGCTGTGGAAGCCACGTGGCTAGCCGAGTGGGCTTTCAAGGCTGCCAGAAGAAAAACAAAGGACCAAAGCAAAACTCAGGAATCAAACATGTTAGCAAGTTTCCAGGTGAGCCCTGGTTAGACGCAAGACTTTTACTTAAAAGATAAAAACAAGTAAGTAAAAGCAGCCACACACACGGTATAAAGGTGCTTGCCGGGGTTGGGGATTTAGCTCAGTGGTAGAGCGCTTGCCTAGCAAGCGCAAGGCCCTGGGTTCGGTCCCCAGCTCCGAAAAAACGAAAAGAAAAAAGAAAAAAGAAAAAAAAAAAGGTGCTTGCCATCAAACCTTACCACCTGAGTGAATTTGAGCCCCGGAACCCACAGGATGGAAGGAGAAAACTGATTCCTGAATTGTCCTGTTTTCTGTTTTGTTTTTACAAAAACAGGGTTTCTCTGTGTAGACCAGGCTGGCTTGAATTTACAGCCATCCACCTGCCTCTGACTTGAGTTGTCCTCTGATCTCCACATGACCTCCATCTGAATGAACCATGACACGGTGCAATACCCAAAATTTTTCAAAAGTCAAAACAAAAACAAGTGTATGGGATACCACGGAAAAGCAAGCTGCCCTCACCCCCATCCTCCCCACTCCCATCTCACCCTCACCCTCCTACCTTCCTCCCTCCTCCCCTCCCCATCCTCCCCACTCCTGCCTCATATTCTCCCTCCCATCCCCTGCCTCCTCCCCTCCCTCCTCTCCTCCCCATCCTCCCCTCCCTCCTTCCCTCCCCTCCCACCCCCTCCACCCACCACGCTAGTTCTCCCGTGGTGCGGCCCACAGCTTATCTCTTCCCTGGCCAGCAGGGGGCGCGCGCCCTCCGCTTTCCGTCCTCCTCCCTCGCGTGCCGACGCCTCCTCCCCGCGTGTTGAGCTGCGCGAGAGCAAGGAGGAGGGGACCGTCACCAGAGGCGCGGAGGGCAGAGCGGCTAAGGTGCGTCAGGTACCGCCGAGCTGCGCTCATCCACGCTGCGCCCATAGTGCGCTCCTCCCGGAGGAGCCTCGAAGCTGCCCTCCCAGAGCCTCCGAGGGATCGGCGGCTGGGCGGGAGCGGAGAGGGGCGCAGGTCGCCAACGGGCTCCTCCTGCCTCAGCCGCGGGTTCTCAAGGGCGTTGGTGGCCCAACCAGCTCGCCCGCCCCGACCTCCGGCCGCCTCAGACTCTGTGTAAGCACCTCCCGCTATGATTTCGAGTAACCCCCATTTTACAGGTGAAGAAACCGAGGCTCCAAGAGGTTAGGAAACTTGCTCACAGTTACCCAAGCCAGAGTGGCAGCGCTGGGATCGAAGGCCATTGGGCTTCGGGGCTGGCTGTGATCATTGGTTACACTGCCTCCCCCACATCTTTTATAGGTTCTAAAGGGAAATAAAACACCGAACACTGCCCTTCAGCCGAGATGATGGGATAGGGGCTCGTCCCATGTAGGGTGCAGAGCTGGTGAGAGAAGGTTGGCAGGGGAGGGGCATTCCAGGTCAGGGCAGCCCCAGGGAAGGAAGGACAGAAAGGCAGAGGGCATAGAAGGGTTGAGCACTTATCGATGGGGAGGTCTTCGAGGGATGGAGTACCCGCGAGAAGGGTGGATAGCTAACGTGGTCACCGCTTCAATTTCTTCTCACTTATCCTGAGGGAATTGGAGATGGTGTTTTCTTAGTGATTGATGCAGAACCGCATTATTTTGTCGGTGCCACCACCGCTGGATCTGAAATTCTCCATGGCCTCTGCCTCAGTTCCTGCTTCCAGGTTTCTGTCTTGACTTTGGGCCCTGCTTTCTCTTAGTGATGGAGTGTGACCCGAGTAGATGAAGTAAACCCTTTCCTGCCACACTTCTGGCCGTGGCGTTTATCACAGCCATAGAAATCCCAGCTATGACAGCATCTTAACAGTGTTGAGGTGTTTAGTTTAACAGTGTTAAGTGAATTTGCACTGTGGTAAACATCTCTGGAACGAGACAGTTTCCGGTTTTCTGATCCCTCTGGCCCCATACTCCGCCCATTCTTCTCTCTGAGACCCAGCCCACTTGAGGTTCCTTATCCGAGTAGAATCACACAGATACACGGGGCTGTATTATTTCACTTACCAAGAGGACATCCTCAAGTTTAATCTATATCGTGTGTGACAAGACCGCCTTCCCTTTTTAGCCTAAATAATAATCCATTCGAGGTATAAGCTGCCTTTCGTTTATCCTTTCAGTATTGTAGGATTTGGGGGACAATGTTGGGGATTTTACCCAAAAATTTCTACCACTGAGGCTCAACACCAGTAAATTTACAGTTTAGTCGAATATCTTGTACTAATTCCTTGCTAATTTTACACATGTAAATAATGCATCACGATTATATCCACGGCCAACTCCTCCCTCCCACATCCTAACCGGCGCACAGCCGGTTGAATCCGGTTAGCGCTGCTGGAGCAGAGGTCAATCTATTGACTTGACCTTCTATGGAAAGCCAGAGCTCCAGTGAATTCCTACGGACAGTGGCCAACTCATGGCCAAATGCAGTATTTCACAGCTTTTCTTCTATTTCACAGCTTTTCTTCTTTTCCTGCCTCTTTTTTTTAAAGGTTTATTTATTTAATTTATATGAGTACACTGTAGCTGTCTTCAGACACACCAGAAGAGGGCATCAGATCCCATTACAGATGGTTGTGAGCCACCATGTGGTTGCTGGGATTTGAACTCAGGACCTCTGGAAGAGCAGTCAGTGCTCTTAACCACTGAGCCATCTCTCCAGCCCAACCTCTCTTCAGTGAAGAGAACTTTCGCATGCCTCTGTGCACACACACACTTATCTATATGTGCACCATGCACTTCCAGCTCCCCGAGGCAGCCAGAAGCTGGTGTCCCATCCCTTGGTATGGGTGTTGGGATCCAAACCACATCTTCTGTATTCTTTGCCTCTGAGCTGTTTCTC
Organism: Rattus rattus; assembly: GCF_011064425.1. Taxonomy (NCBI): domain Eukaryota; kingdom Metazoa; phylum Chordata; class Mammalia; order Rodentia; family Muridae; genus Rattus; species Rattus rattus. The sequence continues at coordinate 165,628,723 of NC_046154.1, read as the reverse complement.
TGACTCCTTCTTAATCTTCTTTCTGGGGACCTGAACTGGGGTCCTCACACCTGCAAGGCAGGAGCTTTAACCAGCCGGGCCATCTCCTGGCCCTTGTTTTACGGTCTGAACCTTCAGTTTGGGCTTGTTTTACATACTGTTCTAAAGAGCAGTGCTTTGTTCTAGCCATTTTTCCAGCCTTACCTCTCTATGGGCGGTAGACATGCTCCCTGTGTGACACCTAGAAACAGTTCTAGGTGCCCTTTGCCCCCGAGTGACACTGATGACCTGCCTGAAGCACACGATCTCCCCTCCCGTGCCAAGTCCCAAGAAGCTGGTTTCCCAGCCAGCACCCAGAATGTAATGTGAAGCGGCACAGGGGTTCAGGTTGCTAATGACGCAGCGTCTCCAACCATTTATTGTTTTATCAGGCCCTGTGGACTCAGATAAGCAAGGCGCGACCTCAGCTCTCGAGCACACAGTTGACTGGAGAAAATGCCGTGTCATGATGTGTAGTCAAGAAGGACAGCTTGGGGAGGAGGGCAGAGTGAGTTGATTTGGGTACTCACTGAGCATGCACTTTTTGCTATAACACGTCCCATTCTTTCTTAATTAGCTTGTTAAAATTCTTCCTGCCGGAGTTTGAGGCTCAGGAATGTACGCCAGCCATTCCTGTGACTCCCACAGGTCTTGCCTCACTGCCTTACAGATGGGCAAAGGCATCTATCCGCTCCATACAGAGAAACACAGATGCGAGGGACTGTCCAAAGACTGGCGGCGCAGTTAACACCCACCAGCTTCTCCAGCAAGGCACGGGCAGTGGTTCTCAAAGATGGCCGCCCCAAGACCGCTTGCAAAAGTGAATTGTGTGAGCTGGGAAGTTACAGATCCACTTTCCTGAACCTGTTAGCTGGGTCTCAGCTGCTAGGCCAGGAAACAGGGTGCTTTGGGTCAGGAAGCAGGGTACTGGGGCTTTGGGTCAGGAAGGAGGGTACTGGGGCTTTGGGTGGGGATGAGGCTAAGGGAGCCCCTGGGGATCACTGAGGCAAAGGTAGAGATCGGGAGTGGGAGGCTGGGCATGGAACCAGACATCTTCCTGACTGTCCCGCTGGGTCAGTGCTTAACTATTGCGTGCCGTGCTGGGCGGTTGAGGAAAAGGCCTTCCTTTTGCCTCTTTCGATCGTAACTGAAAGTCTGCCTGTTTGACTCTTCTTACTTGATTCTTTGTATGTGCACAGACTACTTACAGCCTTTACATTGCTTAATACTGAAAGTATGATTTAGATTTATGGAGGACTAAATCCCTGAAAGGAGGAACTGGGAATCTGTGTGCCTCTCCTTCAGGGGACAATTGAACACGCATGCCCCGTAGCCTGCTGTCTAGGCCGGAGCTTCACTGTGCTGGTGAGATTAGTCTGTCATTCTTGTGACCGTTGGTGTAAACTCATGGCAGATGCTTACTCAAAAAGTCACTTCTCATAGCCCTTTAAAAATTGTTTTATTTTATGTGCCTCCATGTGGACCGTGCAAGTGTCCAGAGCCCTTGAAAACCAGGAACAGCATTAGATTCCCAGGAACTGGAGTACACCTGGTGATGAGCTGCCATGTGGGTGCTGAGACCAGAACTTGGGGTCTCACTACAGCTCTGGTTAACCTGGAACTTAACCTCTTCTCCCTCCCTCCCTCCCTGCCTCCCTCTCTTTCTCTCTTCCGTCCTCCCTTCCTTCCTGTTTGTTTTGAGACAGGGTTTCCCTATGTAGCTCTAACTGTCCTGCAACTCTCTTTGTAGACCAGGTTGGCCTCGAACTCACAGAGACCCGCCTGCCTCTGCCTCCCGAGGGCTGGAATTAAAGGCATGCGCCACGACCACCAGGCTGGCGCAGGAGCTTTTCTAAGTAGATCAGGCTGGTCTCAGATTGAGACCTTGCCAAGGGCTGGTGGCATCAGTGGTGTGTTACAACACACGATTTTTAATGTTTTTACTCAGCGTACAAAGCGGTAGGTTTCATTACGTCATTTCCGTCCTTGTATCACTGTTCTACTCCCTTCTCACTCATCCCCCTGCCTCCCACCCACCCGGATGTTTGATGTTTAAAGTGAGTCACCTTTATTCCCGTCTGTTTAACCGACCGATGGGGAAGTGGCTCTCAGCTTTCGACTTTGACGTACGTTCAGAGTGCCGCGCTGGGTACGCTGCCAACATTGGTCAATGTGCGATGGTATTTTTGCCGTGGTTGAGTGATCCGTGTGAGGTGTGTATACACAGACATTCACGCCAGATAGCCGTGTGTAGAGCAAACACTGAGCTGAACAGGAAGCTGTCCTCCGACTTGTGAGGAGAACAGACAGGCTCCCTCACTCGGGACAACCGTTTCTAGCTCCATCCATTTGCCCGTAAATCCCATTTTTCTTAACAGCTGGATAATATTCACTGTGTAAATGTGGCATGGTTTCACCATCGTTCGTCCACTGAGGGACATGTAGGCTGTTTATTAAGAGCAGCAGCAGTGATGGATGAGCAAATGTCCACAGTAGGGGGAAGTGTCCTTTGAGTGTATGCCCGAGAGTGTTGTAGTTGGACCTCAAGGTAGATTGATCGCCGGCTTCCTGAGGAAATGCCGTACGGTTTTCCAGAGTGGCTGTACCAGTTTGCACTCTGACCAGCATCGAATGAGTGTTCCCCTTACTCCGAATCCTCGCCAGCATGAGCTGTCACATGTATTAACGATCTCTGTCATTCTGACTGATGTAAGATAAAATCTCAAACTATTTTTTTTAATTTGCATTTCCCTGATGACTAAGGATGCCGAACATTCCCTCAGCCACTCCTGTCTCACCCTGTGAGAACTCTGTCTCATTTTTTTTTTCTTTTCTTTTTTTCAGAGCTGGGGACTGAACCCAGGGCCTTGTGCTTGCTAGGCAAGCGCTCTACCACTGAGCTAAATCCCCAACCCCCTCTGTCTCATTTTTAAGTTGGGTTATTTATCCTCTTGATGTTCAGTGTTGTTGGGTTTATTTTTAGTTCCTTATATATTCTAGGTGCTAACCCTCTTTCAGATGTGTTCAATCGGTAAAATCTCTTCCCATTCTGTAGGCGGCTGCTTTGTCTGAATGACGACGTCCTTTGCCATACTTCATGAGGTCCTCTTCATAAATCAATATGTTGCTGGTCTTAGTGTCTGTGCGATTAGCATCTGTTTAGAAAGTCCTTCCCTGTGCCAGTTAGTCAAGGCTATCCCTCCCCTCTTCTTTTCTCAAATTCAGGGCATCCAGTCTTACATCAAGATCCCTGATGGGTGTGGAGCTGAGATTTATGCCGGGCGGTGGCTGTGGATCCATTTGGGCTTCTACATGCAGCCCCCTTCCTCTACCTCCCCCTCCACCCCCGCCTCCCCCTCCTGCCTCCCCAGCCTGGCTTGACCAAGCAGCGTTTGTTGAAGATGCCCACTCCTCTAGTGTCGGTTCAGTTCGCTGAATGCAATCACAGGGGTCTGCTTAGAAGTAGCCCCTGGTGCTCCAGAGCACAGCATTGGTTCACTGGGGCAGAAGTAATAAGCTTGCTCAGGGGCGAGGACTAGATTTCATTGTTTTGTGTGGAGAGCTCTAGAAAGAACGGAGGAAGAAAAGAACTTAGCAAGTGGGCTTCCACCCCCGCAAGTACACTGTATCAGAAACTTAAACCGGCTGTCCTTTCTGGTAGGGACAACTTGGTCCCCCACACCCCTCAGGACATGATCAAGCTGACCTGTGGGTTCCTTGCTAAGGTTTTACCTATTTATTTATTTTATTTATTTATTTAATTTATTTTTAACTCTGGTCTCACTCCATAGTCCTAGCAGGGGTCTGAGCCTCTACAGAGACCCAGTAGGCCTCAGTCTTACCTCAGACCTCCTGCCTCTCCTCTACCCCAGGTTCGGGGTTTCAAGGGTGCAACACCCCACCTGACCTGATAATGTCTGTTAAAGGATCAGTAGGAAAGGGCCAAAGGTTTCTCTGGCCTGGGTCTGGAGGGAGGAGCGAGGGAGGAGACAGGTCAATTTGCAGTGGATTGCACGAGACCGTTTCTTTTTGCAGCAGCTACGGGGCAGTCGTCCTTCTTAGTAGATTCAATATAAGCTGTGACTCCCAGTGAACTTTGTAAGGTGTTACCAGACTGGGGTGTGGGACTGAAGGAGATGGTTCCGTAGCTAAGAGCAATGCAGTTCTTCCACGGGACCCAAGTTCAATTCCAGACACCGATGTGTCAGCTCACAGCCATCTGCAACCCCAGTTCCAGGCGGTCCTGTGCCCTTTCCGGCCTCCAGAGGCGGGCAGCACTCAAACGGGTGGTTTATGGACAGACATGAAGGCATAACATTCATACACATAAAATAAAAAGGAACAACAACAAAAACCCCTGAGACTTTCGTGTGCTATTTACTTTTTTTTTTTGGAACCCAGCTGCACGATTCTTAAGGTGGAGCTTTGTAAGAGATACCCTGCTTCCTGTCAAAAGGTTGGACAAAAGGTTTAAATAATTTATTCTTACACTTTACCCCACCCTCATATTGCCAACCTCTCTCACTCTGCTTAAGATACTCTTTGCTGGACAACCCACAAAGAAAGGCTACTGCAAGGGGCAATTTTGTGATTCCCCAGAGAGCAGGAGCTTGCCTTGTTGCTGTAGGACACGGTGCCATAGGACACAGGGTCCCGGGAAGCACACCCCACGGGCTGAGCTCCCAGGGTAAGGGTGTTTTGTAAGAGTTGAATTTCCTCTGGGTCTTGCATGGTGCACCGATGTTGAGGAAATGTTTGACAGGCAGGCTGTACCATGCTGCCTGGTTTTCTTACCTGTTTGATCAACCCGGAAACCTGTGTTTTCTCTTTCAGAAACTGCATTTATTGACCCTTCTTGCTTCGGATCTTCTGAATTCCTGCAGTGTGGACAGCTCACACAGATCAAATTGATTTGCTATGAAGGTAAAACTGTGTGTGTGTATGTGTATGTCTGTGTGAGTGTGTGTGTGTGTGTGTCTGTGTGCATGTGTGAGAGTGTGCGTGTGTCTCTGTGTGTGTGTCTCTGTGTGTATGTGTGAGTGTGTATGCCTCTGTGTGTGTGTCTGTGTGTGTGTGTGTGTGTGTGTGTCTGTGTGTGTGTGTCTGTGTGTGTGTGTGTGTGTGTGTGTGGTCAGAAGACAGCATTGGCGGTGAGTCCTTACCTGCTACCTTCTTTTGAGACAGAATTTCTCGTTTTACATCTGTATATGAGATGCTAGGTGGCCCGAGAGCTTTCAGACATTTTCTTCTCTCTGCTTCCCATTTCCTGTGAGTACACTGGAATTATAGACACCTGACCCAACCACATGGCTTTACGTGGGTTCTTGGGATTCAAACTTAGGTCTTCACACTTGTGTGAGAGTGCTTTACCCATTGAGCTGTTTCCCCAGCCCAAAATGTGGAAGCTTTCTCTTCTCGTTTGTTTGTTTGTTTGTTTGTTTTCTCTTTGAGACAGGCTGTCTCCTCCCCCCCACCCTCTGTAGAACAGACTGGTCCAAAACTCAGAGATCCTCCTGCCTCTGCTTCCTGAGTGCTGGGATTAAAGATGTATGTCACCAGTACTAGGCTTTCTTCCTTCCCTCCTCCTCCTCCCTCCTCCCTCCTCCTCCCTCCCTCCTCCTCCGTCCTCCCTCCTCCTCCCTCCCTCCTTTCTCTCTTTAAGACACAGCTTAATCATGTAGCTGACTGGCCTGGAACTCACTATGTAGACTCAGAGCTGCCCATCTCGGCCTCCCAAGTGCCACCACAACCACACTAACATCCACATGTGATAGCATACTTCCAAGTAATAGTCTAGAGCTAGACAGACAGAGAGAGACAGAGAGTCCTAAGGCGGCCTTGTTGACTTTATTCAGTACTTAGGAACCTTTCTGTGTGTTAAGTGTTGTTGAAAGCGCCCGGTAGGTATCTGTGAGTAATTACACCTTCCCAGATTTGGCTTCTAGAGTAATAGGTAACTCCAGGGACTCAGTGAAAAGCAGAAGATTTGCTAAATATGTGCCATGACAACAGACTCTATACTGATTATTTTACAAAAATGAATTCACCTAAATCCTTATTTATTTTCAAATAATATTTATTTGTTTTTATAAATTTTATGTATGAGCATTTTGCCTGCATTTTAATTAATGTCCGTGTACCACGAATGTGCTTGGTACCCATGGAGGTCAGAAGATGGCACTGGATCCCCTGGGACTGGAGTTACTGGATGATTATGAACCACCATTGTGGGTCCTGGGACTCAAACCCGGATCCTCTGCAAGAGCGACAAGCTCTTAACCACTGAGCCATCTCTCCAGTCCGTAGATCAGGAGGAGAATGAGGCCTAGGGAGGAGAAGGGCTTAGAGCTAGCAGGTAGCGGTGTCAGATTTCTGTCAGAAGCCAGTGTTCTTAATCACGATGCTGTCCTGCCTCACTGCACGAGGAGCTGCACCCGTGCCGGAGCCCGGACTCGGAAGACTTGAGGAGATGGACCAGAACCTGGGAAAGAGTGAAAGGAAACACAAGAATTAGTACTAGACATGCTGAAGACGGTTTAGGGCAGCGGTTCTCAACCTTCCTAATGCTGCAACCCCTTCAACACAGTTCCTCGTGTTGAGGTGACCCCCAGCCGTAACATTATTTTGTTGCTACTTCCTAGCTGTAATCTTGCTACTGTTATGAGTCATAATGTGAATATCTGATACACAAACACCCCCCCCCCACAAAAGGGTCTGGACTCACAGATTGAGAACCATTGGTTTAGGGTCTAACCACTGAGTGCTGCTGCTTGAGGTCGCTGAGCTTTGTCTGGAAAACAGGAGATTCATTCTGCCTTCGTGCCCACCACCTCCACTGTAGCCCCGGAACATAACCTTGAACCAGAAGAGCCTAATAGAGAACAGGCCACCCTTAAGATTGCTCTGATATCAGCCCGGCCTTTCCAGAAAACTTGCGTTGTAAGCGAAGGTTCCTTATTATGGCTTACAAGTCACATGATGGTGTGGAAAGGAAATTAGGGTTACTAGGGTGGAGTTCTCACTGTGATACAGCATCATGTAGTTGTGTGGCCTTAGATGAGGTCCCCGAGCACCCCTGGGATGAGGTCTCCTTCCACCTGGAGCGTGGTCTTCTTCCCCTGGGGCGTGGTCTCCTTCCCTCTGGGGCGTGATCTCCTTACTCCTGGGGCGCGGTCTCCTTCTCCCTGGGGCGCGGTCTCCATCCCCTGGGATGTGGTCTTCTTACTCCTGGGGCATGGTCTCCTTCCCCCTGGGGCGTGGTCTCTTTATTCCTGGGGTGTGGCCTCCTTCCCCCTGGGGCAGGGTCTCCTCCCCCGGGGCGTGGTCTCCTTACCCTTGGGAGGTCTCCACATGAGCCAGGTAAAGCAAACCGGGAAGCATTAGTTACTTTCAGGCTCTCTAGATCTGACAAAAGGAGAATCAACAAACATGATGCCCCTAAATTTAAGTATAATGAGTATGATAATTCCAAACAAAAATACCAAGCATTATATAAACTCCACGATATTCAAGGTAATCACCTGAATTCTTTAGGATATGCCCCACCGCCCTGGCTGCCAAGATGCATGACTGAATAGCTACTTCATTTTATGTGGGCAAATCAGTAGCTCAAGATAACAAGGAAGGGCATGTTTTACAGCGTGTGCAGTAAACACACTGAGGCCCAAATGCTGACGGCTGCATTGGAAAAGGATCTGGGCGGAATGGTTTGCCTACATTCAAATTCTGTATCTGGAGCCATTTTCTGAAGGGAGTGTCCCTTAAATTTAAGTCCCTTACTAATGAATAAGTTCTTTGTTTCCTCTAGTCTCCTCTTTGTTGCTGTGATTAAAAAAAAAAAAAAACCCAACAAAAAGCATCTTGGGGGAAGAAAGGGTTTATTTGACCACCTACCATGGATGCTAGCCCCAAACTCAGGTCACCAGGAAGAGTAGCAGGCTTTCCTCACCATCTCTTTAACTCTCGGGTCATTGAAAACATTTTTCTAAAAGATGTGTGTTATTTGTACTTTCTGTGTATGAGTGTCTTGCCTGCTTGCCTGTGTAGTGTGTGTGTGTGTGTGTGTGTGTGTGTGTGTGTGTGTGTATGTGTGTGTGCTGTGTCAGAACCGTCAGACCCCCTGGAACTGGAAATACACATTGTTACCATCTGCCATGTGGGTGCTGAGAAGCAAGCAGGGTCCTCTGCAAGAGCAACACGTGTTCTCAACTGCCGAGCCACCTCTCCAGCCTCTCAAACTGTTTTTAAAAGGAGTTTTTTTTTTAATTTAAATTATTTATTTCATTTAAATCGTTCATATATTCCCGACTTTTGCAGAGTTCTTAAGTGTTGCCTTTAAAATTATTGCATCTTTTTAACATTGTCAATATTAAAATTCATAGCCAGGTTACCCGGAGCGTGGTGCCTCAGGCCTCTAATCCCAGCACTCAGGAGCAGAGGCAGAGGCAGGCAGATCTCTGTGAGTTCAAGGCCAGCCTGGTCTAGAGAGCTAGTTCCAGGATGGCCAGGACTACATATAGAGGCCCTATTTCAACCCACCCTCCAAGGAAAATCAGGCAGGTGAATGGAAATTCAACTCTCTTTTCCTTCCTTTTGGTCCCTCAGTGGTGCTTCCAAATTTTAGTCCTAATAGGTAATCTCTGGCACAACCGTTCGGTAAGCCAAGGCCAACCTCCCCAAGAGAGGGGGACAGAGAGAAGGAGGGAAGGAGGGAAAGAGGAATGGAGAGCTTTATATCTATATCCATAACTATGTCTGTACAGAGAGACAGACTGACAGACATACTATGACAATGCTGTTGAACCTCTCTCTAGCATCATAAACCATTTCACAAACCAGCTCCCTGGAGGAGAGCGTATCCTTTCTCCATCTCCAGCCAATCACGTGGGACCGTGCTTATCCAGGGAGCCAAGTGGGAAATCCCTGAGGTGGCTGGTACAACCAGTACCACCCAGTACAACTCAGGTTTACTGTAACCTCCAGTGAGACTCCCCTTCAAACACAAGAGCCCCGCCCCGGCCTCTGCAGTCTCACACAGAGCTTGCCAGCCGGCGCTTCCTCTGATGAGTTCTTTGTTCAGGATGGAGACCGTCTTGAGTCTTAAGATCGCAGGCCAAGGTGTTTTCCTGATTTAGTGGGCAGACGGTACTAAAGATCAATGCGTGCTTATTGTTTCCAGCGTTAGGATTCATCCTCGTGCCTGCTACTGAGTCTTTGGTGTTTTTTTTCCTTCCTTGTGTTGCCACACAGGTCTCTGTTTTATTTGTCTAGCATGTCTCATCCCTGGCAGACTTTTAAAATGCGTATGTAATTATCCTCGTCTTCACTTTGTACACCAGCTCATGGATACACGTACGCTTCCCCACTCTGAGGACTTCTCCGGAATAACTTCTCAGTTAATGGGGCCTCATTAGACTCCAGGGTAATAACGTGCAGTGTGTCTTGTGGGACGAATAAAATTTTATTTGTCATTTTCACCTTATTAGAAGGAGTCCTCTGAGAGCAGCGACCTGTGGGAAAGCTGTTTGCCCTCAAACTGCGTCAGCTTTGTTAAGGGGTCATGGGACTCCAGAAATCCTTCATTTCTTCTGACCTCTTGCTGTCTGGATGCTCCTCAGTGTCGGCAAGAGGGTCGGAACACATGAGTGGCACACCTCCATGCCAGACAGCAGAGCAGAGTGCTGTTAAAACCTTTCTCACCCTTGAAGCAATCACACAAGTTCTGACACGCGGCAGCCTTGAGGCCGAGCGCTGGCTGGACTCCCCTTCCCTTCCTCCATCTCCCAGCTTTGAAGCTCCCAATTCTCTCTCATCCTCCGAGAGGCCCAAGCATCTTGGCCTTTACCTCGTCCAATGGAAAGTCTTAATAGGTGACTCCAGCGATGTCTGCTGGGCCTCTGTTTCTCGTTAGTTTTCACAACCACAAAACAGACCATTTGGGCCGTCAGTGCTGCTCCCAAGCCCCTGTGCTTCGAACCCTCGGGGAGATGGATGAGTGTCAGGAAGGGAGGAGGTGCTGAGGAACCTCCCTTCCTCAGGAGTCACGCTGTATCCTCCTTTTCCCCCTACGCTTACTCGAAACGATCTTGTTGGAAATCTCAGCGGTAGAAAATGCTTTCACCAAGGGGTCTCAGAGGACTGTGTACTGTTCCAATCAGTTTTTGGAACTCCGAAAGAAAAGTGAACTGACGTTCCTCTTAAATCCAACAGAAGAGTTTTTCAAGTTATTTAGCTTATTTATTTAGAGTCAAGGCCTTGGGATGTAGCCTTGGCTGACCTGGAACTTGCTTCGTAGATCAAGCTGATCTGGAACTCATGGCTATCCACCTGCCTCTGCCTCTCATGGCTGAGATTAAAAGCTTGTGACACCATGCCCAGCTGATCTTTTTTTAAAAATTTTTTAAATTCTAGATAAACAATTTTTGGTGATGGTTTTCAGACGTTTGTCCTTGGTGCTGTCTTGGTTTACTCTCCTGTTGCAGTGATTAAAAACACAACAAAAGCTAATAAAAGCAACTTACGGGAGAAAGGTTCTTGTAGCTCACGGTTCTAGTTTACATTCTGTCATTGTGGGGAAGTCACACCAGCCTGAGCTGATTGAAACAGCCACATCGTATCTGTAACCAAGAAGCAGAGAACAGGGACACATACTTGCTGGTGGCACTCAGCTTGCTCTCTCTGGTCTAGAAAGTTTGCAATTCCATGCTTAGGTCGTGGTCCTACCCACATCATCTGACTTAACCAGGTAATCCATCACAGGCACACTCAGAGGCTAGCCTTAACCTAGGCAGCCCTTCCCGCGCGTGCTTGGAGGCCTGCCTCCTGGGTGCCAGGTTGACAGAATCTGTGGTCAGAGAAGTCACTGGGACTCCCACAGGTTGATGCCTGCAGGTTTTCAGCCCGAGAATTTTCCAGGCTCGAGCCAGAGTAGAGGAGTGTGACGGGAGGTGATGGAATGAAGGGTTTTCCCAAAAGCGTGATCAAGCATGACCGTTATGGGCTTGGTAGGAAAGTGTCTAGATCAGCCCCAGCCAGCAATTCCAGCAGTTGGTTCAGTCAGCGGGAGAGCTGCAGATGTAACCGCCACCATGTGCTCCTCGCCCAGACTCACGTCTCACTGCGTCTGCTTCATTCTTGTTACTTGTACCACATCTTTCTTCTTCTCTCTCATCTATACACAACACACACATCACTCACACATACATTAACACCCTCACATACATCATGCACACATATACACGTACACACATGCATCGTACACTCACACATGCACACACATGCCTTATACACACATCATACACACACATGCACACATATCATACACATGCACACATATTATACACAACACACATCACTCACACATACATTAACACCCTCACATCACGCACACATATACATGTACACACATGCATCATACACTCACACATGCATTATAAACATATAACACACACAAACACACGCACACACACACACTACTTCCTGAACAATTTGAGGTATATTTTCACACATCAGCTTTTTCTCCTAAAGGAAGCAGGCAGCCATTCAGAAGCCTCTGGGTCTGGGGGATTCATATGGCTCGTGTGCGGATAGCTAGTGTGTGGATGGCTTGTATGAAGATGGCTTGTGTGTGGAGTCCACAAAAAAAAAATTTTTTTTTGGTTCTTTTTTTAGAGCTGGGGACCAAACCCAGGGCCTTGTGCTTGCTAGGCAAGTGCTCTACCACTGAGCTAAATCCCCAACCCCCACAAAATTTTTAAGTCTGCTACGTGGGATTAAAACATCCCCACCTTTTTTTGAATCTTGAACTGAAACAGCGCTGAAAATGACTGTGTCTTAAGAGACTACCATAATTAGCCGTCTCCCTAAAGCCAGGCTGTTCTTTCTAGGTTTGTTTGTTTGTTTTAACAAGGATGTTACCAAATCGTCAACATAACGAAGTAATAAGAAGAGCTTGAGGACTGGACAGGGGACAGGGGACAGGGGACAGGGTAGGGGGGAGTTGTGGAGCTGGGGACAGAAGCATGTTGTTACTTAGCTTTGGGAGGGAGAGAGACAAGTTGAGGTGGCGTAACTCTGTCCCTGTGTCCAGAAAGACAATGGGTGCGTGAACCGGCAGTTAATGGTAGTGTGTAGTGGGTTTCAATGCCCAGTGTCTGAGCTGTGTCTGGCAGGTCGAGTTGGCCTATGTCACCACCGTCTCGTGCCTGACGACTCACCTGAGCACACATTCACCAGCGTGGCCAGGGTGTGTCTTCACCGCCCATCTCAATTTCGACTATAAATAGGATTTTATTCTAGATTTGCTATTTCCTTCCCAATCAACTAGCCGCCCTTATTCATTATCCGCTCTATAGCTTACAGCTCGTTCATTTATTTTCGATTTGTTTGTCCTAAATACTTTCCTATTCTTTTTACCTTACAAATGTCATTAGGATTTCGCAGTATAATCTGTTACATAGTTTTGCTGTGAAGCAATGTTGGAGCTTGTCGTGAAGCAAGGCGTGTGTGTGTATGTGTGTTGTGTGTTGCGTGTGTATACATGTGCATGTAAGTGTATGCACACGTGCACAAGGAAGTCCAAGCCTGATTCTGGGCTTTTTCCCCCCATGGCTTTCCATCTTACTTTTGAGACAAGGTCTTTCAGGGAAGCCAGAGCTCATCACTTTACCAAGACTAGCCAGTAAGCCCCAGAGATCCTCTGGTATCCACGGCATCCGCATGGAATCCGGCTTTGGATCTAAGGATGCAAACTTTGGTCCTCACTAGATAAGGCAAGTGCTTTACCAGCTGAGCCATTCCCCAGCTCCAGAGAAGCCGTTTCTAATACAGTCTTTTTTTTTTTTTTTTCCGGAGCTGGGGACTGAACCCAGGGCTCTACCACTGAGCTAAATCCCCAACCCCTCTAATACAGTCTTAAGGGTAGGTGTGTGTGTGTGTCTGTCTGTCTGTCTGTCTTTGTGTGTGTGTAGGGGGTGGGTGCTGCAAGAAAAAGACAGTACTATATACTTTCTCAAGAAAGTTTATTCAAGTGGCGTGTATGGGGGGGGTGTGAATGATTGGTGTCTTTCAAAGTTACATTGTTGTAAAGGTTTAAAAGATTGAGTAGGGACCTGGAGAGATGGCTCCGTGGGTAAAAGACCCAAGAACATCTTGTTGTTGCTGTTTGAGTTTTGTTTTGACATGAGGTCTCGCTGTGTGACCTTGCCTGCCTGGAATTCCCCTCGATGTAGACCAGGCTGTTCTTGAACTCCCAGAGCTCTGTTCTCTCTGCCTTCAGCATGCTTGGGTTAAAGGCTTGAGACTGGAGTCCTATCCTCAGACGTTCCCATGGCGGTAGGGGAGAGCTCAGAAAGGTGACATCCCTCGGGCCGCAGCAGTGGCACTGATGGTTGTCTACCGAGGATGTGGCAACACAGAAAAGAATGACTCCCGACGTGGAGTCCGGCTGTGGAGCAGATGAAACGGAAGCTTGTGGAAGGCGGTGTGCTGTCATTTTAATAGTGCCTGAGAGAAGAGAGCCGGCGGCAGACCGGAGCACACCGCAGCTCCAGAATCTGCGCTGCCAGGACGCTTCGCCCTTAGGTCCTTTTTGCTCAGCCCTTCCCTCTGTCTTGGAGAGAACCTTACTTCTTTACACAGTTTGCAGGCGGGAGAACCCTACCCTGAGGCTGTTCTTGGGCCAGGAGGGTTTCAGCTTCTCCATTTAGGGGCTTCCCGGAAACTGCAGCTCAGCTCTGCAGGATCCTTAGAGACCTCTGCTCAGCCAAAGCCAGAGTCCCTACCCTATTCTTTTTTTTATATTTACTTATGAATTTACGAAGTTGTCGCTCCTAGAACTTTACCTCGGAAAGGCTTCTGGTCACGTACCTTGTCATCGGTAAACCTAGAAAGAGTTTCCTAGTTACATAGTAAGACTTACATTTCTTAAAAAAAAAAAAAAAAAAAAAAAGCCTTTTAACCAAATTATTAAGTTATTACCATACTGTTTCTCACCAGATGTGGTTGCAGTTGCTCACACCTGGAATCCCTGAATTTAGGAGGCTGAAGCCGGTGACTACAAGTCACAAGTGTGAAACTAGCCTGGGGCTCATAGCAAGACCCGGTCTCAGAAACAAAACAACGCTGCACATTTCCTGTTCATAATGGCTTTACATAGAGATTATTCTATGTTTGCCTATTTCTGAGCGAGTCGGTGTCTTCCATTCATCTCTATGGTGATTTTTATAAATAAACGTATGGAGCATATTTTATTATTGCCTTTGGGTCTAGATTTTATACGTGGACAATAGGGTAAAGAAACGGGCAAAGTATTAGACGTTGATCGTGGGTGAAAAGTTAGAGGGAAAAGGAGAAATTTGTAGTTAGAGCTTTGTCCGAGTGCGTGGTTCTAGGATGTTCTTGTAACATTTACCTTATTTCTTTAAATGCTGCATTCAGTTTTATCTCAAACCGAGAAAGAAAACAATCAGGATACATCATATGCACGTGTGAAATTGTCAAAGAGTAAATAGAAATCATCCCTCATGGTTGACGAAAATCTGGAATTAAGCAAATGGCAAACTCATGAAAGTTTGTTTTATAGGGAAATCGTAAGGGAAAATCCTCGTGATTTTGACTAGTTGAATAACATCATATAGAGAGAGGTGACAGATACATAAATAGGCGTGTCCACCGTCCTTGGTTTTGGTAGACAGTCTCTCCTGGGTGAGACCGAAGATTTTTTTTTTTTTTAATCACAGAGGATCTGGTGATGTCCCTTTGTGCTGCGCTCTGAGTATTTGGCAGGTACCCAAGCTTAATGGTTACTTGGGTGGTGCCCTTGGCATGGATACCATGGCAGAATCGTCACCTTCCTTTAGAGTCAGTCATCAGGTGCAGGAGTCGGCCAAGCATAATGGAATTAGGAGCTCGAGGGGCCGAGCCAACTCTGACTCCTGTTAATTACCTGCCTTGACCTTGATTCTTCCCCAGTGGGAGTGGCTGGCCTACTGACTCCAAAAGTCTCCCCGAGGCTGACATCCCGCCATCTTCCCACAACTGCCTTCCCACAGGCAATCCTTATCTCTGTGTTGTCCTCAGGACGATAAGAGTGGAAAGGGGGAAATGAACACCAGAGATGGATGTTGTGTTGCTCTGGTTCCACAGTTCTCGATTAAGAGTGTGGGTTGAAAGCATCCGGTGGACATTTAAGATGAACGTGCATATGTGTGTCAGTATAGAAAAGTGCACAGGAGCCTGGGCTCCAGGCCTCGCAGTTGTGGCTCAGGAGGTCGTGATGAGCCCAGGGAGCTAAGCTTGCACTGACGTGTGTCGACAGGCCACCTTACAGTACCGGCTGTGGAGGACTGATACTACAGCCCGGTGTGGTACAGTCTATAACAGATACAAACCCCATGGCTCTTTGGGATTCTAAACTTAAATGGTATAGATTTTACTTTTTCCTTGAGAATTGATTTCTTTTTTTAAAAAAACCTCTTCAGACCTCATCTATATTGAATTCCTGTGAAGTGGGTGATTTGTAAGCAGTGACATTTTATTCCCCTCATTCTGAAGTCTAGAAATTCCCATTCAGTGTCTCAGCAGATCCCATGGGTGGTTAGGGCTCACTTCCTGGTTCATAGACGGTGCAGTCTGTCTGTCTGTGTCCTTGTATAGAGAAAGGCACAAGAAACACTTAGGGGTTTATACCTGTATGAATCTTATTAGTGAGGGGTCTTACCCACCTCATAGACACCTGTCTCCCAACATGTTCACCTTGGCAGTTAACACTTTAACACAATTTTTTTCCATAAACATTTAAGCCGCATCACCAGTATCTGAATGTCAAGGGAGTTTCTATGTCATTTTGCATTTTTATCTGTCTGTCTGTCTATCCACTAGCCATCTGTCCATTCATCTACCCCATCCATATTTGCTTTTTACAGTGACAAGAATTGAACTCAGACTCTCGTGTATGCTAGGTGAGTGCTCTCCCATTGAGCTGTCTCCCTGGCCCCTTACTCTGTATCTTGAGTGTTAGTACTTTTTAATAGTCGGTGTAAAAACCCATTCAGGCTCTCTGGCTGCTGGTTCGACCTCTGTGAGCCTCTGTGAGCCTCTGTGAGCCCAGGCTCCTGCATTCTGTGGGTTTTCTTGTGGTGTCCTTGTCCCCTCTGACTCCCACAGTCCTCCCCCGCCCCAGTCTACAGGATTCCCCAAGCTCTGCTGAATGTTTGGCCGTGGGTAATAGAGTTAATTTTTAATTAATTGGCTTTAAAATTGCCTTTATAAAAAAATACTACATATTCATGGCCTAACACATACTTCAAAGAGCATAAAAGGAAAAATGGAAGTCCCACTTCCTGTTTGGAGAAGTTACCTGACTTGGTATAAACTCCGCCTAACGGAGGCGTGGTGTACCTATGATGAATAGCAC